>NC_053025.1:545381290-545681290 GCF_003073215.2 Triticum urartu | reverse complement strand
CGTCATCTGGGGCATAACGTGCTAACTTACTAAAGTCCTCCACATACTGGCCAACTGTCCGTCCTCCTTGGCGCAAGTTGCGAAACTCACGCTTCTTCATGGCCATAGCTCCTGCTGAAACATGCGCAGTACGAAAAGCCTGCTGAAACTGGTCCCATGTGACAGTGTCGACAGGGAAAGTGGCTGTGAAATTCTCCCACCATGATGCTGCTGGTCCTTCAAGTTGATGTGCGGCAAACTTCACCTTCTCCGCATCTGTGCATCCTACTGTGGTCAACTCTCTAGCTGTCTTGCGGAGCCAATCATCTGCTACTATCGGCTCGGTGCTACTGGAAAACACCGGCGGATTCAGCTTAAGAAAACGGGCTAAGTGGTCAACTGGTGGTGGTGGTGGTGGGTTGTTGTTGTTGTTCCCCTGATTCTGATTCTGGACTAGCAACTGCATCAATGTGTTCTGCTGCTGGATCAACTGAGTGAGCTCCGGTGGAAAGGTAAATCCGGGGTCACGTCTTGGAGGCATCTGAGTGTTTTAGAAAAGATGAGATGTAAGAATAGAGGGGGTCTAAAGAGAAAACACTACCCATATGCACATGAGGCAAAATCAAACAATTCAATTCATTCAATCAAACAAGGGCATACAATCGATCTAACTATCGCAAAAGTGCTCGGACTACTATATTTACATGGTGGACTACTACTACTGATGAGGTGGTCTACTAGAAATATTCTTCGGTTGCAGACTCCATGATATCTGCTCCAGCTTCATCAACATAGTCATCATCGCTTCCATCTGGATCTGAATCGGTGTCGTCGATGATGATGTAGTCTTCCGGGCTAATCTCCTTGGGTTCTTCGTCTTCCTCTACTGGTGTAGGGCCTCCCATAAATATTCCGATCTTCATTGTTAGGTCGGCATTCTTATCCACCAATACTTCAATTTCTTCTTCATAATCTTCACGTGTAGCCTTGAGTTCTTCCTCTAGTTCCTTGATTCTAGTCTTAGCCTTCTTCAGATCTATCATGTCGGCACACATCTGGTTCTCCTGTCGTTGAATGTGCTGGTTTAGCTCCTGGATAAAAGCTGCAATTGATCTATCCTTCCTAGTGTTGATCATCTCCCAGTGCTCATCTCAGCGCCCACAAATCTGGTAGATTGTATCCTTGAGGTCATTGCGGTAGACTTCTCCAATGCGTCCCATGGCGATGTGAGCTTCCATGCTCATTCCCAGACTCCAAGTTGGTGCATCAAAAGAAAACTCTATGGGCTCAGTGACTGGCATGAACGTCCTTCCTGGAACTTGAACTTGAATCATCCAGCGCTCTTCTTCAGGTAAAGTGGCATTGTAGGTTCTGGTGAAGCTTGGTATTCCTATGTTCAGGTATCTAGTGACTTCCTTCAAGTGACGTCCAAAGGGTGTATCTTCATCTGGTTGCGTGAACTTATTCCTTGCATCCGCCATCCTAAAGAGTAGAAAAGATGAGAGGTCAGAAGAGAAGAGAGTGAATAGTGATCTAGGACTCTAACTTAGTGGTCGTGTCCTACAGTCAGTGTGTGCTCTGATACCATCTCTGTGGCGACCAGACCTCAAATATTCTGATCTCTGTGCTCCGGGGTCATCCCTAGATCAGTAATGCTGACACCACACAGTACTCGGAGGATTTATAACAGAGTAGCAATCACACACTTATTACATCGAGTGTCTCAAACGAGAACTTATTACAATAAATATGGCTTAAGGCCATCTAACAACGATAACAGTGGAAGGCTTGGAAGATAAGTGAGTCCATCAACTCCAACGGCATTACTGAGTATAGAACCACGACCTAAAAACTCCTTAATCGTCGTCTGAAAAGTCTGCAACATTAACGTTGCAGCCCGAAACGGGTCAGCACATGGAATATGCTGGCAATGTAACACATAGAGGGTAAGGAATGAAACAGCTATACTATATGCATATTTGGCTGGTGGAAAGCTCTATGGTTATAGTTTTTCGTAAAGCCAATTTTTCCCTACTACAAAGTAATAAATTTTATTTAACTCTCATGGTAGTCGTTAAACATTGAGAATGGTTGACAGCATCCTCAATCCCAATTAAGCATCATCATTAAACAAAACCCAACAAAATTAATTTAGAGTAACATGTTGAGAATCACATGATAATCCAGGTACTAGATACTCAAGATGTCCATAACCGGGGACACGGCTAACCATGATTAGTTTATTACACTCTACAGAGGTTTGCGCACTTTTCCCCACAAGACTCGATCGCCTCCGTTTGGTTTCTCGCACTACAAGGTGTTTGAGAAGACGGATGACCGAGACATAGTCTTTCAGAAGCGCTAGCACCTTACGATCGGGTAGACCGTACCACCTACATCCCCTACATCTGCTAGTCTACCACTGTAAGAGTTCGCATGACTTAGTCAACTATTCTAGAGCCCATAATAGCTTGTGGCTGCACACGGAAGTTTCTAGTATGAATAGTCTCATGATCCCTTTGAGGCTGGGTGGCGGTCCAAAAGAAAACAGGCAAGTCCTGGAATACCCAGCTGCCTAAATCCACCTAGATGTGTGTTTAATTTGCCACCTTAGATAAACCATTAATTAACAAAACTCACATCTGTCATGGATATCACTCACCCAATCCACGTCTACTAGCATAGTATGGCATAATAAGCAAACGCGGAAGTAACTCCCAAAGGTTTGATAATAAACAGGTAATAGGTACTACCTCAACTACTTCCCATCCCACAATTTAATTAGATCCTAATCATGCAATGTGTGAGGATTTGATCTAATGCAGTAAAACTGGGTAGTAGAAAAGGTATGATCAAAGTGTTACTTGCCTTGCTGATGATCCGCGAAACCTAGAGATTCGAAGTAACAAGCGGCGCACTCCGGGTATTCTATTGCAGACAAACAAACAAGCATACAATAAGTACTCATCTAATGCACGGGTAAAACTCAAATAAGAGATCTAACCAGAAGGTTCAACTTAAGAACTCCGGTTTGCAAAAAGAATCAAATCGAACAAAACAACGAAAATCAAACGGCGAAAGAAAACAACTTCGTTCTACAAATCTGGTTCTAGGGCAATTTTTACAGTAGCAAAATCTTGTTTAAGTTGATTAAACTGATAGTGGGTTTCGAGATGAAACTCCACGCGCTTGAATCGCCTGATTCCGTTAAACGAGCGAAAAGTTATACTAAAACGAAAATCGGATGAGGAATCGCGATCAGAAAAATCACGGATTTAATCCGAGAAAAAGAAAAAAACGACGAACGTTCGCTAAAACGAACGAACGGACGAACGCTCGCTATTTAAATAAACCTGAAAACCCGATCTATTAAACAAACTTAATCTAAAAAACTGATGGTATTTCGAAAAAACTAAAAAAAGGCGCGGAAAACGAGGCGGCGAACCTCGGCCGGCGTGCGTCCGGCGGCGCGGCGGGGCGGCGGCGGGACTGGCGCTGGCGGCGGCAGGAGCTGGGGTGGGCGGCTTAGGGTTTCGGCTGGGGCTGGGCCTCCCCCGGCTGATAAAGGCTAGCTGGGCCGGAGTCCTAGTCGGACACGGCCCGTAGGTTGGTTCATTTTTATTATTATTATTATTATTTCACACAGAAGAAAATAAAAAGAAATACTAAATGGACTCCAAAAATTCCAAAATATATTTTCACGGGCTTCTAAAATCAAGCCTCGCAAGGTGAACATTTATTTGGGGCCTAAATGCAATTTTGAAAAACGCACATTTTTCCTAAATTCAAATAAAACACCGAAAAACTCCGAAATAAAAAGTTATTTGATTTTATTATTAAATACTCAATATTTCTTTATTTTGAGAAAGTCATTTTATTCCATCTCTCATATTTTTGTAATAGAAATAATTGATGATAAAATAATTAAAATCAAATGATCCTATTCTCAAAATTTGAGAAAACTCAAATATGAAAATAACGAAATCCCCAACTCTCTCCGTGGGTCATTGAGTTGCGTAGAATTTCTAGGATCAACCAAAATGCAAAATAAAATACGATATGCAATGATGATCTAATGTATAACATTCCAAATTGAAAATTTGGGATGTTACACTTCCCGTTTCGCACCTGCTGGGCCAGCCCCGCCGGCCGCCTGCTCCGCATTCGGGTCATCCTGCCGGCCCACCGGCTTCCCCGCCTCCCGGCCCACCGGCTTCGCTCGCCACCTGGCCGGCTGCCGGCTCCCCGCTCGCCCGTTGTCCGGCCCGGCCAGCTGCTGGCTCCCGCTGTTCGGCTGCCCGTGGTCGGCTGGAGAAGAGAAAAAGAAAAGGGGCCGAAAGAAAAGAAAGTAAGAAGAAGAAAAGAGGTCCGGCGGCCCCACGCGAGGACAAGAAGAAAAGTCAAGGGCCGACTCAAAAAAAGAAGGAAAGAGTGGGGTGCGGCTGGAGAAAAGTCTGCAGAAAAGTGGCTGGGCGCTACAAGGAAAGGGCCGACTGCCGACAGCCGACTGCTGGCAAAAAAAAGGGGGGGAGAGTACGGCTACTACAGCCGGCTAAAAAGGAAATACCGCGTCCGGCTTCTACATCCAGTGGGTGCGCTGGCGCGCCCCGGCAAAGAAGAAGACAAAGTAGTTGCCGGGAGATCGGGCCCGACTGCTCAACAGTCGGCCCAGATCTCGGGGGGCTACACCAAGCGGGTGCGCTGACGTGCCCCCGTGAAGAAGAAGACAAAGTAGTTGTCGGGAGATCTGGCCTGACTGCTCAACAGTCGGCCCAGATCTCGAGGGCTACACCCAGCGGGTGCGCTCACGCGCCCCGCGAAGAAGAAGACAAAGTAGTCGCCGGATGATCCGGCCCGATTGTTCAGCAGTCGGCCTAGATCTCGGGGGCTACACCCAGCGGGTGCGCTGGCGCGCCCCCGCGAAGAAGAAGACAAAGTAGTTGCCGGGAGATCCGGCCCGACTGCTCGACAGTCGGCCTAGATCTCGGGGGCTACACCCGGCGGGTGCGCTGACGCGCCCCCGCGAAGAAGAACACAAAGTAGTTGCCGGGAGATCCGGCCCGACTGCTCAGCAGTCGGCCCAGATCTCGGGGGCTACACCTAGCGGGTGCGCTGACGCGCCCCCGCGAAGAAGAAGACAAAGTAGTTGTTGGGAGATCCGGCCCGACTGCTCAGCAGTCGGCCGGAATATCAGGGGCTACTCCCAGCGGTTGTGCTGACGCGCCCCCGCGAAGAAGAAGACAACGTAGTTGTCGGGAGAACCGGCCCGACTGCTCAGCAGTCGGCCCAGATCTCGGGGGCTACACCCAGCGGGTGCGCTAACGCACCCCCACAAAGAAGAAGACAAAGTAGTTGTCGGGAGATCCGGCCCGACTGCTCAGCAGTCGGCCCGAATATCAGGGGCTACTCCCAGCGGTTGTGCTGACGCGCCCCCGCGAAGAAGAAGACAAAGTAGTTGTCGGGAGAACCGGCCCGACTGCTCAGCAGTTGGCCCAGATCTCGGGGGCTACACCCAGCAGGTGCGCTGACGCACCCCCACGAAGAAGAAGACAAAGTAGTTGCCGGGAGATTCGGCCCGACTGCTCAGCAGTCGGCCCGAATCTCGAGGGCTACACCCAGCGGTTGCGCTTACGCGCCCCTGCGAAGAAGAAGACAAAGTAGTTGTCGGGAGATCCGGCCCGACTGCTCAGCAGTCAGCCCAGATCTCGGGGGCTACACCCAGCGGGTGCGCTGACGCACCCCCGCGAAGAAGAAGACAAAGTAGTTGCCGGGAGATCCGGCCCGACTACTCAGTAGTCGGCCCGAATCTCGGGGGCTACACCCAGCGGTTGCGCTGACGCGCCCCCACGAAAAAGAAGACAAAGTTGTTGCTGCGAGATCCGGCCCGACTGCTCAGCAGTCGGCCCGAATCTCGGGGGCTACACCTAGTGGGTGCGCTGGTGCGCCCCCACGGAAGATTGCAAACAAAAGAAGAGTTTTGTCCGGCTGCCAGCAGCCGGCAGAAGAGAAAAGGAAGAAAAAGGGCACTGCAAGATGCCTCACTGCCTGGCCGGTCGAGCCTGACCGGCCGGGACCCCCTTCGACCACCCGGAGGCTCGAAGACTACACCCAGCGGGTACGCCGGCGCGCTCCGCGAGCGCCGAGCCGTGCCGGCTGTCTTCGATAAGGACCGTGACTACACGAAAATCCATGTGAGCTCCTCACCGCATATTTTTTGCACCACGCAAGCACGGATTACCCCGAGCGATGCTTGGGGGCTGTCTCCGCATTTCATTACAGTTGCATCACTGTTCGCCCCGACGCCAGCCGGAGTTGGCCTAGGGGCTGGCCGCTTGGCCTGAGACGTTAGTTCCCGCAGACGGCTTAGTAACATGTGTGGTACCAAAGGCCCACTCTTAGCCACAGACCACAAAGCGACTGTTCGACTAGCAAGAGTGAACGCTGGAGGCCACCGACACGAAAAACGTCCGAGAAGAAAAACGGATCGGGCGACCCGACCGTTTCCTTTACAAGTATCTACTCGGTTGAATCTGCTCCCAGACTCTTAGTACTGTACACTCCACTTCGTGGCCCACTCTTAGCCACAGATCACAGAGCGGTTGTCCGTCAAGAAAGAGCACAACCCAAAAAGCGGAGGGAACACGAAAAGATTAAGGCGGCTGTCCAACTGTTGGCTGCTGACTGCTCCACCAGGCCGACTGCTGGCTGCTGGCTGCTCCACCAGGCCGACTGCTGGCTGCCGACTTCCCGGCCGCTCCTGCCGGCTGCTGGCTGCCGACTGCTCCACCAGGCCGACTGTTGGCTGCCGACTTCCCGGCCGCTCCTGCCGGCTGCTGGCTGCCGACTGCTCCACCAGGCCGACTGCTGGCTGCCGACTGCTCCTCCAGGCCGGCTGCCTGAAGTCAACTGCAGCCCGACGCGACCCCGACGTGACGGCCGTCCCCGGCACTATTCACGTGTCACCCCAGCCATCATGTACAGTGTCCCTTGTCCCTGGACACTATTTATGAAGTGACCCAGGGGACAAGGATGACACCCCACCATACCCCCTTGCTCCCATACCACCACATAGCTTAGATATTAAGCTAGCTACACACTATATATAGCAACCATCCATCCATCCACTACACACTCTCACATGCACTACACGCATGAGCATGGCCGGCCACTAGAGCATGCTACATACATGCATATATGAAACCAGATGCCTGTGGCACTGCTTTCAGATACAGCTCTAGGAGCAACTCTGTACCAGATATACTAGATATACTCAGACATGCAGGAGTAGGGGTATTATCTCTCCGGAGAGTCCCGAACCTGGGTAAACTACCGCGTGCCACTCGCATACCCGCTCCCGGGCCTATCAGCAGCAGTCTTGCCCTCACACGAAGCCACTTTGTGGCATATGTCGTCTTGCACCCCCCCCCGTGAGAATACCACGACATGGCTGGATGAAGAATGGCATGGCAGGGCTCGGAGTGTTATCACCAAGCTCGCAGAAGATAACGTAAAGCTGAAGAAGAAACTGGTTGATCTGGAATGTATAATCAGTACGATGAAGCAAGAAAGAATCAATCACAGGAAACAGATGAAAGAAAGAGACAAGAAGGAATTAGCATGTGTAGTTGTGGTTGTCGCATTAGCCATGTTCTATGCGCTGTTTGCAATGATGATTAGGGGTTTTGTTTGACAGTATTGCTAAAGCACATCTAGATGTGCTCTAAGTAATGCACATCTAGGTCCTATGCCATTGATTTTACGCGAAGATACATGCATATATTTTTCTTTGTCTTTTTTCTTTTCCTTTCTAGTTTGATTATTACTGGCTTTATCAATAAGAAGAGCTCAATGTATTGGTTGCCAACTGTCCTACTCTGTTCGTACCGGTACCGGTGCATAATCCCAAAACTCGTTCCTTATTTTTTTCCTAAAAAGGAAACCAGACAAATAGCCAATAGGAGTCCTGCGCAACCCCGGGAATTTGGAGTGACTGGGTACAAATAATTGTGGTTGATTATATCAGCGGTTAGATAATACGTCAACCCCCGCTTCAATCCCCGCTTCAATTGGCAGTTCCTCTTCTCTGCATACCGCACTTAAGTGCCCACCATCTTCATCGTCCCTGGCAGGCCGCGCTACACAATGACACACACTCTGCAGCCATGTCGAGCGACAGTGAGGACAACAGTTCAGCCAGCAGTCTGGCGCCCGATGATAGGTTAACATTGGAATCATCCTGCTCGTCTTCCATGAGTCCGGAGTCAAGCCCAGACCTCGATTATATCCGGTTCATGGAAGGGACGCTGCCTCCGGAGTCGTCAGACGACAACCAGATGGACGAGGAGCCATCGGAGGACGAAGAAGAGGACTACGATGATGATGAGGAGGAATGGTCGAACGAGGAGGAGGATGACGATGACAACAACGACGATGACGACGAAGGTGGCGATGAAAAGCCGACGGTCGGCAAGAAGCGTCCTCGCCAAGACGATGTTGCGAGGCCATCCAACAACAACAACAAGAAGAAGGACTAAATTAAGCAGACTGTATATATCTCTGTTTATCCTATTAATCTCATCGCAGACGATTAGTAAGATGTATTTGACAAAGATCTTCTACATTATCGCCCACAGGTTGGTTTGTTGAACTGTGTGCCCTGACGAGCACACAATTCACAAAAAAGACTGTATGGGCTATCTATAATGATCGCACACAATTCTGATTACCGACCTATTTGCCAGGTATCACACGCATCTTGTTACGCCAAATCATTAGTGTTCACCTCAATCATCGCAAACGGTTCATCGGAGTGAACTGTATGCCGTATATAGCACACACCTTGATTTGGCTGCCCGTTTCTATTGTTCTGTCTCATCGCAAACAGTTCGTACAGATCAACCGTATGCCCCTCATCGCACACGCAACTAAAATCTGGACCGTGTTTGATGTATCATCCATGGCAAATGTTTTGCACCTTTTTGACATTTTTTTACATCACCGTTTGCGATTAATGCATCGCACACAGTTTCGTCAAAGGGTCTCTGATCGTAGTGTCATGTTAGTAGCATCATGCAGCAGTGTAGGCTGCAGCTCCGAATTAAATGAACTTTATATGTAACTTGACTAGAAAGATGCGTAGATCATCATGGTGCACTTTAACTTGCTGTTTAACAACTTCAACATAATGTGTTAATCAGATCTGGACCAATTTGGAAATTTGCATATGGGGAGTTTCCAAAATTGTTGTATGTTGATTTCGGCCTCATTTAAACTTGCTTTGATGTATTGTTCTTGTATCCATCATCTCTTGCCATAAGTAGCATCATATAGCCTTGTCATGCATCATACTTGGTTGAGCATCATGTCATGTTTATGTGTTGTGTGTTTACCATGTTGTTTGCTTCTTTCCGGGTGTGCTTCTTCTCGATAGTTCCTATTTCATTGTGATCATGAGGATTCGTTCGTCTACGCTTGGTTCGTCTACGTGGCTTCATCTACTTCATGGACTCGTTCTTCTTCCTAGCGGGATTTCAGGCAAGATGAACGTCACCTTGGATCTCACTACTATCTTTGCTATGCTAGTTGTCTCGATGCTATCGCTATGTCGCGCTACCTAACACTTGTTTGTCAAGCCTCCCAAATTGCATGATAGCCTCCAACCTTTTCACCCTTCCTAGCAAACCATTATTTGGCTATGTTACTACTTTGCTCAGCCCCTCTTATAGCATTGCTAGTTGCAGGTTGTTCCATGTTGGGAAATGGATATCATGGGATATCACAATATCTCTTATTTAATTAATGCATCTATATACTTGGTAAAGGGTGGAAGGCTCAACCTTTTGCCTGGTGTTTTGTTCCACTCTTTCCACCCTAGTTTCCGTCATGCCGGTGTTATGTTCCTTGATTTTGCGTCCCTAACACGGGGAGGGTTTATGGGACCCTCTTGACAGTTTGCTTTGAATAAAACTCTTCCAGCAAGACCCAACATTGGTTTTAACATTTGCCATAATAATATTGAACTAAATAATTAATTGGCATAGGGCGTCATGAACCCGATGATTCTTTCGACATAAACAGGGGGCAATGCTGATGGTGTTGGTCCCAAACTAGAGCCCCTTGCAGCGCCGCCACGGGGAAACTCGAGGACTGGTTTTAGTTGTACGGACTGCTCATTCGGATGTGGCCTGAGACGTGATACGCACTGCTACTATCAAGGTGTCGGCACGCCGGGAGGTCTTGCTGGATTAGTTTACCATTGTCAAAATGTCTTGTGCACCCGGATTCCGAGTCTAATCGGAGGGTCCCATGATGGAGGATTGTCTCCGCAGATCGTGAGCTTATCATGGGCTAAGTTGGGACACCCCTGCAGGGTTTAAACTTTCGAGAGCCGTGCCCGCAGTTATGTGGCAGATGGGAATTTGTTAATATCTGGTTGTAGAGGACTCGAAGTAAACTCAATTGAAATACACCAACCGCATGCGTAACCGTGACTGTTTCTTTTCGGGGAAGTTCGAGAGGAGAACACGGTTGGGTTATGTTTGAACTTAATTTGTTCAGGATCACTTATTGATCATTACTAGTTTGCGAACGTTTGCGTAGTTTCTCATCTTACTCTTGTACTCGTAAGTTAGCCACCATACATGTTTAGCCGCTTGCGGCAACCTCACCACTTATCCTTTTCCATAACCATTAAGCTTTGCTACTCTTGATCGATACCCATGGTAATGGGATTGCTGAGTCCTCGTGGCTCACAGATTACTACAACAACAGTTGCAGCTACAGGTAATGTGATGATCGTGATGTGAGAGCAATGTTTACTTGTTTTGGAGTTCTCCTTCGTCTTCGTCGATCTTGAGTTAGGTTCCTGGTCGGCAACCTGGGCTAGCATGGTGGATGTCGTTTGAGTTTCTGTTTGTGTTTAATCCATAGTCGGATGTTGTTCTCATGTATGATGTTTGATGTATTCATGTGGCATTGTGTGCCTTTGTATGTATCCCCATTTGTTATGTAATGGTACGATGTAATGATATCCACCTTGCAAAAGTGTCTCCAATATGCGCTTCTATCCTTGGTGGGACATTCGAGCTCCTTTAGGATAGAGTCGCATATTGGGCATGACATATACGACATACGGTTCACTCAGACGAATTGTTTTCGATTAGGGAAGACAACAGAAACGGTTCAACTTAACAAGATGTGTGTGATACATGGCAAACAGCCAACTCGGATGAACGGAGCGCGTCGCGGCCGCCTCAATGGCGAGCAAAACCCTCGGACGAACGCGAGCAGAACGTGCCGCGGACGCCTCAACGGCGAGCAACCATGTGGTCAACCTTCTTCCATCAATAAATTTTGGCCTTGTTTCTCGTCACATTGCATATTACAATGCAATAAGTAATTGCAAATCTATTCACACCTATCAAACTAATATGTGTTCACACTTAGCACCGGGCTATAAAAACTAGCCACTCGAAAATTACTTCACAGTTCCTATCCTCATCACCCACAAAACTGGTCTTTCTTGTCAAGTCATTCCGCCATGACCGGTAGGAGGTGTTTAGGGTGGACATATAACCAGGCACCAAAGACCAAGGGCGCAGAAGCACTAGAGAGGTCCCACGGCGAAGCCACAGCAAAGATGTTCCGGCACGCCGCGGAGCCCTCGAGCAAGCTCTCATGGGCACACGAGGGCTCTCACAAGCGCATTCGCGGTGTTGGCCATCATGATGAGCCGGCGTTCCTGAAGTCCTTCGCCGGCAACGACGACATTCTCGCTGGCGTCACTACGCGGCAGGAGCTGCTCGATGGCTTGATGAAGCTTCTCAAGATCAGCGATGCCTCGGTTGACAAAGTGACCGGCCTCGTCGAGCAACTCATGGGTGACAATGCAAAGCTCCTCAAGGCGCTCGCCGAGAAGGAGGAGGAGGCCACCGGCTGGAAGATGATGCATGAGCAGAGCAGTGCCTCAGGGATGACGCTGACTATGGTCGTCGAGGAACTGATGGGTGACTTGAGGAAACTTCGGATCGAGCGCGAGCAGGAGGTGGAGGAATCCGTGGCTGCTTTCAAGCAAAGTCGTGAGGAACTGAAGGAGCTGCAAGATGTCGTCGCCCGGTGATCCATCGATGAGTAGAGACAGTAACGACCCAGGTCGTTGTCTGCAATTTCCTTCTTCTCTTGCACCCGCATGTGGCATTTTAAATTATTCGGAATATGTAAGACAATTATTATCTGCGCCATTGTAAATTTGTCGTTGTATTATCCATTGCCATTTTATTTGTGGTCGTATTATCCATTGCCCTATGTGGCAATTTAAATTAGGGCAGAATACAAGTTGAAAACATGAACAAAGCAAATGCTGCCATGGGATCACAAGCAAACACCCTCCGTCCAGGTGCTTTAATTAACCCATTAATGGAGAAGTTGTGAGCGAGGTGGGCGGCAGCTGGTGCATGGAGGTCAAAGAGCTCGCTTCCTGGTGAGCCTGGGTGGCCTTGCTGCTCGCACGTGTCCCGTCGAGCCTGCGAGGTGGACAGGATGCACGAGTCCTGTCGAGCCTGCGCGGCGGACTGCTCGCACGCGTCCCATCGAGCCTACACGGCGGACTTCTTGCGCTCATCCCGTCTAATCAAATAGTTGCACGCATGCCACCAAGTATGGTTAAATTTCGACACGGTTAATATAATACAACCCTTTGCCATATTAATGTGTCAGCTTTTTGTTTCAAAATGGACTTCGTTGGCTACTAATGTGTGCGCCTCTTCTCAAACTGGACGATTTTTTTCACCATGGCATATATGTGCCATGTCATGAAACCATGCCAAGTTTCATTTTTTTGGGTGAGTTTTCGATTTACTAGGATTTAAAATCGAGATTCTCAATGTTTTAGGATGACGACAAGTTTGTAATTCATTCTCATTCCTTAAATGAGACCTAAACATGCACCCAATGACACAAGTACGATTTCCCACCCATTTTGCTTCACTGGAGCATGTGCTTGTATTTCAAATTTAAATTATGGACTACATTAAATGCGTAGAAAACTTAATTAGTAATATATACAATGGCCAAACAAACCCTGAGCAGTTTCAAATTTCAGCACGACACTCCTGTTATTCTATGTTACCTGTAGAAAACAAAGTTCAAGGCGAGAAGAGGCAGCGATTATCATTTTGCCCACCATAGGGGCATGTTTCCCTACCGGAACCATGAGGGTTGCGACAGGCTCCGGTATGTAAGAGGCTTGTAATATAGCTTCGCCCAAATTGGACAATTATATGTACCATGTAGTGACACCATGCCAAGTTTCATGATTTCCTGGTGAGTTTTGGATTTACATAGATTTAAAAACCGAGATTCGCAATGTTTATGGACAAGCCAGGACGGCGAGATGGTTGAATTCATTCCCATTCGTTCCATGGGACCTAAACATGCACCCCAAGGAAACGTGTTCGTTCTTTCTAGCCATTTTGGTGCACTCGAGCATGTATTTGTAGTTCAGATTTGAATTATGGACATTAAATGCCTAGAAAACTCAATTAATGAATAAAAATGGTCAAATGAACCCTGGATAATTTCAAAGTTCAGCGCGAGTCTCCCGTTGTTCCATGTTGCGTGTAGAAGAAAATACGAGGCTAGAAGAGGGAGCGATTATCGTTAGGCCCACAAGGGGACACATTTCCCTATCGAAACCACGAGGGTTCTTGCGACCGGCTCCGGTTTGTAATAAAGCTTGGCCCAAATTGGCACTGTTTTTACCACGACATATATGTGCCATGACATGATACCATGCCACCTTTGATGACTTTCTGGTGAGATTTGGATTTATGGGGATTTAAAAACCGAGATTCGAAATGTTTGAGGACGAGCCAGGACACCGGTACGGTTGTAATTTGTTCCCATTCCTGGCATGGGACCTAAACATGCACCCATGGACACATGTATAATTTTTCTAGCCATTTCGGTGAACTGGAGCATCTATTTGTAGTTCAGATTTGAATTATGGACATTAAATGCCTAGGAAACTCAATTAGTGTATAAAAAGGCCAAACGGACCCTGAATAAGTTTAAATTTTAGCACGGATATCATGTCGTTCCATGTTGCCCATGGAAGAAAATACAAGGCGAAAAGAGGCAGTGATTACGTTTCGCCCACAAGGGGAACATGTTTCCCTATCGGAACCACGAGGCTTCTTTGAGAGAAGCTTTGGTTTGTAAGAGGTTTGTAATAAAGCTTGGCCCAAATTGGATAGTGTTTTTACCATGACATATATGTGCCATGACGTAACACCATGCCACCTTTGATGACTTTCTGGTGAGTTTAGGATTTACGGAGATTTAAAAACCGAGATTCCAAATGTTTGAGGACAATCCAGGACGCGGGTATGATTGTACGTAATTCATTCCCATTCCTGGCATGGGACCTAAACATGCACCCAAGGACACATGTATAAATTTTCAAGCCATTTTGGTGAACTGGAGCATGTATTTGAAGTTCAAATTGGAATTATGGACATTAAATGCCTAGGAAACTCAATTAGTGTATAAAAAGGCCAAACGAACCCTGAATAAGTTTAAACTCCAGTACGGATATCCTGTCGTTCCATGTTTCCCATAGAAGAAAATACAAGGCGAAAAGAGGCAGTGATTACGTTTCGCCCACAAGGGGGACATGTTTTCCTATCGGAACCACGAGGCTTCTTTGAGAGAAGCTCCGGTTTGTAAGAGGCTTGTAAAAAACTTGCGCCAAAATGGACGAAAAAAATTCATCGACATATATGTGCCATGTCATGACACCATGCCCCGTTTCACGATTTTCGGGTGAGTTTTGGATTTACGGGGATTTAAAAACCGAGATTCTTCTCAGGAAATGTTTTCAAATAGCACACAGTTCACTCACGAAAGCCATGTGCCTACCAAACCGTGGCTGATGCCCCCCTCCCCCTACTGTGCGTGCGATCTAAGTCGTGTGTTCTGACTGGCCAGAACCCAAACCCCACGGATCGTATGTGTGCACCGTTGGATGCTCCTAGATCGAGCGACAACCCTGAGCCCTTTCGACAGCACATGCAGTACATGGCTAAGCACTGTGCGCATGCGTCGTGCTAGCTCACGCTTCCTTCTCTACTAGGTTTTCTAAACACGCTACCGTTTCTCGCCACTCCTCTCACCAGTTTCCCGCCTCTTCTCCCATTGTTTTCCCGCTACCAGTGTCAGTGCTCATTGAAGCCTAACGGCGACACACTGGCCATGTAAATATCCCACACAATTTCTAGAAGCACAAATGTGTGTGATAGGAGGGAGTAGGTCCCATAGGGTGACCAGCGTGAAACGCCTTAAGGGTAAGGAGGCTATTCTTATCAGCAAGGGTCGGCTTCCCATTCGCTAGCCTAGTCTAAAGAACGTAGAAGTTAAGCGTGCTCGGGCTGGAGTAGTCCAAGGATGGGTGACCTGTTGGGAAGTTGCATATCTGAAGCTTCATTTAAATGCCATGACACGGTCATTATAGAGATATATTATATCTCTGTAGTGACCTATCATGGCAATTATACAAACCTTGTGATCCTTGTTTTGCTAATTTGTAGTCTATGTTTTTATGGGTTATTTTTTGCTCTCAAAAATTAAAGAATGATTGACTTGACCTGTCATGGTGATTATTAGAACCTACTAAGTTTTTATGGGTTATTGTTTGCTCTAAAAAATTAAAGAATGATTGACTTGACAGTCCTACCAATTATATAAACCTTTTTCAGAGTTGGATGTAGGGTATAAGGGGCAGGGTGTTCTTCTCGAGCATGTCTCCCTTGTGCGGCTTATAAACGCGGCACATATCTGTGGGCTCCCCGAGGTATATATACTATCCTTTACCGACAATTAGGGGCCCCACACAATTTATCCCTTTGACCCAACAAAGAGAAGGGTTTGACCATGATGGTTTCCGATACTAGTAAGGTATAGGTGCATTGCACGCATGAGATTTGGTAACCAAATTATGAATAAATACCACACTATAGCATGTAAGCTTTGAGTCATATATGCATGATGTAGAAGTTCGTTTAATTCTTATAGTTCATCTCATCCAAAATCAATTAGTTTTATAAAAAAATATATTTTAAGATTCATGGAATTGTGCATTGTGAAGCATAAAGTAACAACAAAAAGTGACAATTTATTTAGACAAAAAAGTTTGGGCAATTAAGATATGGAAGATTCTAGAGAACAAAGGAGATGTGCTTGTGTTTTGAGGTTTGTGCATTATGCTTAAGTTCAACCATGGAGTCTTCTAGATTGTACATGTGGTAGAATCTGGTGGAATGTAGATGATATCCAACAGCCAGTAGTGCTTGGTTTGCCATCTATGTACTGTCAGATTGGCTTCATCCAACGACCAACTTTCAAAGTTAACACTATATAGGGTATAGATATAGATGTGTCCCATGCTATACCAAATAAAGTTTGAGCGCATGCATGGGACGACCACCCCCCCCCCATCGTCGCCTCGAAGTTGGGAAACCGACATCGTACGTATTGAACTAGGCTTGGAGTCAGATACGGTGTTCGGTTTGTAATGTAGTTGGTGGCCCATCGAAGTTGTGCATTCGGTATTTAAACACATCACACACCACCGTACCCATACATGTTTTCGGGCCACATGCAGTGTATACGGGGTCTTCTGATCGACCACGTCTCCCTAACGCGGTTTTTTTGTGATGACACACATATTTGTGTGCTCCCCGAGTGTATATATATCATCCCTTTGACCGATAATGAGGGGTATGTGTTGGCCATCAATGGATTCCTCCTAGTTCGTGTTAGGGCATGTCATCGTCACATGTCGCTCAACCAAAGCTCGAGCTCATGCGTTGTCAGGATTCCCTCCCACATGCTTGGATTGCTGGGTTCGACCTACATCATACCATCGTATCTCGTCCTTAACTACCTTGCCTTCATGGTTGTTGTCTATATCGAGAGGTAGGCACCACGTCTAAATTGTACACTATTCTATATTGAAAACATACATCACCCCTTCCCAACGTACATCATTTTGGGCTGCATGCAAGAGGTGCTGGTTTTGTGGTCCCTCCCGTGCGATTTTTATGATGGTTCAATCTATTGGCCCAAGCGGTTTAACGACAACAACAGGTGTCGTTTGACCAAACGATAGATTCATTGGTCCGTTTTATGGTAGGTCATGGCGACATGCATGTATGACCAAAGTATCGATCATTAATTACGTGCATCTGCCCCGCTGACACAAAGTGGGAGGTGGTGGGCCAAGCATCCTAGCTAGGTATGGCATTATGTCATTATAGATATATATATATATATCCAAGGGTGCTTTCGGGTTTGTGAGGCAGGTGCCACCAAAGTTATGCATTGTGTATTTAAAGTTTTAAACATCCCCAATATTCCTACATATATTTGGCCACTTCCGGGTGGTTATTGACTTCTGGCCCCTCTCATCGATCTTTGACGACGCGCCCAGCCATGGGCCCGCACGGTCAAAGTTGCGCATTGGAATTTTGAACATCACAGACCACCCTTTTCACTCATATATATTTGGGCACATGATGGTGTGGTTGTCTCCTGACCCTCTCTAACATTTTTTTTGCTGCAAAGACTCTGATGATGCTCAATGGACATAGGTATAATATCTTAACCGTATGCGATACAAGTGCATTGTGAATCACCACGCCTGTGCAAGCGCGAGCAAAGGTGGAGTTACTGTCTCAACTGTGTGCGATGCAAGTGCGCTGTAAAATCACCACGACCGCGCAAGCGCGAGCGAAGGGTGGAGGTACTGGCTTAACCGTGTGCGATGCAAGTGCATTGTAAAATCACCACCTGTGCAAGCTAAAGGCGGGTATGTTTATTTGGAAATTAGGACGAACCGTGTGCGATAGACCAGCTAGCTAGAAATATATAAAAACTACCCTCCTTGAGCGTTGAAAAAATCGGCGGTTTCATGCCACTTTTCCTTATTATCATACACGCATATTGTTATTGGACTATGCGCGATCTTGGGCACTCCTGCCCTGCATCAATTCCTTTACCCAAATTTTAGTAGCTGTCGTACTTCAACCGTCGCCCACACTCCTCCAGCACCAATCTTATAGTAAAATTGTAGTAGCCGAGGCATTTGAACCGTAGCCCTCCCTCGTACACCACCATCTCCACCCACCATTACTAAAATTTTCAGTACCGTGGTGTATCCTCAAACAACACCCCCCCTCCATAGTCCCCCACCCTCCCCCTCCCCCACTCGAACCCTAGCTCGCCGCTGCCAACCCCTACTGGTCTGCCCGTTCCTCCTAGCTTAGATAATAAAGTTCAGGTTACCCAGCGATTCACATACCGTCGCCCCACTCCCCTGAGTTTTTAGAAGAGGCCTGCGGTGTCCCTCCACGCCAGATCCACATCCCCTGCTCGAGAATGTCGTAGCCTAAGCTCGACCATGTATCCCGGGGAGCTCGACGAGCATTCGGCCAAGAAGAGGTTTATCATGGCTTCTCCGGTGGACGTTGACGAGGTGGCCGCCATTTGCCCCGACCTGTCGATCCCGGAGCAACACATCACCGCGGAAGCCGGAGAAGATGTTGACTACATTGCCATGCCGAAGGCTTCATGTCAGCGGGCTAGCATATTACTGTATCTCAGGAAAGCTGGCTACAACATCAAGCTCATTCACGGCGATGGCTTCACGCAGGCCATGTCACAGGTTAAGTGGTCCATCCCCAACCTCTCTGGTTCAACCGTCGACGATCTCTTCGACGGCCCTGCCACTGATCTCCTTCGCCAAGCGGTCAGGGAATTGCGATCTTTATACGCCATCGAGCCCATTTTGCCATTTTTGAAGGACATGTTCTTCGACGGCGGCTTGGGATCCTCAATTATCAAGTCCGATCTCATCGACCACGACCACGACCACGAGGAGGGCACCCACGAAGGTTCTTCCAAGGTGAAACAACCCATCTATGACATCAGAGCGCGCACCATGGGTCTGTGCGCTTCCAACTGGAAGGATCTCGTCCATGAAATGTGAGGCAACATTCTATCAGAAAATCTTACCTTTTCTAGCTTGCCAACCCGTACCCTTTGTTGTAGTAGCATTTGTCGTGTGGTGCTTTAACTGTGTCGTGTTTAATTATTTTAGTTATGCAAAAATGTATTGTTTAATAGGGTTATGTGATGTTTAAGTATGAATTGTCCACTTCAGTTTCACGAATGGCTATATTTGGTTGTTTATAGTGAGTAGATGCCTTGTTTATCTGCTCGGTTGTTAGGTTGGTTGGAGTGAGCATTTTTCCGGTTATCGAGCAGATGCCTTGTTTATATGTATTTGGTTCTTAGTTTGGTTGTAGTGAGCATTTGTCCAGTTATCAAGCAGATGCCTTGTTTATCTGTATTTGGTTGTTAGGTTGCTTTTTTATCATTTCTCCAGTTATCAAGCAGATGCCTTGTTTATCTGTATCTGCTTGTTAGGTTGGTTGCAGTGAGCATTTGTCTAGTTTTCAAGCATATGCCATGTTTATCTGTATTTGCCTGTTAGGTTGGTTGCAGTGAGACTCTTTCTAGTATTCAATCGCTATATTTGGTTGTTATACTGGTCATTTATGCCTTGTTTATTTTAGTCATTCACAATGTGCTGTTCATTATGTCCAAGTCAGAACTCTGCCGCTCGACTACATCAATACCAGTTTGAGCGGCTATATTTGGTTCCAGTTATTCCTGGTGTAGTTAACACACACCCTTTATTTCAGTTTTACACATTTATCCAGTGTGATGTTTAAGCATTACCTACATTCTATTCATTTTCAACAATACGAGTTTGAATTGCAATATTTGATGGCTGTTAAGCCTGCTATCGGTAGCATTGCCTTCCATTTTATATCTGCTTTAATAGCATGCTGAAACCAACACATTCAAGCTATCATTTGGAGATGATGTTGTTTACCTTTACTATATTTGTTTGATGTTAAGGTTGTTGTACTTATCATGCCTTTCCACTACTTCTGCAGGACAACAACGGGAGTGGCCACCATTTTCCGTCGAGGTTAGCTTCATCCCTCAGCTTGTACTCCCCCATCATTCCATAATGTAGTGCATATAGATCCAGGCCTGGACACTTGTTAGCTTCTAATATTGAATTGTTGCTTGTAGGTACATATGCCCTTGGCAAGTATCCACGCATTGAACCTTTTTGCGTATGGGGCAATGAGATATTCATGAACAAGCATCATGTGAGGAAACTGATAAGGATTATTAGCAAAAAGATATGAATGGTGGCAAGCAAATTATTTGTTTATGCTCTATCCAACACAACAGTGAGCTGTAGGATGGTAACTACAAACTCTGCAGCCTTCTCTTTTTACTTCCCATAATGAGTTGTTAGACAACAATGTCTGAATCTTTTTCATTTGCAATGGTTCCCGAAGCAGTTCATTCAAGATTATCTGGAAAAGTACATGATTGGTGGACACGCAATGAAGGATAAAGTATTTCATCCAGACTACAATGAGCATCGAGAAATCGTAATGAAGACAGTGAAGGATGGACGGGTAGCCATCACAAGGGGTTGGTCTAGAGTCGTGCATGCATTACGCATGGAGGAGGGCACAATATGGGCATTCCGCTTAACCTTCTCCAGCAACCAGAATATATTTCGCCTCTCTCTTTACAGTCTTTAGTACAACTGTGGTTCATCATTCTTTACTTGGTGCTTCTGTAGTTCTTGAGTATATGTACTTGTGCATCGAAATATGCATTCATGGTTGAACCTATATTTGTAATAAACATGGTTGGATATGAAATAAGTGATTGCCTACTTTCAAATTCAAAACATGTGATTTTTAAATTAGGGATTAATTAGGGATTACAGGGCACACGGTTTGTGAAAGTGAAACGTTAGAGATAGACATGGAGATCAGAAACGTTTCTAGGATCCACTGCGTGTGCGATCAATCTCCACTGCACACACGACATCCTCTTGAAAACTCTTTGCATTAGGCCACCTTGCGCAAATGTTTACCACATAAAACTGTGTGTGATGGATAGCCTTTGCCACACAGTTCCTTCTACGCACCGTGTGTGATGCATTCAATAACGCAAACGATAAAATTGTTAATATCGTGTGCAATGGCAACGCTATCACAA
This sequence comes from Triticum urartu, assembly GCF_003073215.2. Classification (NCBI taxonomy): domain Eukaryota; kingdom Viridiplantae; phylum Streptophyta; class Magnoliopsida; order Poales; family Poaceae; genus Triticum; species Triticum urartu. Next base: position 545,660,158 of record NC_053025.1, on the reverse strand, counting down.
ATGATTTAAAGGGGAAAATTGTGTGTGATGTACCTGTGAACGGAAATGTTTTCCTTGGAGTGACTATGTAGGATGTACATATGAACGGAATCGTTTAGCGAGGACTGACTGTGTGGGATGTACTTGTGACCGGATACAATTTCGCCTACTTTGTGGGATGTACATATAATTGTATTTTTTAGCTCTACTGTACGTATTTCCGTATTTGAGCGCTCACCGATCGCACACGACCTCATTTTGCCAAGCGTGTGTGCCAAGAGGGCATATCCCCGATGGTTTCTAGGTTGTGTGGGAAGGACCCCCTATCTCCGTCACTCACTTGGTGAAGGTTCCCAACGCCATCGCGGAAAGGGGTCAAAAATCATTTGTATAGCACCGACGCGTACCAGTGATGGATAATATAATAGCATGGAACAATCAAAAATTATAGATACATTGGAGACGTATCACACGGCTGCCCCAATCACCTCTGATGGGGCCGTGAGGGCGCCTTGAGGAGCCTACATCACTCGCCATGGGAAGCTCTAGAGGATGGACTTGGGGACAAGGAGTGCTTATGCGGTTGGCTCGGAAGCGAGGAATTGGGTCGATGCAGTGAATTAACGCGAGCAATTCTATATATAAAGGGGGAAGACCGACGCTTCGACGTTTCGGCATAAGTTGATTCTCTTCCACGTAAAGGCGTGGTTGCCAAGGCCAGGGATTGGGGCTGCATGCGGCGGGTCAGGGTCCACCTGGCAGGACAGTTGGAATTCAAAGACTCCTTAGAGGGGAACTCGCCTGTCGAGCCGAAGACTCTAGATCCGAAGTCCTGTAAAGTTGTACTCGGCATTGAAGACCCGTTTAGGGGCTACTGGCGGTGTCCTAGATAAGGGGGTACTTACCTAGCAGGCCCGTTCTCCTCAGGTTGGGCCAGCAAGCCACCATTCGTGATCAAGATGGACACCGGAAACCGCACGTAGGAGGCGTTATCAAGACTTCCTCCCCCAAAGACTTGACGTATACACCAAGATCACCATCGTCGCTTAGCTCGTAGCCACGACCTTGCAACCCTAGCACCCTCCCTGGCGTGTATATAATCCATAGGGTTTAGCCCGTAGGGGGGACATCAACTCAAATCATTCACCTAGCCCTAGAGTTAGACCACACATTACGATCTCGAGATAGATCAACTATGTACTTGATACATCTTCTTCAATATAAACAAGAGCAGGACGTAGGGTTTTACCTCCATCAAGAGGGCCCGAACCTAGGTAAACATCGTCTCCTTTGTTCCTATTACCCTTGATCTGAGATCCACAGCTCGGGAACCCCTACCCCGAGGTCTACCGGTTTTGACACCAACACTCGGGTTCAGTTAGCAGCAAAGGGGATGATTGACTTCAGTATGTAGTGGGATCGATCGCTCGTGTTCAATATGTACCTAGTTTGACTTTGTTTTATGTCATGGATGGGCCAAAGAATGTCATGCGGGTGCATCTCCGGCCTGCCCAGGACAAAAAGCCCATTTTCTATCATAATGTTTTGTCATAGAAGTAGGAGCCCACCGCATCTATGATGATATGTGTTTTTGTCATAATTATCATCATGGAAGTGTCATATCTATGACAGAAAAAGTTTTTGTTCAGGCCATAATGTTATAGATGTATCTTTTTGTAGTGGATGGTTGACACGATTGTGTCACCGTAGGTCGGCGCCCTTGAGGATTCCCATGCCCAGGTCTTTCTTGTGGGAATATCCCCAGAGATCAATGGCAAAAGATAGTTGGTCGCTCTAGTGTTTCAAAGTAGTTTGGATTGTGTTTAATTACTAGAATCATGTGTATCATCCAACCCTCTAGGTCTAGTACTCTTTCTGTGTAAACTCTATATGAAGAATACAAGTACTTTTGTTTCTCAGTGAATGATTCAAAACTGCACTGAGTATGAGTATGGTGCAAAAATAAATATATCCTCACGAGCTTTTTGATGTAATATGGCATATGGGGAGACATAGGTTTGGGGGTCCAGTTGATTGGAAATTTTCTATTTGGCCATGTTTGGGCTGTCACCCGAACATATGGGGACAAGAGGGGGTTCCGGTTGGAGATCCTATGACTAGCTCCTCTTATTTTTTTGGTTAAAGCCTCAAATGAACAGTGTGCCTTAGTCTTTCTCCTGATACCATTCATGGGATCTTCAAAGTGGTGTCAGCAATGGTATCGGGATAGCTTAATTACTGGTCCAGTCTACTTCGTGCAAAATTATATCATCTCTCTAGGTGGAGATGTGTAACAGATAGATGGGAAAAGGAAACAAGTTATGAAAATGCAACATCTGGCGCCAGATGGCTTTCTCTCTGCTCCTTTCCCCTGCCCCAACCCCTGTCCATATCCTCTCCACTGACCTCCCCACGGTCCTCAGTTCCCCTCTGTCATGCTAGCTCTGCTCTACAGGCGCGGCTGTCTTTGCCCCCTTCTCCTTCGCCTTCCTCCTCTCCATCCTTGTTGCCATGCTTGCATCTCCGTTGTTTGTGTCATCTAATCATGTCTGGGCTCTTGATCCCTGTTTCAAAGCTTCTTATGTGGATGAGGTCGACTCGTCGGTGGCTCTTGTGTTGGCCATCGAAGCTGGTCCGTCGATCCTGGGTCGGGTGGTTGGTCGGGTGCATAAGTTTGCCAGGGGTGGGCGGGCAGTGACACGTGCCCCGGTGGTTCACTCAGTTATGGATCTTGGTGGGAAGGCCGTTCACTACAAGAAATATGTCAACTTGTGATCACCACTATTGGTCACTGAATGGTCACAAATTTCCACTTGTGACCTTTTTGTGACCAAAAACATAAGTTCAAAAGTTGGCCGTCATAAACTGACTATAGCGACCTTTCTTCTCGAATGGTCGAAGACGTTTATGACCAAAATACGTCTACTGTGGCGTTTTGGTCACTAGCAACCTCCCCAGGCCATGTAGGCATCCAGCGTGGCAATCTGACGTGGCACAAGATTCATCCCGGTCCAATTCGATTTTCTACATGGGCCTAGCCCAACAATTTAGCCTTTTTAATGTATTTTTTTCTATCAGTTTTTGATCAGCTTCATGGGCCAAGCCCAACATTGCAGCCTTTTTTATTGTTGGGTTGTGGCCTTTTTGTCTAAACGAATTTAGTTTTTCTTTTTTCCCAAAAGAAGGGTCCACTAGTCAGATGGGTCCCAGTTGTCAGGTTCTAGTAACATCATCAGTTGGTTGTAGCCTTTTCAGGCGCAGTACAAAGGAATACAATTTTGCCCATATATATTGTTGAGAAATTTTCGTAATTTTGTTGTCAAAGCAGCATGTACACAGGAATACAATTTTGCTATCAAAGCAACATTTCAAACATACATCTTCATGACATCGTACATAAAAACCAGCAATAAAAATATTACAATATGCCATTTGGCTCAAATCACATAACATATGACATCCAGGTTCCAGGAACGACAAAAGATAACCACCACATCATACCATCTGCACATTCAAAGAGAACAAACTATATGTCAAAAGAGAACTTAGCAGAAAATTGCCAATAAAAGAAAGAAGATAATATACTCTATAATTACTACAGATTTGCTCACTGGATACACACACACACACTTTGCATATACAGATTTGCTCCCCGCAAAAACAATTCTGAACAGTTGGCTATAATAATTTATGGCAAAGAAATTCCCAAAACAGAGAATGATGACAAGTTGTGGCATTACTAGAGGATTTGATTAAACCAGCAAGTTGGAGTGTGTTGAATAGATAAAAGAAACTCAATTAATGGGGCAATGCAAATTCTTTACTCACTACCGCACGGCATTCACCTGTGATTGAACCCTGCGGGCACATACAAATTATCACTTGACCCGGTTATGGAATGAGCTAGTGCAAGAATGAGGTAATTCCTACTTTACGTTGGACTAACCAAACAGTGTCCTTTAGTATGTAAAACCTTCTGTTCTTCCAAAAGATTCAGTAGTGGGCTAAATTCTTTACTCACTAAAGTTTCAACTATTCTATATGGAAAAAATTACCAGAAAATCTCTGCAGAGAACCATTACCACCAATCAGTTGCGACTCAATTCTTCTTTCTTGACCCAAATGCATTCTTTCAGGCCAAACAGAATTGAGCCTCCTAGTGAAATCTTCAACTTCCCTGTTTGTTCAGAAATGAAGCATGTCATTAATTCGCACGAGGGCTTTTGTACAGGAATATGAGCAGTAAATTCGTTATAGCATTTTCAGTATACATAATAATAGAATAATCAAATATAAACAGTAGTGAGCCCAAGTACTAGCAAATAGATCTTCTACTTAGAACACTACATCTTAGAAAAGAGAACTAGGGGTAGGAGAGGGAGCCGCTCACCGATGAGCTTGTGGTCGCTGCCATACATAGCCTCCGTCACGCCGGTCACCGTGCGCAAGAGCAAAGCACCGCTGCACCAGTGACACACACCGTGCGCAAGAGTAGAGCACCTGCTGCATCCAAATCCAAACCGAACAAAAATTAGGAATGGTTGCAGCCATGCTTTTTAAGGCACACAATACATCAGTTCAGATTGCTGTCATTGAGAGACACAGAGACCAGACAAAATAGTGGACTATTTAACCCTGTAATAAAGAAGCAAAATCTCACAAGATAGTGAAGTCACTAGCAAAAGGAAGAGTAACAGATGAAGAAAAAATCCTGACATACAAAGGTAAGTCATTGTGCATTTTCTTTTTCAATGTGATACACAATAAGCATAAGTAACCACCGGTCATTAACTAGACACGTTCCAACATAGGAAAAACAATTATAGAGGTGCAACTTCAGGTACAAACATAGCAAGGCCACAACAGCCACGCAGTCACTTAACTACAATGAGCTCCCGGAGTGTGGCATCCTTCCATGTGTAAATCCAAACTTCATCTTTTGGCTCCTTCCCTCTCTCAGAAAATTCTTCATTTAGGTGATGGCCACCAACCTAGAAAAAAAAATAACCAGGATCAGTTTTCTGTATTACTGTGTATTTATTCACAAATCTGCAGTCTGTGCTGAGAAGACATCGTTCAGAACTGTTACAGAAGATAAAAGTTGGAGAGTGTAAGGATCTCTACTTGTCTATTTTCTAGATCGCCCACAACAAAAAATTCTCAGATTTCTTAAGCACTACATGCTTACTGCAATTCTTTCTGGCAAGGATTAAGAATAGCCATAGCTGACTTGAAAATTAAAATGCAGAATCTAGTGACTACATGAATAGCATCCATCTTCCTAAAAAAATAATGTCCATTTTTTCAGCCAAAGATGGTGACCCAACATTGGCAGCTAAGTACTTCCCCTTAAATTGAGCTCACAGTTCCAACACCAACACATACTCCTTAAGCAATGAACATATGTGGTGTTTAAATTGTTGGGTTGAAAAATTGTATGACATGTAGTGACTTAAGAGTGCTAAAAAATAATGGAATTTGCAAACTGCACGTCTGTCAGCCATGATAAATAGGTTAGTGCTGAACTTCTGATGGCCTTCACCAAAATTTGTTAAGATTTAATGATTGCGACAGCCAAAGTGTGTGATTTATATGTTCAATCCTTAAGAGTTTATACAGTCAAAAAAATCCTTAAGAGTTTATTACGGATAAATGGGTCTAGCTATGTTTACACGCCCTTTGGCCCCTGATTAGCCAGGTTTCATGTTGAATTCAAACTATACATAAGGCCTATCAAACAAACCAACATTATGATAAATAAGTTTTGGGATCCTCCGTTGTATCACCAAGTCATGCTTGTTATTAGCCAAAACTAGAGTTAAACACCTAATCAAGTGCTGCTCAACTACAGGTGCCATACGGTCGAACCGACCTACACAGCACCATCAGGAACAGAACTTATACATCCTTAAAAAATGCAACAGTGTGAGCACAGTGGTAATGGACCATGTTTTAGTAGCATCATTCGGATAGCACCATACGTTTACGATTACTTCGCTACCGACCATCCATGGACCACAAGATCCAATCAAATATTGCACAAACCAAGCGAATTGAGGATATCATAATGCGCTCTCGACTGCAGGTGCGCTAAAAAGAAGACGAAAGAGTAGAAGAAAAGAGACAACTGGGCCTTACCTTGGTGAAAACTCGGAGCAGGAGGGGGCAGGTCTGCACAAGAAGAATTCAGTCAATCAGTCCTCGCAATCCTCTAAACGCAAAACCGAATAACATGCCTAAATACAGTGCTTACTGAACTGCACACTAGCATCTGCCCGCACGCTAGTATAACAAGTAAAAATGTTAGGGTTGCGGAGGCCTGGCTGACCTTCTCACGGTCGATGGGTTCGGGGCGGGGGCGCGCCATGGGAGGCGGGCCACGGTGCATCGGTGGGTCACCTGGACCAAGCTGGAGGAGTCGCGGAGGCTGAGGAAGGTGAGGCCAGCGTGGGAGCGGCGGAGGGCGACCCAGCCACAGAGCCGGACCCGGCGCCCGGCGTCGTCCGCCCCGAGCTCGCGCAGAGAGCGTCCCTCTGGGGCCACTCCAGAGGCTGCATCCTCTCCAGCTTCGCCCCGGCCGCGGGGAGGCCGCCGCCTCCTTCGGCGGGGTCGCCGCATCGGTGGGGTCGGAGAAGGTGCGGCCGAAGGCGTTGAGCGGGGCGGCGTCGGTGGGGCGGAGGAGGTAGAGGAAGCACCAGGCGGCGAGGAACGCGAGGAGGGCGACGAGGGAGAAGGGGTGCGCGAGGAGGGAGAGCACGGCGTAGTTGACGCGGAAGAAGGCGAGGTTCTTGCGGAGGCGGGCGGTGGCGTCGAAGAGGGAGTCCGGGCGCGAGAGCGCGGCACGGTCCAGGAGCTCGGGCCAGGGGCGGGCGCCTGAGAGGGAGCGCTTGGCCGAGTTGTAGAGGTGGCCCAGGAAGGTGCGCATGGCGGCCGGGTCCGGGGAGGCGATGGAGGTGGCGGCGGCGTCCGGGGCGGCGGGGAGGACAGTCACGGGCGCGGCGGCTGGGACGGTGGTGGGGAGGATGGTGGCCGAGACGGTTGTAGCACCTAGGGTTAGAGGACCTGGATCTGGATCAGGGATTGGGGAAGAGGGAGGCGGCGGAGGAGGGACCTGGATCTGGATGGGGGAGGAGGGGTAGAGACCTAGGGTTTCTCGAGAAGGAAGGGGATCGAGGGAGGAGAGGCGTTGGATCCGTAGGAGGTGGACGGCTTAGATCGACTATAATGGGGTGATCCGTGGGCAGCGTCCTGATTGGTTCAAAATATGGGCCATTAAAAATTACTCTATTTCTTAGTGCTAAAAACAAGGGGGTGTGAAGCAGCTTCCAAAAATATTTTGCAAAATGCCATCACTAAAATTTTCAATTAAGTTAGACCATATTTTATGGATGATCATCAATTTGATTGCATTTTCGATCTTTCTACCTACGAGCGGTCATGCCCGCCGTTTTGACCGCATTTTGAAACAGGTCATAAAAATTCGAAAAAAATGGAAAACCTTCGCATTGTGCCATTATATGTGGCCAAGTTACCGGGAAATGGAAAACAATGTTGCCTAAGGAAGTTTTCATTTTCTTTGGACGAAAAAACAATTTTCCATTTTTCGAGTGCCCAAAAGGAGGTTTTTTGTGAAGGACCTCCCAGATAATTGTTGCAAAATAGGACCAATCAATTTTATAAAATACTAGGACATATTTAATGCACAATTGACCATATGGTTGGGTGTAAAAAGTTTTGATCCTCCTCACGTGAAAAAGACAAATTTCCGCCGATTCAGCTGGAAGCGGGTCAAATTTGAACTGTAGCTGCCTCGTAGTTTGCTCTTTATTTTTTCCAAAAATCATTTCTAGGTAATAAGTATATATTTAATCATAGAAACACCAAAAAAAATTGCAAGATTCGACCACTAGCTAGGAACGGTCATTCCCACCGTTTTGACCGCATTTTGAAACGGGCATAAAAAATTCAAAAAAAATCAAAAAATTGGTAAACCTTCGCATTATGTCATTATATGTGGCCAAGTTTCCAGGAAAAATAACAAACTTGTAATACGGCAATTATTTTAAAAAAGTGTTCTCAGAAACGAGCTATCACGTGTGGAGATCAATGGCTTTCAAGCCAAATGATCAATCTTATGGCCACATTCATGGCATATTTGTTCAAATGATCTCATATTGTGCACAAGGGTGCATATTGGAATGACAAAAAATATTGCCTAAGGAAGTTTTCATTTTCCTTGGACGGAAAAACCATTTTCAATTTTTCGAGTGTCCAAAAGGGGTTTTTTTGTGAAGAACCTACCAAATAATTGTTGCAAAATTGGACCAAATCATTTTTCTAAAATATTAGGCCATATTTAATGCAAAATTGACCAAATGGTTGGGTGTAAAAAGGTTTGATCCTCCTCTGGTGAAAAAGATAAATTTTCGCCGATTCAGTTGGAAGCGGGTCAAATTTGAACTGTAGCTGCCTTATAGTTTGCTCTTTATTTTTTCCAAAACTCATTTCTAGGTACATAAGTATCTATTTAATCAGAGAAACACCAAAAAAATTCCAAGATTCAACCACTAGCTAGGAACGGTCATTCCCGTCGTTTTGACCGCATTTTGAAACGGGCATAAAAAATTCAAAAAAAATCAAAAAATTGGAAACCTTCGCATTGTGTCATTATATGTGGCCAAGTTCCTAGGAAAAATAACAAACTTGTAATACGACAATTATTTTAAAAAAGTGTTCTCAGAAACAAGGTATCACGTGTGGAGATCAATGGCTTTCAAGCCAAATGATCAATCTTATGGCCACATTCATGGCATAGTTTGTTCAAATGATCTCATATTGTGCACAAGGGTGCATATTGGAATGGCAAACAATGTTGCCTAAGGAAGTTTTCATTTTCTTTGGACGAAAAAACCATTTTCCATTTTTCGAGTGCCCAAAAGGAGGTTTTTTTGTGAAGGACCTCCCAAATAATTGTTGCAAAATTGGACCAAATCATTTTTCTAAAATACTAGGCCATATTTAATGCACAATTGACAAAATGGTTGGGTGTAAAAAGTTTTGATCCACCTCTCGTGAAAAAGACAAATTTCCGCCGATTTAGTAGGAAGCGGGTCAAATTTGAACTGCAGTTGTCTCATAGTTTGCTATTTATTTTTTCCAAAAATCTTTTCTAGGTACATAAGTACCTATTTAATCATAAATACATGGTTTGGTGGCGATACGTCGAGGTTTGGGCGGTGGCCGAGGGCCCCAACTCTAGAGCGCGTAAACTCGCATGCCCGCCGCGTGGTCACCGCGTGACCCTGGCATTGCCATGTGTTCTGGGCGGCATAGGCATGTCTAGTGGGTTGGGCACTCCCCAGGTAGGTGCTAGGAAGAAAATTACAACATAAGATTCTCACGAGGAGACCGATCGATGCTCAAACATGAATAAGCAACCAAGTGTTTGATTAGCGGTACGGGAAATGCACATGGCCAATGGGCGTGAGTTTTGGCCGAGGATGATCATCTACTAAGGAGAATGTATTCACAAATTTTCAGCTCAAAAGGAGGATCCTAGGTGGTACTTGCTTTGCAAAGTACCACACTGGACAAAAATATGAATGTTGAAGCTGGGCTCAAAATAATGAATGGATTGAGCTGAAATTTGGTGGAGGATGGTTATTTGGGCATAGGAAAGCATTGTAGAAAATTGATATCATTTTGACATGCCAAAGTAGTACTTCCTTCACAATGCTCTTCTATGGACAAAAACTTGGGAAAACTAGTGAGAGAGATTGGATGAATGAAATGAGCTAAAAATTGGTGTAGGTAAGTTACATAGGTATGGTCATGCGCTGGTAAATTTTAAGATCATTTGGGTAAGCCTAGCTAGTACTTACTTCACAAAGCTTCTCTCGAGGTAGAAACTTTGGAAATTTCCTGAGAAAGATTTACTAGGAAAATTGAGCTGAATATTCTCATGTGGCAATGATTTGGGTATGGAAGAGTGCCCGAAAAGTTTGAGGGTAATAGGAGGGGTCTATATAACACTTGCTTTGCAACGTGCCAATTTGGCCAAAAAATATAAATTGAACCTGGGTTCACATAGATGATTTGACTGAGCTGCAATTTGGAGGAGGGTAATAATTTGGGCATATGAAGGAACTGTATAAATTTCATGTCATTTAGAGATATAAAAAAGGTACTTCCTTCACAATGCTTCTAGGTGGACAAAAACTTTGGAAATTTGCCGAGGAAGATTTGCTAGGCAAATGGAGCTGAATTTTGTCATGCGGTAACGATTTGGATTGGAAAGAGTGCCCAAAAGTTCCGAGGGCAATCAAGAATATATAAATAGCACTTCCTTCATAAAGTTCCGAGGGCAAGGAAGGATTTTTACATATTTGATGAAGATATGCCCCAAAGAATTTATGAGATTTTTTGGGAATTTTGGGAATGATAGAAATATAGGTGGCTTCACAACCTAGGGCAAAAACTGCCACATGGACATGACACATAGGCAAAACTGATGAGATGGCGCCTAGTCATCACAACCCACCACAATCTACAAGGCTATGACCATCTATATTGGTCATTAACAACTATAAATAAGGCAGCGGACTAGCACTGTTTGCTTTGTGACCATTTCGTGTAAGGAAATTACGACCTTTCCGACCAAAATGGTCGCAATGGTTTAGGGTTTGGAGCCCCCTGAACAGCTTTTGACCAATTGGTCTAAAATGGTCATAAATTTATGACCAATTCTTCGAGGGTCACTGACAGAAGGTCATAAGTTGACATATTTTTTGTAGTGGTTCTTCCCCGATCTCGCCGCGCCCGCAAGGTGCTTCACCGTGCTCCTTTGCCTGGTCTGTTAGGTGCTTCTCCTCCCTCCTCTGGTGGCACCAAGTTCAGCCATCCCTCTCCCCTCCCCCGTGGTGACTTGCTGCCTAGTAACCCAAGATCCGTCGATGGGGATTTCGGGTTTGGACCACTCTAGGGCTGCTCTGGGTTCTGGGCTGGGTTGTGGCCAGGCCCGTGAGTTGCTTTTCATCTCTCTTGAGTCATTCCCCCTTCCTTCCGGGCCTCATAGTTCTACCTAGGTCTGTGGCCCGGTTGGCTTTCTTGGCCAACCCAAGCATGGGGCTCAGGGTGGCCAGTATATTTGATTGCACCACGACTCACTTGACCTAAACCTAGGGTTACCCATTTCCTCCTTTGAGCGCCCTCAGATCCATTCGTGTCGTCTCCTTCCCCGCTCCTTTCTCCTCTCCCAATCCCCCACACCTCTATCTTGCTCCTTTGCCGAGGTCCTATCCATGGTGTCTTTGGGGGATCAGAATTCCAACAGGAAATGGCAGCTTGATGGCTCCGAGGAGGCGAGTGTTGACTCCACCGCATACGAGGTGGAGCTACGCGAGAAGCTGTAGCGTAGCGGGAGCATGCTGCTCGTCAGCGTGTAACCATCGACTGGGAGGCTTGGGGTTCATCTTCCTCCTTGTTGGGATATAACTATTAGGTATGAGCCACCTAGGAGGGGCCGGGTCATCCCTGTGAAGATTCATCACAATGAAGCCCAAGGTCACATGGCGATTCATAGATAGGCTTAGTAGAGGGCCCAGACCCGAAGGGGGTTTAAGGCCCATGAGTATAAACCGCCATGTACGTAAACTTGTATTGTAAGGAATATGTGAAAGGTCACCGAGCCGGATACGTTGTATAAGCCGGCCGGGCCTCTGAGGGCCGCAGGGCGTCAACCCGTGTATATAAGGGGATGACCTTGCGACGGCTTAGGACAGAAAACAACAGATCGAGAGCCGGGTCAAGCGTATTCGCTCCCTGCTCATCGAAACCCTAGCAATACCAACTACTAACTGGACTAGGCTTTTACCTTCATCGTAAGGGGCCGAACCAGTATAAACTCCCCATGTCCTTTGTCCTGATTAACCCCTTTAAGCTAACCTCAACGCGATGGCTCCACGACTAAGTCCACACACTAGGACATCTGCCGTGACGATTCCATGACAGTTAGCGCCCACAGTGGGGCTATCGCACGATGGTTTCGAGTTCTTAAAGGGCAACTTCAAAGGGATCAAGGGATACACCATGGGCCGGATGACCAAGAGTCGCCGCGGCAAACTCCACATCGATGACGCAGGCTGGGGCCCGAACACCAGCTCAATTGAGTACGGGTACCGGGTCCCCTTCGGCGGAATTCACGTCTTCATCGGCCAGATCGGCGAACCGGGCCCTGAGACGAACATCTGCACCGACATCATCGAGATGGCTTAGCGTGCGAGACCCGCCCAGGTTCGGCCCACCATGAATCGTGTCTTCGTGGGATGCATCCATGGAGTGGAACCTGAGGATAGATCGGCATCTAGTGGTGAGACCGTCGTTTGTTCTGATGACGAGTCATCTACTGGTGAGACCGAATCATTGTATCAACTGTAAGAGGGCCGGCTTGGGGGCCGTTCCAATGGTGATAGTATTCCGGACCCCTCTGAGCCGTCGAATCGAGTTGCAATTTTTATGGCCGGTACACAGCCCGTGCAGCACTCATCAACTGCGGTGGAGCTGGTTTCCAGGTCAGGGGCGGCAGCGGCTACCGGGGCAGGAGGCCCTGAGCGCCCGCCGGCTCAGGCTTTAACTGATTTGCTGGACAAATTGATGACGCTATTAACAATGGTGGTTAACCCGGCGGATCAAGATCAACATAACACGGTGATCACAAGACTGTGTGATGAGATAGCACAAGCTAAGGAGGAGCTAAATGCAGAAAGCGCTAAGATGGCTGAGGAACGGGCTGCTTTGGACGCCCAGTCACAACGGATTCAGGCAGAGTCTTACCGGCTCATGTTGGATCAGAATGCTTGAAACGATGTCATGAGGAGGAGGCATCAGACCCGTCTGTTGTCGGTTTACGAAGCTAGAAATCTTTTTAACACACAAGGAGCAGGAACCAGTAACCCGCCGGGGGTAAACCGGGTCGAGGCACCTGGGACGGGTATGCCAGTTCAACCGCGTGTGGTGCATCCACCTCGTCAGAACAATAACCCGCCACAGCATGTGCCGACGCCGCCGGGTCATTATTCCAACCCATTGGATAACATGATCGCTGCAGCATCTCGATTGGCAGCTATCCCGGTTGAAGGTGAATCGCCAGTGGCAGTTGAGACACGGAGGGCTAGATATCTTCTTCAGACAGTGATGGTTCAACAGCAGGCTTATTCCTATAGTCGCCATCGAGTTCATTCTACCCCTCATCTGAGCCGGAGTTATAGCAGGCATCTCGATGAGCCGGGCGTATCAAGCAGTGGGCGGAACCGTAACCCGCCTCATGGGCATGACCCAGCGGGCAGTGGTGCAAACGCTCAGGACGTGGTGGATCAAGGTAGAGCTCGTCGAGAGGCCGAGTTGGCGGCTCAGTATGCGGCTCGTCAACCAACTCTGGTCCGTCCGACCACCTATGTGGAGCCAGGTTTAACCTTTAGAAATTTGGGCGTACCATGCTTGGTATCGGATTTGCATAATGAGCGTCCGCCCAAAGATTTCAAAGGACCTCGCAAAGTGCCAAACTATACGGCCGATTTAAGTCCCGGGGCATGGATTGAGAGTTATGAGATGGCCATGGAGTTGCTGGATGTCAGCGAGGCTGCGTGTGCTGAGTATTTTCCCCTTATCCTAGAAGGAACGGCCCGCACCTAGTTGAAGGGGCTCCCTGCCAATTCCATTGGGTCATGGGCTGAGTTGAAAGCCTGGTTTATCCAGAACTTCAAAGATACGTGCAAACAGCCCATGTCGATTGTGGATCTGGCCGCCTGTGTTCAGGAAGAAGGTGAATCAACAACCCATTGGGTGTGCCGGGTCTCAACAATCTTTCACTCGCCGGATCGCATCAATGCCGACTCAGCGGTGTTGATGTTGGAGAACAACTACCGTTTCATGCCCTTGAAGCAGAAATTAGGGCGGCTTAAACGCCATTGCAATGACATGGGGACGCTCATGGTGGCTCTAGTTAAATATGCTGACTCTTATAGTACCAAAGACCCTAAGTCTAATGATGATAAGGCGGGGGAGGGGAAGAGGAGCAGCAATGCTAAGCGGCAGCAGTATAACCCGGGAGGCAATGGTCAGTGCAAAGCTGATAATAGTCTTGACTTTTGGCTAACACCAAAGCACAGAATAATGGTCAGCGCCGTAAGGGTAAACCGCCCCCACAAGCCAACGGATCCGGTATCAATCTTGAGCGTATGTTGAATCAGCCCTGCCCACGACATGGTACGAAAGAAAGACCATCCGAGCATCTATGGAAGGATTGTCACATCATGAAGGAGTACAAAAATTCGGATCTTTTCCATGATAGCCATGGGCTAGGTGGCGGTTCTAGGCCCGGCTCTCATGGTCCGGGTTATGGTGGTGGCAGTTCTAACTCTGGTTTCAAAGGAAATCATGGTAATCACAATAACCAGGGTGGTTACAACCAGCAGAGTAATCAAGGGGGTCAGCAACAGCAACAGTCTGGTTGCAAGAGCAACCCAAAGCAGTTGAATAGTGGGCAATATCATGTGTTTACTACTAGCTTGTGTAAGCAGGACCAGAAGCTTCATAAGAGATTAGTTAATGCTATTGAGGCGGCAGTTCCTCGCTATCTATGTTGGTCTGAGCAGCCCATCGTGTGGAGTCGGGAAGATCATCCACCCCGGGTTGATAATCCGGGTCATTTGGCTTTGGTGGTTGCACCGCAGGTCGGAGAGTATAAGTTTACCAAGGTACTCATGGACGGAGGGAGCAGCATCAGTATCCTTTATTATGAAACTTTCCGACGCATGGGGTTGACTGATAAAAACTTTAAGCCGTCAAACACTGTTTTCCATGGCGTAGTGCCTGGTGAGTTGGCGTATCCAGTCAGTAAGATAGCTCTGGAAGTTGTTTTTGGAGATTACGGCATGGCGGGTTACAAGGTTTTTTGCAGCGGATATGGAAGGATTTTTCTAAGTCTTGAAGGTTGACATGAACAAGTCCAAATCAACCTGGGGCCTAATGTTGGGGATATAACTATTAGGTATGACCCGCCCAGGAGGGGCCGGGTCATCCCTATGAAGATTCATCACAATGAAGCCCAAGGTCACATGGCGATTCATAGATAGGCTTAGTAGAGGGCCCAGGCCCTAAGGCGGCTTAAGGCCCATGAGTATAAACCACCATGTATGTAAACTTGTATTGTAAGGCATATGTGAAAGGTCACCGAGCCGGATATGTTGTATAAGCCGCCCGGGACTCTGAGGGCCGCAGGGCGTCAACCCGTGTATATAAGGGGACGACCTAGCGGTGGCCTAGGACAGAAAACAATAGATCGAGAGCCGGGTCAAGCGTATTCACTCCCTGCTAATCGAAACCCTAGCAATACCAACTACAAACTGGACTAGGCTTTTACCTTCATCGTAAGGGGCCGAACCAGTATAAACTTCTTGTGTCCTTTGTCCTCACTAACCCCTTTAAGCTAACCTCAACGCGATGGCTCCATGACTACGTCCTCACACTAGGACATCTGCCGTGACGATTCCATGATCATGATTCTATGTCAGAAACGTTGACCTTTGAAGTGGTCAAGATCCACAGCCCATATCATGCTCTGTTTGGACGGCCGGCTTATGCCAAGTTCATGGCACGACCGTGTTACGTGTATCTGCAGCTCAAGATGTCGGGTCATAAGGGGACCATTATAGTTCATGGGAGCCGTAAGATAGCTCTGGAGTGTGAAGAGGGGGATGCGGCTTATGCCGAGTTAGTTTGCGCAACTGAGGAGTTGAAGTTTTACATGGACAATGTTGACCCGGCAGATATGAATTCTTTGAAAAAGCCAACCATAGAGCATGATCTGGTGTTAAAATTTAAGTCGGCAGATGATACCAAGATGGTTGATTTGGTACCTGGTGACTCATCCAAACAGTTCAGCATCAGTGCTAATCTGGATCCGAAATAGGAAAGCGCGCTCATCGAGTTCATCCATGAGAACCGGGACATCTTTGCATGGAAGCCTTCACACATGCCGGGTGTACCGGGAGAACTCGCTGAGCACACTCCTAATATTTTCCAAAGTTTAAGACGGTCAAACAGTTTCTTCGCTGTTTTAATGAGGAGAGACGGAAGGCCATTGGAGAGGAAGTAGCCAGGCTCTTGGCAGCTAGGTTTATCATTGAAGTTTTCCATCCTAAGTGGTTGGCTAACCTGGTGCTGGTACTTAAGAAAAATGGCACTTGGCGTTTGTGTGTGGACTACACAGATTTAAACAAGGCTTGTCCGACTGATCCTTTTGCTCTCCCTCGTATTGATCAGATCATTGATGCTACGGCGGGTTGTGACCGTTTGAGTTTTTTGGATGCTTATTCTGGTTATCATCAGATCAAGATGGCAGTTAAGGACCAGGAGAAGACGGCTTTCATAACTCCCTTTGGAGCCTTCTGCTATGTGTCTATGCCTTTTGGGCTCAAGAGTGCCCAGGCGACTTATCAGAGGTGTGTGCAAAATTGCCTTCATAACCAAATCGGGCGTAATGTTCATGCCTATGTGGATGATATTCTGGTGAAGTCCAGAGAGAAGGAGACACTGATAGATGATTTGAAGGAAACCTTTGATAATCTTCGGGTTTATAAGATGATGCTTAACCCGGCTAAGTGTGTTTTTGGTGTGCCAGCAGGCAAGCTCCTGGGTTTTTTGGTGCCTAACAGAGGAATTGAAGCTAATCCGGAGAAGATCAAAGCTATCACCTCTCTGGCTAAGCCGACATGTATCAATGATGTGCAGCGTCTGGTGGGCCATATTGCGGCGTTAAGCCGGTTCATAAGCCGGTTGTGGGAGAAGGCTATCCCTCTGTATCAGATGATGAAAAATACAGATAAGTTTGTCTGGAGTGATGCTGCTGATGCAACGTTTGAGAATTTGAAGAAGCAGTTGATTGAGCCGCCAGTACTCGCAGCCCCAACTGATAAGGAGCCTTTGTTGTTATGTGTGGCTGCTAATAGCTGGGCCGTCAGTGGTACTATTGTGGTGGAAAGAAAGGAAGCAGGAAAGGAGTATCCGGTTCAAAGGCCGGTTTATTATATCAGTGAAGTGCTTATTGAGTCCAAGCAGAGGTATCCACACTGGCAGAAGCTTGTATATGGGGTGTTCTTGGCCAGCCGGAAGCTTAAACATTATTTTTTGGGCCATCCCATCACCATGGTCAGCTCTGCTCCTTTGGGAGATATCATCCAAAATAGAGAAGCAACTAGCCGGGTCACTAAGTGGGCCATTGAGCTTGGACCTCACGGTTTAAAATATGTGCCTCGCACGGCTATCAAGTCTCAAGCACTGGTGGACTTCATCAACGATTGGATAGAGCTGTAGACGCCTGAGGAAAAGCCGAATAACACATATTGGACTGTTCACTTTGATGGGTCCAGGCAATTGGAGGGCTCGGGAGCTGGAGTTATTCTTGCTTCCCCTCAAGGTGATAAATTTTGCTCCACGGTCTTCGGATGGCCAAGGAAATGAACTTAAGCCGGGTTAGATGCTTCGGTGACTTAGATTTGGTGGCTCAGCAAGTCTCTGGTACTTGGGATTCTAAGGATCCACTCATGGTGGCTTATCGACGAGAGGTGGATGATACGTCTCCGTCGTATCTACTTTTCCAAACACTTTTGCCCTTGTTTTGGACTCTAAACTGCATGATTTGAATGGAACTAACCTGGACTGACGCTGTTTTCAGCAGAATTGCCATGGTGTTATTTTTGTGCAGAAATAAAATTTCTCGGAATGACCTAAAAATCAACAGAGATTATTTTTGGAATATATAAAAAATACTGGAAGAAGAATCCATGTCAGGGGGCCCACACCCAGTCCACGAGGGTGGGGGCGCGCCCCCTGCCTCATGGGCCCCATGACGCTCCACCAACGTCCACCTTGACTCCATATATTCACTTTCGGGGAGAAAAAAATCAGAGAGAAGGATTCATCGCGTTTTACGATACGGAGCCGCCGCCAAGCCCTAAACTCTCTCGGGAGGGCTGATCTGGAGTCCGTTCAGGGCTCCGGAGAGGGGAATCCGTCGCCGTCGTCATGATCAACCTTCCTCCATCACCAATTTCATGATGCTCACCGCCGTGCGTGAGTAATTCCATCATAGGCTTGCTGGACGGTGATGGGTTGGATGAGATTTATCATGTAATCGAGTTAGTTTTGTTAGAGTTTGATCCCTAGTATCCACTATGTTCTGAGATTGATGTTGCTATGACTTTGCTATGCTTAATGCTTGTCACTAGGTCCTGAGTGCCATGATTTCAGATCTGAACCTATTATGTTTTCATGAATATATGACAGTTCTTGATCCTATCTTGCAAGTCTATAGTCACCTATTATGTGTTATGACCCGTTAACCCCGAAGTGAAAACAATCGGGACCATTACCGGTGATGACTGTAGTTTGAGGAGTTCATGTATTCACTATGCTAATGCTTTGGTCCGGTACTCTATTTAAAGGAGGCCTTAATATCCCTTAGTTTCCAATAGGACCCCGCTACCATGGGAGGATAGGACAAAATATGCCATGCAAGTTCTTTTCCATAAGCACGTATGACTATATTCGGAATACATGCCTACATTACATTGATGAACTCAAGCTAGTTCTGTGTCACCCTATGTTATAACTATTGCATGATCGATCGCATCCGACATAATTTTCCATCACCGGTCCAATGCCTACGAGTTTTTCATATATTGTTCTTCGCTTATTTACTTTTCCGTTGCTATTGTTACAATCACTACAAAACCCAGAAATATTACTTTTGCTACCGTTACCAGTACTATCATATTACTTTGCTACTAAATACTTTGCCGTAGATATTAAGTTTCCAGGTATGGTTGAATTGACAACTCAGCTGCTAATACTTGAGAATATTCTTTGGCTCCCCTTGTGTCGAATCAATAAATTTGGGTTGAATACTCTACCCTCGAAAACTATTGCTATCCCCTATACTTGTGGGTTATCAAGACTATTTTCTGGCGCCGTTGCTGGGGAGCATAGCTCTATTCTTGAGTCACTTGGGATTTATATCTGTTGGTCACTGTGAAGAACTTGAAAGATCAAAGAACCAAGATTTTTCCCTCAACTACGAGGGGAGGTACGTAAGAACTGCTATCTAGCTCTGCACTTGATTCACCTTCTATTTTGAGTAAACTTGCGACACCTACACGTGCTATTGATTCCAATAGGTCGCATGTTATTGATGATGCCACTTCTGCTTTGCATGATACTTATGATGAAACAACTTCTATGCTTGATACTACTGTGCCACTAGGTGAATTTCTTGATGAACAACTTGCTAGGGCTAGAGAGAATGAAATTATTGAATCTGATAGTATTGATGAAAGTGATGATGAAGATTCCCCTCCTAGATATGAATTGCCCTATGTTCCTGAGGGTTATGTTATGGATGAAGAAACTGCTAGAGACTTCTTAGCTTGCAATGATAGATCTGATCTTAAATAAATTATTAGCTAAGCTTAAAGAAAAGTCTTTGAATGCTAGAATGAAATATGACCCTGCTTTTGCTACTTCACCTATCTTTATTACTAATAAGGATTATGATTTCTCTGTCGATTATGAGATAATTACTCTGGTTGAATCTGATCCTTTCTATGGCTATGAATCTTAAACTGTTGTGGCACATCTTACTAAATTAAATGATATAGCCACCCTCTTTACACATGATGAGAAAACTCACTATTACTTTATCCTTAAGTTGTTTCCATTCTCATTAAAGGGTGATGCTAAAACATGGTTTCATTCTCTTGATCCTGGTTGTGTGCGTAGTCCCCGGGATTTGATTTATTACTTCTCTGCTAAATATTTCCGCGCTCATAAGAAACAAGCTGCTTTAAGGGAAATATATAATTTTGTGCAAAATGAAGAAGAGAGTCTTCCACAAGCTTGGGGGAGGCTTCTCCCATTACTTAATGTTTTGCCTGATCATCCTCTCAAGAAAAATGAAATACTTGATATCTTTTATAATGGACTAACCGATACTTCCAAAGACCACCTGGATAGTTGTGCTAGTTGTGTTTTCAGGGAAAGAACTATTGATCAGGCTGAATTGCTATTGAATAATATGTTGGCTAATGAAAATAATTGGACACTTCCTGAACCAACTCCTAAGCCAACTCCGAAGAAAAGGGGTATTCTATTTCTCAGTCCTAAAGATATGCAAGAGGTAAAGAAATCTATGAAAGAAAAAGGTATTAAAACTGAAGGTGTTAAGAATGTACCACTTATTGAAGAAATACATGGTCTTAATTTGCCGCCTGTTGAAGAAATACATGGTCTTAATTTGCCGCCTGTTGAAGAAATACATGGTCTTGATAACCCGACACAAGTAGTAAAGGTAAATTCTCTCTATATGTTCGATAAATGTGAAATCCCATTTACTAAGTTTGCTAGCCCATGCTTGGATGAGTTCGATGACTTTATGGTTAAACAAGAAAACTTCAATGCTTATGTTGGTAGACAATTGAAACACAATGCTGATATGCTTGAACACTTGGGTGATTATATGGCTAATGTTAAAGGTGAACTTAAACTTATTAGTAAACATGCTTCTATGGTTACCACTCACGTAGAATAAGTACTTAAAGCTCGGAATGATTTGATCAATGAATTAAATACTAAGAAGAATGATAATGTTGTTACAGTTATGACTAGAGGTGGTAAAATGACTCAGGAACCTTTGTATCCTGAATGCCACCCTAAGAGAATTGCGCAAGATTCTCAGAGAGCTAATGTAGATGTACCTAGTCCTTCTAAAAGGAAGAAAAAGAAGAATGATAGGACTTTACATGCTTCTAGCGAACCTGTTGTTGACTGAGAATCCCAATGATATTTCTATTTCTGATGCTGAAACACAATCTGGTATTGAACATGAACCTAGTGATGATGATGATGATGTTCATGTTGATGCTCAACCTAGCAATGATAATGATGTAGAGATTGAACCTGCTGTTGATCTTGATAACCCACAATCAAAGAATCAACGTTATGATAAGAGAGACTTTGTTGCTAGGAAGCACAGTAAGGAAAGAGAACCATGGGTTCAGAAACCCATGCTTTTTCCTCCTAAACCATCCAAGAAAAAGGATGATGAGGATTTTGAGCACTTTGCTGAAATGATTAGACCTATCTTTTTGCGTATGCGTTTGACTGATATGCTTAAAATGAATCCTTATGCTAAATATATGAAGGAAATTGTTACTAATAAAAGAAAGATTCCTGAAGCTGAAATTTCCACCATGCTTGATAATTATACTTTTAAGTGTGGAATGCCAAAGAAACTTGGAGATCCAGGAGTACCAACTATACCATGCTCCATTAAAAGAAACTATGTTAAAACTGCTTTATGTGATCTTGGAGCCGGTGTTCGTGTTATGCCTCTCTCTTTATATCGTAGACTTGATTTGAATAAGTTGACACCTACTAAAATATCTTTGCAAATGGCTGACAAATCAACTGTTATACCTGTCGGTATTTGTGAGGATGTGCCTGTTGTGGTTGCAAACGTTACTATTTTAATGGACTTTGTTATTCTTGATATTCCCAAGGACGATAGTATGTCTATTATTCTTGGAAGACCCTTTTTGAATAATGCAGGGGCTGTTATTGATTGCACCAAAGGCAATGTCACTTTTCATGTAAATGGTAATGAGCATACGGTACACTTTCCGAGGAGCAACCTCAAGTCCACAGTATCAATTCTATTGGAAAAATTTCAACAATCACTATTGGAGGTTTTGAATTTCCTCTTCCTACTGTCAAGAAGAAATGTGATATTCTTATTGTTGGGGACATGCATATCCCCATTAAGGTAAACTAGTGTTATTCGAAAATTCTCCGGTTTCATGTTATTCGAAATGAGTTTGTTAACAAGACCTGATCAACCTTGTTAGTGGATTCCTTTTGATGAGTATGAGATGGATGAATTTAGAAAACACAACTCTCTGTACCCTCTTTTTACTTTCTGTTATTTATAATAAATAAAGCAAAAATAGTATTTTTCGTCTGTTTTCTGAATTATCCATGCAATAAAAAAATACCCCAAAAATAGAAGTTCTCCTAATGCCCTGAAAATTAAATATGTTTTTTACTAGAATATTTGAGAATATCTGGCACTGAAAACACAGCATGGGGAGCAGCCACGTGCCCACAAGGGTGGAGGGCGCGCCCACCCCCTGGGCGTGCCCCCTGCCTCATGGACCCCATGTGGGTCCCCTCCACTTATTCCAGCCACCACACACTCCTTCCTCCCAAAAAAATCACTAGCCAGCTCAAACCCGAGTTCTTGCTCATCTTGCGGCCATTTTCGATCTCCTTGCTCAAAGCTCCATTCATGGGGATTGTTCTTTGGTATGTGACTCCTCCAATGGTCTAATTAATTTTTGTTCTAGTGCTTTATTTATTGCAAATTTTTGTTGCTTAGGTGACCCTGTTCTTGAGCTTGCATGTCAAATTTATGTGGTCAAAAGTAGTTTTAATGCATGATATATCCTCTAGGAACTTGTAGGAGTAGTTGCTATCAATTTTGTTGAGTTTGGTTCACTTTTATTTTAAGTTACTAAAAATTTCAGAAATTTTCAGAAAAATATGAAGAGATTTTTGATGGGCTCATCGAGCCGAAGCTCAGAGGATAAGCAAGATTAATAGAACAAGAAGCCCAAGCATAATCTCCCTCGTACTGCGGAGGTTCGGCCATGTGAATGGCCTTGTGATGAGTTCTTGAAAGAGGCTGGGATTCATGAAGATTTTTATCATTTGGCTAGGAATGCAGGCCTCACCGCCTTCCTCCACGACCAGTGTGAACAGTATCTCTTACTCACCAATGTCTTTGTGCAAAATTTTCATTTCCATGCTAGGAGATCACCACCTTCAGTGGAATTTTATTTATATGATGTGCATAAGGAGATGTCACTTTATGATTTTTGCCAGGTTTGTTTGATACCCTTTGAGGGTAGCATAGAGGAACCACATTATAATGATGTGGAGGGATTTATTGATATGATTGTTGTAGGGGAAACAAGGAAAGTTTCCGATGCGAGAATCACTAGCATACATTTTCCTGTTTTACGTTATTTCACAATATTTGCTAGTAGATGCTTAATTGGTCGCGAGAACTTTGGGAACCTCAGTGCTCCGAATATTGCTATTTTGCGCCATGCCTTGTTTAATGATACTACTTTCAGCATAGGCGCTATTGTTGCTAGATGGTTAAATCTGAACCGCACTAAGGGC
The DNA here is from genome assembly GCF_003073215.2 of Triticum urartu. Taxonomy (NCBI): domain Eukaryota; kingdom Viridiplantae; phylum Streptophyta; class Magnoliopsida; order Poales; family Poaceae; genus Triticum; species Triticum urartu. Next base: position 545,636,884 of record NC_053025.1, on the reverse strand, counting down.
CCCGTCCTCGAAGGCATCTTTGCCTCGCGCCTTGCTGCACACTTTAACATACGTATCAGGCATTATGAGGAAGAGGAAAAGTTGCTGCCTCCTATTGCTCTAGGTTATAAAAGTGTGGTAGCACATGAGTTTATTGTTAAGGATAGGAATAAGACACTCAAATACAAATTGATATTTAACAAAAATTATTGTGAGTTTATTACCTTGCCTGCGCCTTCTTTGTTTGACATATTTTCAGGCAAGTACCTTGTTCTGCCAGAGGACATTCTTGCCTACCGAAACCAGATATCAGCTGCAGAGCCGGAGCCACAATCTGACCCTCACCGTCAGTCTATTTATCAGTGGAATCCGGAGGAGATCGCTAGCCAGTGGCAATATGAGGATCCTTCTCACTACAACCCCAACTACAACTTTGATCCATGGGCATAGACCAACTTAGGCCAAAAGCCTAAGCTTGGGGGAGTACGTATCTCTCACCAACATTACATTTATGTTCACACGCTCATGCCAGTTGTCAGTGCTCATACTTTTTCATTGTATCATCCATGCTAGTTTATTTTCATTTTCTCACTTTCTTCTTGTGTGTTTGAAAAACCTTAAGAAAAACCAAAAAAGTAGTTATAGATTTTAGCTAGTTTACTTTCTATGCCTGTAGTAGTAGTAATTAAAAACAAAACCCAAAAATATTTCTCATTCTTCTTTTGCTTGTTGGGAGCTTTCCCATGTAAATAGTGTTGTTTATTTTCTTTCCTTTGGGGGTCGAGAGGAGAAGACCATAATGAAAATGTTGAGTGGCTCTCATATGCATTATTATTAATCTAACAAAGAGCCCATATTACCTTGTCTTCTCCCATGAATTGAATGCTTGCAGATTCCAGCTTAGTCCAATCCACATGCACTATTATTAGTATCCACGTTGTTCGGTCGTGCAAGTGAAAGGCAGTAATGATGATTATATGATGAACTTATTGAGATGAGGAAAGCTGGTATGAACTCGACCTCTCTTGTTTTTGTAAATATGATTAGTCCATCGTTCCTGATTCGGCCTATTATGAAAGAAACATATTTGCAATGACAATTAGAGATTGTAGTTGCTTATGCCATGCTTAATTAGCTAGGAGTTTATAATGGTTTACCTTGCGTGCCAACATGCTATTAAAATGGTTGTGATGTGGTATGATAGGGTTGTATCCTCTTTTGAACAATTTGAGTGGCTTGACTTGGCACATGTTCATGCATGTAGTTGAAACAAAATCAACATAGCCTCCACGATATTTATGTTCATGGTGCATTATATCCTACTCATGCTTGTATTAGGTGTTGATTAATTTTAATGCATGTTCATGACTGTTATCGCTCTCTAGCTGGTCGCTTCCCAGTCTTTTTCTAGCCTTCACTTGTACTAAGCGGCAATACTACTTGTGCATCCAATTCCCTAAACCCCAAAGTTATTCCATATGAGTCCACCATACCTACCTATATACGGTATCTACCTGCCGTTCCAAGTAAATTTGTATGTGCCAAACTCTAAACCTTCAAATAAACATTATGTTTTGTATGCTCGAATAGCTCATGTATCAACTAGGGTTGTCTGTATCCTCCATGCTAGGCGGGTTATTCTCAAGAGGAGTGGACTCCGCTCCTCATTCACGAGAAAATGGCTGGTCACCGGGATGCCCAGTCCCATGCTCAAATCAAATCAAAATAATTGCAAACAAAACTCCCCCAGGATTGTTGTTAGTTGGAGGCACCCGTTGTTTGGGGCGAGCCATGGAATGATGCTTGTTGGTGGTGGGGGAGTGTAACATCCCAAAATTCTAAATTTTGGAATGTTATAATAAATAGATAGATTGATTGATTGTTGGCTTGTTGTGTGATTGATTGAGTGAAATTCAAAACTTTTTGAAAGTTAAATGAGAGGGAATAAAAGGACTTTCCCAAACTCTCACCTTTTGCATTTTGATCTCCGTGAATTCAAATTCTTTTTAAGTACAAAACCCTCGAGAGAAGATGACATGATTTCTTCCATTTAAATAAATGAAAAGGGTTTTGAAAAGATTTGAATTTCATTCGGAAATATTTCTTAAAAATTCAGAAACTTCAAGCAACTCAATGATTTTCATGAGCGAAGATAAAATGACTTCTTCAAAACATATGAAATATGAGTTGGGAGTTTCAAAGAATTAAATTCAAAGTCCCATTGAATTTATTTTCAATTTGGAGTTATTTGGGTTTTATTCAAATTATTTTTCTCCAAAAATAAAATATATGGAAATTAGGGTAAAATGATTCCCTACATCAGAAAATTGGAGAGAAATAAATTTGAATTAATTTTGGTGTTTTTAAAATGATTTTATTGAGTTTTTATTGCACCAGTAGCACTCTTTGAATTATCTGAATTTGTGGGAATTTTATTTAAGGCTAGGAAAATGTTCACGTTGTAGACAATCTTTTTCTGAAAATTTTGATATATTATATGCCTATATAATATATTTGTTTTATTCTGTTTTTATTTGTCTGAGAAATGTTTTATTAAACCTCGTCGGACCGAGTGGGCCGAAGCCCAGCCGGCCCAGCGCCGCGCCGGCCCACCCCGGGTCGTCCCCAATCTCCAGCGGGAGACCGAACCCCGCACGAGTCCACCGGCCGCCGTCGTCTCCTTCCCGGAGTCCGCCTCCCGCACTGCCTTGCCTTGCCCCCTCCTCCACGCCTTCGCCTCCCCTCCCCTCCTATAAATCCGCCCCGGACCCCCTCTCTCTCCTTGCTCCGCGCCGCCATCACCGCATCTCGCTGCCGCACCCTAGCACCGCCTCCTGCCGCTGGACTTCGCCGCCGCAGCTAGCACCGCACCACTGCCAGCGCTACCGCCCTGCCCGCACCGCCGCCGCCGCTGCTGCCTGCTGTCGCGCCACTGCTCGCTGCCGCCGGAGACTGCCGCTGCTGCTCGATCCATCGTCGCCGCTGGTGGTCTTTTCGACGAAAACTGCTGAACCGGTAATTAACCGCCCGGTCCGGTTTAATTTATTTTTGGTTTTCTCTGGTTTTCTTCTAAAGCCGGTTTTATTTATTAGTTAGGTTAATTAGTGGACGTTCGCTAGTTTAGGATTTGTAGCGAACGGTTTTCGTCCTGTATGTCTCTGTAGCGAACGCTCGTTCGATAGGAATTTTCTTTTTCCTTTAATTTCGGCCAGGGACCTATCGGTGATGATCTTATTTACAAATTAGTCCCTGATTTTCAAACGATCACTACTTTTTACTCGTTTGTCCAAATCCAACGAAACCAACGCTCACTTCTTCGTTATGATCTCCTCTATCCAGTAATCCAACTCAAACATGTTTTTGAAAGCTTAAAATTTGAATTAGACCAGATTTGAATTCAAACTTCGTTTGATCGTAACTTGAGTTTTATAACTCCGTTTGAGTTGATTCTTTTTGCAAATTAAAGCTCTTAACCTAAACTTTATGATAAGGCCAAATTCATATAATTTTGGTACTGTTAGAAATTGTTTTATGTTGCAAGAGTTATTTTCTTGGTTTTGGTGTTTTCCGAATCGTCTTCTTCGTTCTTTCTGATCTGTTGAGTGATTGCTTATGTGTGGTTCTATTGCTTGTGTACGCTACATTGACCGGAGTCTGCTGAGTAGAACTATCAAGAGTTATGAGTGCGAATCATCTTCATCAACATTGCAGGCAAGTTCACACTTTGATCATACTTTTCATTACCAAGTTTTTATGCATTAGTTCCAATCCTCAAACATTGCATGGTTAGGATGTCATTAACATGTGGGTTGGGAAGTAGTTGATGAGGTAGATCCTATTGCCCTGTTACATTCAAACCCTTGGGAGTTACTTCTACGCATTGCTTATATTGCTATGCTATGCTCGTAGACGTGGTTTGGGTGAGTGAAATCCATGACAGATGTGAGATTGTTAATTAATGGCTCAACTTAAGGTGGCAACTTAAATACACATCTGGGTGGATTGAGGCACCTGGAGTACCCAGTGTTGCCTGTATTTTTTGGAAATCCTGGAGTACCCGTGTGATTTTCCTATGGACCGCCACCCAGGCTCAAAGGGATCATAAGATTATTCATGCTAGAAACTTCAGTGTGCAGCCACAAGCTATTATGGGCTCTAGCATAGTTGAGTAAGTTACGTGAAGCTCTTGAAGAGGTGGATGAGCAGGTAGTGGGTTGTAGGTTTGGTATGGTCTGCCCGGAGTAGAGTTAATGTTCCTGAAAGACTGTGTCTCGGTCATCCGTTTCTCAAACACCATGTAGTGCGAGAAATTCAACGGAGGCGATCGAGTCTTGTGGGGAAAAGTGCGCAAACCTCTGCAGAGTGTACAAACTAATCATGGTTAGTCGTGTCCCCGGTTATGGACATCTTGAGTATCTCGTTCTTGGATTATCATATTGATCTCATCACGTTACTTAAATAATTTGTTGGGTTATTGATGTTAATTTGGGATTGAGTTGGAGGAACCTTCTCAATATTTTTCAACCAACTTTGTAGTTAAATAAAATATATTCCTTTGAATTACGGAAAAATTGGCTTTTTGCAAAAACATTATAACCATAGAGCTTTTCCACCAGCCAAATATGCATGTAGTGATAGCTTTATTCAACATTATCCTATGGTGTGAATTCGCTAGTACATTCAATGTACTGACCCTTTGTGGCTACAACGTCTCATGCTGTAGGATTATCTTACGACGAGTAAGTGATACGTTAGGGTTACGATTTCTACACTCAACTTTGTCGTTGGTGTTGATGGGAATCCACAACCTTGTTGTTACTTCTGCTATTTGGATTGAGGTAATAGTATTTTACGTTACTTTATACATGTGATTTACCTCTGTTATAAATCCTCGAGTATTGTGCGTGTCAGCATACCGATCCAGGGATGACACTTAAGTACAGAGACTTGACCGTCTGAGGTCGGGTCGCTACAGGGAGTATAAACTTTACCATTATGCTTGGGAACCGCCTATAGTGTGTGTAGCATGGAAGATATCGAGATCTCTTGGTTGTTATGTTGACAATGAAAGTATACCGCTCAAAATATTATTCATATCTATTTCAAAACCGAGCTCTGGCACCTCTACAGATCCCTGCTTCCCTTTGCGAAGGGCTTATATATTTACTTTTATGTTGAGTCATCATCCTGTTATTAAAAAGCACCAGTTGGAGAGCACCTCTGTCATTTGCATCCATTACTATTAGTTTACATTGAGTATGACTGTGATTGGATATCTTTTACCATGAATTACAGTGTCTAGTTAGTCCTTGATCTTTAAAGGTGCTCTGCATTTATGTTTCGCGGTCTCAGAATGGGCTAGCGAGATACCATCTTATTATATCATATCATGATTGTTTTGAGAAAGTGTTGTCATCTGAGATTTGTTATTATTGCTCGCTGGTTGATTATGCCATTGATATGAGTAAACATGAGACCTAAATGTCATTGTGAATATGGTTAGTTCATAATCTTTACTGAAAACTTGAATGTTGGCTTTACATATTTACAACAACAAGAGCAAACAGAGTTTGTAATAGTTTTTCTTTATCACTTTCGGTTTATCAACTGAATTGCTTGAGGACAAGCAAAGGCTTAAGCTTGGGGGAGTTGATACGTCTCCATCGTATCTACTTTTCCAAACACTTTTGCCCTTGTTTTGGACTCTAACTTGCATGATTTAAATGGAACTAACCCGGACTGACGTTGTTTTCAGCAGAATTGTCATGGTGTTATTTTTGTGCAGAAATAAAAGTTCTCGGAATGACCTAAAAATCAATGGAGATTATTTTTGGAGTATATAAAAATACTGGAAGAAGAATCCATGTTAGGGGCCCACACCTTGTCCACGAGGGTGGGGGCGCGCCTACCCCCCTGGGCGCGCGCCCCTGCCTCATGGGCCCCCTAACTCTCCACCAATGTCCACCTTGACTCCATATATTAACTTTCAGGGAGAAAAAAAATCAAAGAGAAGGATTCATCACGTTTTACGATACGGAGCCGCCGCCAAGCCCTAAACTCTCTCGGGAGGGCTGATCTGGAGTCCCTTCGGGGCTCCGGAGAGGGGAATCCGTCGCCATCGTCATCATCAACCTTCCTCCATCACCAATTTCATGATGCTCACCGCCGTGCGTGAGTAATTCCATCGTAGGCTTGCTGGACGGTGATGGGTTGGATGAGATTTATCATGTAATCGAGTTAGTTTTGTTAGGGTTTGGTCCCTAGTATCCACTATGTTCTGAGATTGATGTTGCTATGACTTTGCTATGCTTAATGCTTGTCACTAGTGCCCGAGTGCCATGATTTCAGATCTGAACCTATTATGTTTTCATGAATATATGAGAGTTCTTGATCCTATCTTGCAAGTCTATAGTCACCTATTATGTGTTTTAACCCCGAGGTGACAGTGGACGTTATTGCTGGTCACTTCAAAGGTTATCAAGTTGAGCATGTTGATCGAAGGAAAAATGAAGCGGCAGACGCTTTAAGCCGGCTGGGATCTCAACGTAAGCCGGTACCTCCCAATGTCTTTCTTGACGTCTTACATAACCCGTCGGTAAGATCCCTACATAGGAGGATTTGGATATTCCTGACTCGGAGGCTCAGTTGGTGGCGGCTCTTCACGTAATCCCAGATTGGACAATCCCTTACTTGGCCTATATGACCCGGGGCGAGTTACTTGAGGATGAAACCTTAGCCAGACAGATAACCCAGCGGTCTAAGTCAATGATGATTGTCAATGGAGAGTTACATCATCGCAGTGTCACAGGGGTGTTTCAGCGTTGTGTCTCTCCAGGAGAGGGTTGTGAGATTTTACGAGAAATTCATGAAGGAGATTGTGGTCATCATGCCGGTTCAAAGTCCCTTGTGGTTAAAGCTTTCCGTCATTGGTTTTATTGGCTAACAGCTCATGCTGATGCAGAAGAACTCATTAGCAGGTGTGATGGATGCTAGAAATTTGCACGTCGAGCCCATGTGCCGGCTCAAGAATTGAGGATGATTTCAATTACTTGGTCGTTCATCGTTTGGGGGCTTGATATGGTTGGGCCTTTCAAAAGATCCAAGGATAAGAAGACCCACCTTTTGGTGGCGGTTGATAAGTTCACTAAGTGGGTAGAGGAAGACGGTCAGTAAGTGTGATGCAGCAACAGCGGTTCAATTCATGAAGAAGGTGATCTTCCATTTTGGCTTTCCACACATTATTATAACAGACAATGGCACTAATCCTTCTAAAGGTGCTATGGAAGAATTTTGTCAACGTGAGCATATCCGGCTTGATGTATCATCAGTAGCTCACCCTCAATCCAACGGTCAAGCTGAGCGAGCAAACCAAGAGATCTTGAAAGGCATCAAACCCCGGCTCATGGTTCCCTTGCAGAGGATGCCGGGTTGTTGGGTGGAGGAGTTACCTTCCGTGTTATGGAGCATCAATACCACCCCAAACAGATCTACGGGTTACACACCTTTCTTCATGGTTTATGGAGCAGAGGTAGTTCTCCCTAGTGACATCCGTCATGACTCGCCTCGTGTGGCGGCCTATGTTGAAGCTGACAATGAAAGAGAACGACAAGACGCACTTGATCTGTTGGATGAGGAGCATGACATAGCAGTAGCTCGATCAGCGGTTTACCAGCAAGATTGCATCGTTATCATAGCCGCCGGGTTAAAACCAGAACTTTTCAAGAAGGCGACCTGGTGCTCCGGCTTATCCAGGATCAGACGGATATGCACAAGCTATCCCCACCTTGGGAAGGACCCTTTGTGGTCAGCAAGAATATAAACAACGAGTCATATTACCTTATTGATGTTCGAGACCACAAGGACTCACGCACGTCGGAGGAGGAGACCCACCAGCCCTAGAATATTGCTAAGCTTAGGCCGTACTACACCTGAGCCACCGGCTCATTCAATGTACATATTTTGACGATGTATATATTATTATTAAAATAATAAAGCCGGCACCCCTGCTAAAGCAGGGCCTCTGCCATTTTTTCTCTCTAAATTGATGAGTCTTCGATTACTTGGGGGCTTCTGCTTTATACAGCAAAGTTATAATTACCCTTTGATCCGGCTTATAGGCCATATATAAAAAACTTGGGAACAAAGAGAGTCTGTGGCAAAAGCACGACTCAAACATAGGTACCCCCTGAGCACAGCTCAAAATGTCACTTGGGGGCTCTTTTGTTCTAAAGAACGAAGAGTTCATAACCTTGTGATAGGCTATAAAAGCCAGGCTTGGAAGCCAGGTGTATTCACCTAAAACCCCGGGTTATCCTGCCTGTATGCCAGATGCTTCTCCATCAGGCAATCCTGATTGACTCGCCGAACTCTTAACAGTCAATCTTTTAAACAAGACCCTGAACTCGTTAAGGTTAAAACGCCGGTTTGTCATGAGAGGGCACGGTTTTACGGATAGCAAGGAGAAGCTCAGGCTGTAAAGCCACCTTCCTTGAAACTTGGATAAATCGGCCTGTGATGCATGATGCTGCTCTAACCCCGTGTACTCCTGATAAGTCTATCTTTAAATAAGAACTGAACTTATCCGGGTTAAAATGTCGATTGGATCAATGAGGGCCGGCTCACGGAAAGCGCGTACCTTCTAGTGGCTAATGCTAGTTTCATTGAAGAAGATATTTTGGCTAGGTGGCCTATGAAAGCCTCGGATTTTTTCTGTTGTTTTGATTTGAATGTCTTTTTTGAGATTTTTTTTCTTCTATGACATCGAAATACGAGGTTGGAAAACAATAAGGCTTATAATGCCTTCTGGGTCATATATGACATTAACCGGTGTTTATTAACCCGGCATGTTCTTCGACTATAAGTCGCCGGTATAAAATAAAGGTAAATATCTGGTGTTTATTAACCTGGTCCGGTTTTAGTCATAAGCCAGCAATCTCTGATAGCTACCAGCATCCAAGGTCTTGGGTTATCACCCTTACTATACTGGCTTGGTAAAATCAACAAGTGTGATCAAATATCACAGGTATGATATATTTTTTCATATATGATTATTATTTTGACCAACCTTGGTTATGAATAATGATAAAATTCATGTTGTGGCATTATAACCCGTCCAACGGTAAACCGCCAGGACACTTTTAAATGTTGTATGCAGGAACAGATTCCAACTTGTTAATGCCATAAGGGATATATAGCATAACAGATAAATAAGTGTTATAAGCAACACAATATGCAGGATGGCATAGCAGAGCAAGAAGTTTAAAGTTAGCCTATTACAAGGCGCTTGGAGCCCAAAATTATAAACTGTTTTCGGTATTCCATACAGCAGATGATAAGCCGGAGCCGGTTCATGAGTCTTGGCCTGGCTGACTTGATGGTTGTGCTTCATCCCTTGCCGGTTCGTCCTCCTCCACCATCTGGAAGTTGGGTTTGGACCAGTCAAAGCCATGAAGGGCGACAAATTCAGCCTCATCATCAATCAGACCAGACGGGTCAATCTCAGGGGCAAAAGTGTGCTTACGAATCAACGGGATTAAGTCCATCACTTTATAGGAAGGAGTCGCCATCTTCTTATTGTCTGCATCAAAACCCGGCTGATACTTAGTGAGGTTGGTTTCTTCACCAATGATGGTAGCATGAGGACGAATTTCCTTGACACAAGCAGCAAAATCTTCTTGGTCGAAAGGTGTTCCATCTTCTTTAAGGCTGGGGTATCCACGGGCTACGTCCGCCGGGTCTAATTCTGGCACCCAGGCTTTGCCATGACTTAAAGCTGTTACAGCTCCGGCTCTAGCACATGATCGCTTGATTTCTTGGAACCGAGCGGGCAAGATGGACAGCTTCTCCAAAATGTCACTTAATAGAGTTGGCCCTTGATTCAAGGGGGAGATAGTGGCCAGAGTCCGTTGAGCTCCGGTGTACAATTGTTGAACCAGCGTGTAAACCGCCTTCAGCTTTACCACAGTATCCCGGCTCCGATTGTTGCTCCTGGGACCTGTACAGTTTGCACAATGGGTTAAGTGGCGGCTTATAATGGAAAATACTTACTTTAAGTACGTAACAAGGTGACTTACCGAAGATTGCAAAAATCATCTGAGACACACAGTTCTTTAAATTGGTGAGTTCAGCGGTGACTTCTCCCAGAGCCGCCTCAGCCTTCTCCACACGCTATGTCAAAGCAGTATTTTCATTGGCCCAAGCCTCTTTCTCCGCCGTGAAGCTAGTATTCAGCTTTTCGGCCTTAGACACACTCAACTAGAATTTGGATTCGGCTTTATTTGTCTCAGTCTCTTAAGTCGCAAGCCGAGGCCTCGGACAATTGGAATTCCAGTTCTGCGGTCGCAGCCTGCATACAGCATAAGATTGTTTCAATTTCATGGCAGATTATAAAAAACAAGTCCCAAGTGCTTTGCAAGCGATAACACTTGACACTTGGGGGCTAATGTCTGTCAGCGCAAAAAATTTCAAAGGACATAGTTCTTTCTAAAAAAAGTCCCAAGTGTTTTGCAGGCAATACCACTTGGCACTTGGGGGCTAATGCATATTGCTTGACCTTTTTCTACAAATGAGCCGGATAAGCTGTCAACAGTCTCAGCCGGCTCAGGAGGGCTATACGGTTCAGATCTATGCAATGACTAGGAGGACCGGCTCATTCATACTGATTAAACCGGCCCTTGGGGGCTACACATGCAAATTCAAATACTATAAGCATCCGGTTTAGTTGCAAACTGGACTTGGAGGGAGTCTAAGACATATGATTTTAAGTATGTTAAGTCTACAGATCATTCCATCTTATCATAATCAGTAGACTTGGAGGCTGGCAGGGTATATAACTTATATAAGCCGGAGAGCGTACCTCATATTTTTGATGCATCTATTTGACCATCTCAATTTCTAAGTCACGGCTGGAGTGCACTTGACTGAGATAACCAGATAGCACTTCACTAATACTCAGGTGAGCATAGTGGGAGACGTCAAACCTCACCTTCTTCCTTTCCATAACTTCTTGTTTGGCAGAGTGTCTTGCCAAGACAGTTGGGTTCCCCGGTTCAACGAATCTAGTGCCAGTGATTAAAACGTCATCAATGTGCCTCTCCGGCGGGTTAGCTGAGCTTGAAGGCTCAATACTTGATGGATCAATAGCAGTTTCATCCGCAAACGGTTCAGGTAAATCCGGTTGAACGTTGAAGGCGGGGTCCTTTGGGCGTTTAGCGTGTTCGGGCACAAAAGTTGACTGCTCCGGGTCTTCAGGATGTTTCGGTACAAGGGTTGGCTGCTCCAGTTCAGTGGTTTTTAGATTCTCAGCCGGCTTTGTCACCTTTGCTTTCTTGGGCTTTGCTTGACCGCTAAAAATGATTTAGACAAGTCAGTACAATGATACATATATAAAGGTATATAAGAAGGGTAGTTATCTTTACCCGGGGGGCGGTCTTGAAGGCCGGCAATTGAGTTTGTGATGAATCTCCAGAGGAGGAACGGGAAATCTCCTGTAAAGATGGAATCAAAAATAAGTGAGGAAGGTAATTCATTGAACAAATACAAGGGTTGAAGGTCAAAAAGAACCTCATTCTGACGTTTCTGAGGAGTTTTAAGTAAGCCGGAGGGTAAATCGTCATCTCCACCGGTCTGGGTCTGCCGGCGGCTCTCATGTTGCTGTCGTTTCAAAAGAAAATGAGGATCTAAATAAGCCAAGGGGTGTGAAAACCTTACTTTCTGGGTTACCCGCCAAGTTTCTGCCTTGGTAAAGGTTCTGAGTCGGAGGAAATAATATTTACCTCTTCTTCAACTGCCTGGTTGGCCCCCGTGTCATCCTGGCAATAGTCAATGTCAATAAGGTGGTTAAAAAATAGGCCAAGAGAGTCAAGGGCTACCTCCGACTCGGAGGTGTCATCCAGCTTGAGTAACTCAGAGGCGGTTGGCTTCTTATTAGACTTTCTTATGGTCTTCTTGGCGGCTATCGCAGCGGCTCTAGCTTTTTTGGCAGCCTGATGGTCATATTTTGCTATCCAAAAGTCAGATTTGGCCTGTGGAAAAATTAACTTGTTGAAATTCACGCAAATGCTTAACTGCTGAGGAAAAAGAAGTTAAGAAGATTTACCTCTGGCGTCGGGTTAAGCTTGCAGAAAGGATTCAACCCTACTATGCTGCAGTCTTCATACTTGCTATTGACAAGAGTGGTTTCCATTTCAACAATAGCCTCTTTAGTCAAACGCACAGAACTATGACGTAAAGGGTCATCAGTTCCACCGGTGTATGAACACATCAAGCCGGATTGGAGGCTTAAAGGTATGATCCACCATGCGACCCAGCAGCGGATCAAGTCAACTCTGGTCAAGCCATTTCCTAACAAAGCTTGGACTTTTCTGATTTTGGGGAGAAGTTTCTTGCGTTCGGCAGATGTGATTTTATCAGGAAGTGGGTGCTTTGCGTTAAGACGATCAGCTCGATAACCCAGCATCGGATTTTCATCAAACGGCGAGGTATCTTTGCAGTAGAACCACGTTTGATTCCAGTCCTTGGGATGGCTTGGTAGGACTACTAGAGGGAAGACGACATCTTGTCTGTGTTGAATTGAAATCCCGCCAAGTTCCAAACTGGGACCATTGGTATACTCATTCTGGCGGTTCAGGTAGAAGTATTCCCTGAAGAGTTCAATGGTAAGTTCTTCTTGAAGGTAAACTTTGCAAAAAACTTCGAAGTTACAGATATTAGATACGGAATTGGGTCCAATATCTTGCGGATGGAGTTTGAAAAAGTGTAGAACATGCCTGAAGAATTTTGAGCCAGGCGGTGAGAAGCCTCGGGTCCTATGGTCAGTAAAAACAATGATTTCACCATCTTTTGGCTGAGGTTTCTCTTCAAGGTCAGGAACACGAAAATGCATAACACTCTTCTCTGGTAAGAATCACACAGTGACAAAATCCTTCAAAGTACTCTCGGTGACTGTGGAAGGAACCCAGTTGCAAGTTGTCATCGTCTTCGACGGCATGATGAAAGGACAATCTAAAAAGAAAATAATTCGCCGGTTTAAATCAGTTGATGGGATTTCAAGTTCAACAATTACAGTGCATAATGGCGGCTTAAGCAAGGGCTAATGATATATGAAGAAAAGATAAACCGGCAGGGCAAGCCACCATGATTAAGGTATTCAAGAGTTATCGAAAACAGAATTTGTTAAGTATTGAAACAAACAAGTTCCGCACATGGGCGTTACAAATTTGGATCTACCATTGTTTAGAAAAAATGATAAAATCATCTACAAAAGGGGACAGTGGAAAAACATAGAAGCCCTAGAGGAGATCTGTCACGGTGGGGATATGATCTAGTATTAAAACAAGTACTAAAATTGCTACCGCGCAAGATTCCTATAGCTTTTGGATCTAATCTATGAATCTAAACAAAGAAAAAGGAAGGGCAGTGATGAACACTGACAAACACCGAGGAGCACTAACAAACCCTAATGGTGGATCCATGATGAAGAACGGAAAGCTTATTGATGTTGTTCGGACAGTGGGGTGGTGCTGCGGTTTTCTAGTCTACTCAGGGCGATGCAGCGGCCGGAGTCGAAGACAAGGACGGAGGTCGACGGCGGCAGGGTTCATGTGGGACGGTGCGTTGTGAGGAAGGAGAAGGATAAGAATGGAAGATAGATTTCGGGTCCTATTTATAAGGAGACAGGAAACAGGTAGGCGCAAAAAACGAGGAGGCCAAATGATAGTTATCCGGCTAATTGGACGCCTCGATTTTCGGGAAGACATTAAGATGAAGATCTGTTAAAGATGATGTCACGGCGGGTGTCCGAAATTCCTAGAGATGATGTCATGGCGGGTTACAAAGTTTTTTGCATCGGATATGGAAGGATTTTTCTAAGTCTTGAAGGTTGACATGAACAAGTCCAAATCAACCTGGGGCCTAATGTTGGGGATATAACTATTAGGTATGACCCGCCCAGGAGGGGCCGGGTCATCCCTATGAAGATTCATCACAATGAAGCCCCAGGTCACATGGCGATTCATAGATAGGCTTAGTAGAGGGCCCAGGCCCTAAGGCGGCTTAAGGCCCATGAGTATAAACCACCATGTATGTAAACTTGTATTGTAAGGCATATGTGAAAGGTCACCGAGCCGGATATGTTGTATAAGCCGCCCGGGACTCTGAGGGCCGCAGGGCGTCAACCCGTGTATATAAGGGGACGACCTTGCGACGGCTTAGGACAGAAAACAACAGATTGAGAGCCGGGTCAAGCGTATCCGCTCCCTGCTCATCGAAATCCTAGCAATACCAACTACAAACTGGACTAGGATTTTACCTTCATCGTAAGGGGCCGAACCAGTATAAACTCCCGTGTCCTTTGTCTTGATTAACCCCTTTAAGCTAACCTCAACGCGATGGCTCCACGACTAAGTCCTCACACTAGGACATCTGTCGTGATGATTCCACGACACTCCTAGCTCCAGGAGGAGGAGCACCGCGAAGAGCAATGGGCGTTGCAGGAGGGGGGCTTGGCCACTGCTCGGTCGTATGCGTCCCCTGCGCTCCCCTTGCGCACGGGTCCTTCGTCTACGGCGCTTGATCCATGGGAGGCGGAAACTTCTGGTGGCGCTGTGTCCAACCACGGGGCGCCCTCATGTCCGCCGCCGCCGACCCCTCCCAAGGTGGTGGCTTTTAGGGGCAGTCTCATACCCGATCCGTCTTGTTGGTTCTTCCTTCCCTCCTCCCAACAATCAGCCCAATAACTTCAAGAGGTTCAGATTTGAGGTTGACTCGGGTGGTTCGGGTAGGTCTAGTGATGGGATCCTTCCTCCGCCCCCTCCTTTGTCTGGATCCATGCCTTCGAGTGGGGGTGCTAACATCAATAGTTTTGTGTCGGGCCTCACCTGCTTTGTGTGTCACAGACCTAGTCACTTTTAACATTGCTACACTTTCCCACCATTATGTATCATTTTCCATGAGGGACATCTTACTGTCAGCTGCACCAACCATCTTAGACCTCCGTTGATCAAGCACTTTGGTTTGGGTCTGCCAGATTGTGGTTTCTTTGGGTTTGAGGGATCTCTTGGGCCAGTGGTTGTGGCTCCTCAAGCTTCAACATGAAGATCATCTCTATCTAGGCCCAAGGTGTTTCCTTGCAGATGCTTGCTGATGAACTGAAAGAGTTGGGGCTTGAGAACTGGGACTGACAGTTGCTGCAGTCACCCCGCCCCTTTGAATTTACGGTGGTCTTTCCCTCTCAACAGAGCTTGAGGATGCTATCCAAAAGCACGAGCTTCACTTCATCGCTCAATTAGTTGGTTTTGTCTGTCAAGAAAGCTAGAGATGGGGTGCGATCCTTCGTCCAGTTAGTCGATTCTTGTGTGATGTTGGATGGCGTTCTCCCGATTATGCGCAACAAGGCTTGTATGCTAGCTTTCTATGAGCTCATTGGCAAGCCTATTATGGTTGATTAAGAATTTCTGACTCCCTTGGGCCCGGTGCGCCCTAGAATCTGGTGTTCTGCTTTAGACCATGTCCATGGTTTCATTGAGGTGTACCCCGAAGTGGTGGCTTTCAGGATTAAGGTGAGGGTGGAGGGAGCTGCATTTCAATTTGTCCCTCCTCCTGCACCTTTGTCTTCTCCTCCGGGGCCCGATGACCGTAGCAATGGTGGTAATACAGATGGTGAAGCTTCGGTCCCTCCTTTCTCCAAGCAAGAGTGGGATGCTCTGGGTCCTAACCTACAAGCGCTCTATCCCAACAAGAGGCCTGCTAATGATAGTGCTAAGGATTCTAGGATGCTGGTTGATGTTGCGCCGGGCTTGCTCGATCTTGCTGCCACCCCCTTGACCTCCACAGTTTGTTCCAATGTCCCGATTCATCCCACTTCTCCTCCTTTATATGGCATCAAATATTCTCTTGAGCATGGGGGCTCAAATGCTGATGTGGAGAAGCTATCGTCCAAGAATAACAATGTTTTGATTGGCGTTGGCTTCCGGTGTCAGGGCACTCTAGTGGTATTCTGTTGGTGCTAAAATGGATGTTCTTGACACTATTGCTTTTAATGCTGGGCTTTTCTTCGTGAGTCTAGTTTTGTGTCACCGTGAGCTCAACTGCCTATGGGAGATTATTATGGTGTATGGCCTAGCTGACCACTCTTTCTCTCAGTTGTTCCTTGATGAGTTTTCCTTTAAAATTGCATCTGTTAACTTGCCTTTGATTGTTGGTGGTGATTTCAATTTGCTTCGTCACCCTTCTGAGTAGAGCAACATCAACTTCTCTTGGTTGCGGGCGGAGGCCTTTAACAATCTTGTTTGTAAGTTTGCCCTCCTCTAACTTCCAGATCTTAAGCTCTCTTTACTAGGTCTAATCATCAATTAAATTCGATTCACTGTGTCTTACATAGGGTTTTCTCGTATTCTCGATGGGGTGACCACTACCCTCACGATTCTCTACTCGCTGGATCTCGAATTGGCTTGGACCACACTCCCTTGGTGCTGGATTCTGGACACCGTTCATCTAGGGTTTTTTCTCGTCTCCACTTTGACGCCTCCTAGTTGGAGGTGTTAGGTTTTCATGATTTGGTTTCTTCCAAGATCAACTCTATTCTTACTTCTATTTATCGTTCGTTTGGTCCTTTGGACCACTGGCGCCTTCCCTCGTGTCTCCTGCGCCAATTTTTGAAAGGGTGGGGTGCCAATCGCGCTACGGAGGCTAAAAGGGAGAAGGGTGCATTGTTGCACATATTAAAGCTCTTGATCTGTTGAGTGATTATGTGGATTTGGATTCTGATGGGTGGACCAATATGTATGCTCTTGAAGCTCTTTTGTGTGGTACACATCCAGTGGAGGAGTCATATTGGAAACAATGTGGCCATTCGAACTGGATTTTGAAAGGGGACTCGATTACAAAGTAATATATTTTTTGCCCTAGCTAACGGTAGGCGTCGTAGATGCTTGATCTCTTATCTGATGGTGGATGGGACTTTGATTTCTAATTCTAATACTATTATGTCTCACATTGTCGTTTTACTCTTCCTTTCTTGCCGCACAACCTTCTTCTCCTCTTGTTCTCTGTTTTTTTGGTCGGCTTCGGCTCTTATCAACTCTGAGGCTACTCTTGCTCTCTGCCTCTCTCTTGAACTAAAATTGAGGACGTTGTGGCCGCATCTAACTCTAACTCTGCTCCTGGTCCAGATGGGTTCTCGATTACTTTATTTAAGAAATTTTGGCCTCTTAAAAATCTTGTTTACTCGATCATTCAGGGCTTTTGTCTATGAACGGTGGATATCTCCAGACTTAACTATGTGATTCTTCCCTGATTCCGAAAGTTGAAGTGGTGGATTCAATTCGTCAATTCATACCTATTCCGTTGATTGACAATCTTGCCAAGTTCCCTTCTAAAGGTTTTGCTAACCGTTTATCTCCTCTTGCCCATCGTGTGATTTCTCCTATGCAGTCAGCATTTATCAAGGGGTGGTCTATCCTTGATGGCATCTTCAGCATACATGAGATTGTTCATGACCTGCGGGTCAAAAAGCCTCAGGCTCTGATTCTAAAACTTGATTTCAAAAAAGTTTATGACTGTATCAGGTGGTCTTTTCTTAGAGATATCCTTCTGTCTATAGGCTTTGATGGCCTATGTTCATCGTGTCATGCAGCTGGTTTCTGGAGGTCATACTATTGTGTTTGTGAATGGGGAAATCAGCCCCTTCTTTTCCAATGGTAGAGGCCTGAGGCAAGGGGTCCTATTTCCCCCCTACTCTTTAATTTTATTGTTGACTCTCTCTCTCCTATATATTGGATCATGTTGGTCACATCACTCCGATTTTGACTGGCCTCCTTCCTCATGGGGTTACCCCATCTCCGATATGCGTATGATATGGTCATCATAGTTGAGGATAACGATACTTGTATAGCTAATCTTAAGTTCCTTCTCTTATGCTTTGAGTCTATCTCGGGTCTGAAAATTAATTTGGCTAAGAGTGAAGTTTTGGTGACGGGCACGTCCCATGAGGAGGTTGTGAGAGTTTCTAACTTGCTAGACTGCCAATTGGGGTCCTTTCCTTTCACGTATCTCGGGATTCCTATTTCTTCCTCCAAAGTTTAAAAAAAGACTCCCCCCCCCCGGTTCTTAAAATTGCTCATCGAGTTATGCCTGGGAGGGGCGTGTACAACTCGATGGAGGGAAAGGTTCTCATCACTAACTCATGCTTGTCTTCCTTACCTATGTTTCTCATGGGATTTTATCATCTTCCAAAGGGTATCCATGAGGGCTTTGACAAGCACTTTAGTGGGTTTTACTGGAATTCTGCTGATAACAAAGAAAAATATCCACTACAAAAAAATACACTTCTGTGATGATATGTGTTTGTCACAGTAGGTCACGTTTTCTGTCATGCATGTACATCCATGACAATTTTATGAAAGAATCAAGATAGTCATACATGTGCTGTCATAGAAGTGTTCCATGACATTACCAAAATTATCATCACGGAAGTGTCCACTTCCATGACGATAAATGGCGCGTCATGAAAGTGCTTTCGTCAAGGGTGACTGACATGTGGCATCCACCGTAACAGGTCGTTGTTAAGCTATCGGGTCCGGTTTCGGATCCGATAACCCGTTAACAGCCCGGACCAATGGAGATTTTCCACGTGTAAAATTTTCATTGGCCGGAGGAAACACGTGTTGGCTCACCATTGGGACAGATGTCATTCACTCATTGGACAGGAGGCGCCTATGATAAGTCGACACGTGGCACGGCCCAACAGTAGCCCATTCCGGTGAAAAAGGCCGCCCTAGTAAAAATTAGCAGGTCAGCCCATATAAGGCCTACTTGTGTCAGGTCCATTTAAGCCCATAGCCCATACGAGATGTGCCAATTCAGCCCGTCAACGGCCCGTTAAAGATTTGATACCATTGCAGCCCATCGTCAGTTCGAGCCCATTGACAGCCTGCTATATATTTGGGCTCAATATCGGACCGATGTGATTTCGGCATGTTAACGGCCCATTCAAGGGATGGGCCAATTTTTAGGATGTACATCTTTCAGCCTTTTAGCGACCCATTTAAGTGTTGGGACAATTTCCGGCCCGGTGTGTTTTTTAGCCTGTTGACGGCCCATAAATGAGTTGGGCCATTTGTAGTCGGACCTTAGTTTTGGCCTTTTAGCGACCCATTTAAGTGTTGGGCCAATTCCCGGCCCGGTGTGTCTTTCAGCCTATTGACAACCCATAAATGAGTTGGGCCATTTGTAGTCGGACCTGAGTTTTGGCCCTTTAACGGCCCATGCTCTTCATGGTCCAATACTAGCCCGGTTTTCTCTTTCGGCCTGCTAAAGGCCCACTACATAGTTGGGCCATTTACTGTACGACCTGACTTTCGGCCTCTTACGGCCCATGCTCTTCATGGTCCACTACGAGCCCGTTGTCTCTTTCGGCCTGCTAAAGGCCCACGATATAGTTGCGCCATATGTAGCCCGACTATAGCAGCGGCCTGTTAACGGCCCGTGAAATCAAATGGGCCCACTTGTCACCCGCTTCGATGTCGGCCTGTTAACGACCCGGGAGATAAGAGGGCCGACCATTAACTTTCGGCCTGGTAACAGCCCATTAAGTTAATGGGCCCACTAAAGTTCGTACATGTCTTTAGGCCCAATTAGATAATTTGAGCCCATTACGACGAGCAATTATGCACAGGACCAAAACCGATCAAGCAAAGGTACGGCATACAGGGAAAAACGTAGCACATCCAGCATATATTACAAGAAATTGCATCCACTGGGCAATCAAAGGTTGATGCCAGTGCAAATAAATGAACAGAACCTCAGCGCAGATGATGCCCATAAGCATGTGGGCAAGTTCTTGCTGCTTTGCTACACTGTCTCTGAAAACATTGATCAGTCGTTGTTGCGCATGAATGTGCACCTCTGGTTCCTCCACCATTTCCATCATTGCTTCAGCCATTAATTGGTTCACAAACATACATTTTTTCCGTTGCATTTGAGATAGAGGAAACTAAATAGATTCAGATGGCGATTTTGGCAGGCTTGTATTATTGATAGTGGAGAGTGTCTCGACCACTACATCATAACATAAATTTGGAGGGGAACCAAACATATTAATCATGAGTTATTGTCATATTACCTGGCCTAGATTTATTGGAAAGAAACAATGGGGTTGCCTTGCTATCTTTAGAGTTTGTCTTCTTATCTTCAGCAGCCTGCACCAAATTAACACACTAGCATTGCTATCATTGGTCGGGTCAGATAATAGGAAAGCAACATTGACACGGCGAACGTTTGGGCCACAAGCCTACACCAAATTAACACAATATGGCATAGCTATCATCAGCCAGGTAAGGTAATACGAAAGCAACATTGACAAAATGAATGAATGGGAAACCAGAGCAGCACTACAATTCAGTAATGTGCATGATATGAGATAGTACACTCATGCAGCTTACTATGCAAAACTACGAGGCAGTTTTCCAAAAATCAACATTGGCGCCTTTAACATTTTGCTACAACTAATTTTAGATTAGATAAAGGTTGGATTCACGCATATTAACAAAATACATGCTGATGTAAAAAATATAGTGATATACAACAGGTACTTACATCAGCATTGGAGCACAGAGAATTCCCGCAAGATATTTTCCTCGAATATGATCCCAATGGAGGAAGTCTTTTATCGTTTAACCTTATTTTCTAAAAGAGAGATGTGTAAGAAACATGTAGAAAATATGATCAAAATGCTATAAAATGTCATGATGCGAGGATACGCACACACTTCTTAGAATAGAGTTGACATATTTTTGCTGGACTGGAGCGGACTAGTTCTTTGGCCACTGGAATCTTCTTATTATCAGTGGGAGTTGGGTTTCTCTGTGCTGGAGCAGTATCTATGAAAATTGGAGTTGGTTTATTATCCCTTGGCATTTGGATCTTTTGCAAAGACCTGGTTTGTAACCCTTCAGATTCTAACATAGATGTCTTCCCCTTGCATGCCTTATATAGAAGAATGGTGCTTCAATTATAAAACATGCTACAACAAAGATGGAATAGGTACTGAAGAATAGAAAGGCATGACATATTGACATGTATTCCCTCCATCCGGAAATAAATGGATGGGTCTAGGCGTATTTCAGTTCTAGATACATCCAGTTTTATCCATTTCTGCGACATGTAATATGGACGGAGGGAGTATGATGTAAGAGCTAGGGATACGACAGGACAACAGTGTAAAAAAAACACTACTTGAATGTAAAACTGTATGCTAGCGGAATACATATAGAAAAACACTAAGGCAACATATGCGTGTATGATTGGGAAACTAAGATGTCATTGCAAGAGACCACTAGAACAGCACTTCAATGTAAAAAAACATGGTACGGTAGACAGATGAAGTACATACTGATGAATAACAATGCATAAGATATTGAGAAGCATGATGTCCAAACTAAGCAGATGGCATTGCGATAGAGTAGAATTACAGTACTTGAATTTGAAAACATGTTATCATGAATGGAATAGGTACTGAAAAACAGGAAGGCATGCCATATTTACATGCATGATCGGTAGGCTAAGCACAAGGCACTACAACAGAGTAGATCCACTCCAGGACATTATATGCATGATGTACCCATATCAAGGGCCAAGTTAGAGCAAGGACCTTATGGGGTGAATAGGATTCATCATCTTTCTGCAAGTCTTGTGAAGAACTGCCTTTACATGTTCCATCATATTGGGTATCATTGATGTCAAGTTTGTTGGTCGTTACATTGCTCCGTGAGGTTCTTGTGGATAAATCAGTGTGTACAATTATATCTGACATGCATGGAAGACAATTAGTAGTTAGATTTATGTAATGAATGCCTATAGGAGATGACATAAATAGTAGGACTAGGCTTAACTAGCAGTAACAGGTCTCAAAAACTAAAGGGAGAACATAGATGAAACATATAGAATATCTATCGTTTGTACTCGAGATTAAGTAGATGGCACACAAAAGTATTATGGAACAACATAGGTTATACTAGATGTGGTATAGTACTATAATCACCAGCCTATGGGATAGCATTGGCTGATGGATGATAACTATGGAACAGCGTTACCTAAAGAACAAGTCTCTTAGCTGAACTATGGAACAATGTTAACTCCTGAACAAGACCCGTAAGAGATCAGCATGAATATACAGTGAAATGTGATAATCTATTTTCCATGCTTAGATGAATAACAAAGCCATAAATGTTGCACACAATTAAGATGATGGTACAACCTATCTGGCCTCCATCCATAGGAGTGAGCATCATGTGCTGACTTGTCGATGGCCCTGCAGTTGTTGTGGTTGTCCATGTCGGGCACGCGCATTCGATGTGGGGAACTATTGAGTGGGGACTATAGCTCCCTTCTAGTGTATACTTCCCTTGTTGGAGCAATTGCGGTGAGTCGGAAGACGGTGTGGCTGAAGATGCAGAAAACACATAATGTTAAGAACGACACATATCTCTGATCTGAAGAAATACCCTAAGAGATCAACAGCAAGGTACAAGAGTGGTCACACGATTTTATTTTATTTTGGTACTGTCCGATCTATGCCGGTTGGCTTGATGGCCATCTTGTGCCTCCCAGCTAACACTATTCGGAATC
The DNA here is from genome assembly GCF_003073215.2 of Triticum urartu. Classification (NCBI taxonomy): domain Eukaryota; kingdom Viridiplantae; phylum Streptophyta; class Magnoliopsida; order Poales; family Poaceae; genus Triticum; species Triticum urartu. Next base: position 545,614,282 of record NC_053025.1, on the reverse strand, counting down.
TTCCCCGAAGAGCCAACGACCACCGGCAGAGCAGCCTGCCTCCGCCGTCCATGGCCCCGACCAAAACCCCGCTCCCCGCCCCACCGCATTGCCGTGGTTGCACCACCCCCGAGCCAATCCACAAAGACTCGCCGTCATCCAGATCCGGCGGCGGCAGTACCTTCAACCCACACAACTCTAAGATAGCCATCTAAGCGTTGCTTCCGTGGCGAACTTGCGCCCCCGCACCCTTACGTTAGACACCATCCAACCGGTAGCCTAGGAGCTCCGCCGGCTTGAGGGGTGCTGCTTCCCATTGGGAATCGATTGGCCCAGAATAAAAATTCAGACAACTAACTCCTAAATAAAGTGATTTGACATGAGGGTGTGACCTATCTGGTGGCCCGGTGAAGTATGCAGCTCCAGCTGCCTAGTCGGTGAGGCATGCGCGGTTGCGGTGGCTAGCGGTGGCAGGGAATTAGAGATGTTGCCATGGTCGATGGCTATGGGGAAGCAGCGTCGGGGTTCTAGACGGGTCCAAAGTTGGAGCCACTCCAGCGCCATGAACAACGGCGGGGGTGAATCGGCTCCCGTACGGTTCACGCGGCCGTCGTCGAGGAAGCTCCGTCAGCACGGAGTAAGAGGCACACGGCCCAGTGCACGACGGCAAATGGGCAGCATCTCTGGGATTAGAGAGGAGGGCAGCTGTGAATTTGGTGCGGTGGAGGGGCGCCATGGAGGAGGGATGAGGTTTCGCAGCTCGGGAGAAGGGAGCTTACGGGGAGAAGGTGATTTGGCGCCCATGAGGTACGAATGGGGAATTGGGAGGGGAAACCATGTCTTACAAACGCATTTGTCTGAAATGTGGGGGGAGTTACAGTTCTACCCCTGCCTTTAGGCTTCTCGGCTTGGGTCTGTGTACTGAGGGTCAGGGATAGTAGAGTAAATTTGCTTCTCCCAAATAGTGGGCACGAGCGATTTCGGGCGAGGAGGGCGTGTTTTGAAATATAGTGGGCGCGAGCGATTTCGGGCGAGGAGGGCGTGTTTTCAAATATAGTGGGCGTGAGCTATTTTGGGTGAGGAGAGCGTGTTTTGAAATAGTGGGCGCGAGCTATTTTGGGCTAGGAGAGGGTGTTTTGCCGACCATGGTTTATGAATTATTCGGCACATGTCATTTCGGCCGAGGAGAAGGCGCGCTTGGATGAAGTTACGAACCTACCCTCGATGTGCAACGGGCCAATTGATGTGTGTCCCACATAGGCCGGTAATTTCGCGTCTCCCATTTATTTGCTCGGGCGAATTCCACCGAGCAGAGGGTGTTTAACGGTTCGTTCAAATTTTGGGAGAACGAGCATCCACGTCTACCTTACCAAGTCGATTCGAATCAAATTTTGAAATATTAGCTTGCCACTTCTTTTTTAGATGGAGAGATGATGCTCGAGAGTAATGTGTTTTTACATGCTTGTTGCTAGCGATTTACTATATGACAAATAGTTGACCCACTCAAAAACAGGAAACAAACCCAAAATGAAATATCTCGATTCAATGAAATAGCTCGTTCACCAGGTCAAAATAGTGAACTAAATCCAAAATTGAACACCTCAATCGAGTAGCATGTTGTACAGTATTATAGTACTCCATGAACATGTTGAAAGTCAAATTAATGAACTTGTTTGATATACGCATATCTCCGTTCATGTGTGGATTGCAGACAACATGCTCTCCAATTTAAATATTTGAATGCAAGTATATATCGAAACATGGTTTATATCAGTCTTTGATGCATAAAACGCGACCTCCCCCTCTTCAGGACTCCTGCTCCTCTCTCTCTCTCTATCTATCTATCTATCTCGCCGACAATCTTCAATTATGTCGCATGCATCCAACACACAAACCTTTTTTGGTCCCTATCCCTCTCTCTCCGTCTCTCTCTCTCTCTTTGTGTGTGGGGGAGGGGCTTTCTAGTTCGCATGCATATATACTCCATCTATAGGTCTCTCTGGCACACTGTATGATTCTCTAGTCCAAGCTAAATATCTTGGGTGCACTCATCGTACACACACAAATTCCTTGGCTTGTTGCCCGTAACTCTCTCACGCACCACTCTGTCATCTCGGAGCTCTTCCCTCTCTCTCTCAAACTCTCCATCTACCTGGGTCACACATACACATGCATATCTCACTCGCACTCGATAGACCCATCTAAAACTCTATCTCTCTCCCTCGTTCTCTCTCCATCTCACACGCACACACACACAATCTCATGCCTAGCCAAGTATGATGGTCTCTCACTCAAATATAGGCACGCGCAGTCCCTCCATATGTGTATGACTAGCTAATCTTAGTCTCCATCACAAACATGTGCATGGTCTATCTCGATTTCTCTCGGGGCATCTTTCTATCGCGCACGCACCTCCCTCGATCTCCCACCCATATAGTGCCCTCACGATCTCGAGGGGATCTCTCTATCACAAACACACCCTCTCTCCCTCCCCATGCGTCCATGTTCTCCTTGTGTCCCTCTTGACCTTTTTTCCTTGTTTGCCAGACCTCTATTGGACATGTGCTATAGGGGTGTCTCTCTCATTTGCAAACAATCACGCACTAGCTATCTTCGTGTATCTCCTCAGCTCGCTTTTCTATCTTGGAGATGCATGCAACACACACTCTCTCTAATTTATCGTTTGTTGTCCCTTTCTCTTTCACACACATACTCTTTTTGCACACTCACTCATTCTCCTTCACACGCACTTGATCTCTCTCGACTTAGGCACTCTCTTCGGTCCATAGCATATAGATTTATTGAAAATTCAAACATCACAAAGTTGGACCATGTACGTGGAGAAAAACATTTACATCTAGAACGGCAAACATATACCATTAGATTCATCATGAGATGTAGTTTCGTATGATGTATCTTTGGTATTGTAGATATAAATAACATTTGTGTAAACCTGATCAAAGTTTCCAAAGTTTGACTTCTAAAAAATTTACATGCACTGCATTATCGAGTGGATGGAATATCGTTTTCCCCCTCTCAGCTATCTGACGCACCACTCAGCCTTATCGGGGCTCCTCTATCTCTCTCAAACTTTATATCTCCCTGGTTCACACATACACATGTCTCGCTCGTGCTACATATAGGCCCATCCAACACTCTCTGCCCTTGTTCTCTCTCTATGTGACACGCACCCCCCTAAGTACCATAATCCCTCACTCCATCATAGGCGCACGCACTCCCCCCTAAGTATGATTATCTCTCACTAGCCATCTGGAACACATGTATTGTCTCCTTCCATCCATATGTCTATCTCGATATCTATCGGGCACACACCTTGTCACTCGATCTCCCACCCATGTAGTCCCATCACGATCTCCAGGGGATCTCTCTATGACAAACATACACTCTCTCCTCCCCATGTCTGCATTTTCTCCGTACGTCTCTCTCGACCTCTCTCCCTTGTTTGTCAGACCCCTCTTGGCCGTGTGCTAGGGGTCTTTCTCTCTCGGTTGCACACAACCACTCACTATCTCCTCACCTTGCTTTCGTTGTCGAAGATGCATGTGTGATATGTTTGCATAAGACACACGCCTTTTCTCTACTTCTATCGTGTGGTGTCCATCTCTATTTCACACATGCACACACACTTTTTTTCACTCGCTCTTTCTATTTCACTCTCTCTCTATCTCTCTCTAGTTAGGGACTCTCTCACGTCCATAAGCATATGGATGTTTTGAAAAGTCAAACCTCATAAAAGTTTGACCAGGTATATGTGGAGAAAAACATTTACATCTGGAATGATCATTAGATTCATCACAACAAGTACTTACTTCATACTATGATTTATCTTTGGTATTGTAGATATAAGTAATTTCTTTATAAACTTTGTCAAAGTTTCACAAGTTTGACTTTAAAAAAATGTTGGCACTACATTATCGAACGGAGAGAGTAGCTCTTTCTCTCTCTCTGCTATCTCTCATGGGCTCATATACGGCCAGAGACTCAAAAATTTATTTGCCCATTAGTGACTTGTCAGGGCGGTGGATTTTAGTTTGTACGATAATGCTGCATCCACCTAAAGTAACGAAAGTTCTTACGTAAACTTCCAAGATTCCCTCTTCGTAGGTGCAGCATTACTCCTAACATTTGTAATATCAGTTTGGAACTTGTAATATTGTCGTGTCCTATTCCTACGTTTTCAAAATCCTGTAAATCAAAGAGGTCCTGAGTTGGTGATGTGTTGTGCCTGCCATCTTTCACCAATAGCCGTCGGATCTAAATCTGACGCATACAAACCAAACTTCTCCAGTTTTGCAAAAAGATGCCCGCACTTGTTCCCTATTTACAAACAACTCCTTGTCTCTCACAATCAGCCTTATCTCCTCCCACCACATCTAGAAGGCCATGGAACAATCTGGCATGATGGTCGCTGCCAACGCCGTCCACCCCCAATCTTGGCATTCCGTGCAATGCACGGGCATCTACGCACGGGAAATTATGTCGAACACGGCTAGTTGTAAGCAGGCTAGCTCTATAGCCATGATGATAGTGACTGCAGACGGTGAGGCTGACTTATGTGTTATGCCGAACACAGCGCCTATACTCAGATGTCATCTTTGGCGCAGGGTCTTGTCACTTCACTGCGACGAGCAGCATGTAATAATTTGACATTCGGGTAGTACAATGCTACTACATTGGTAGTACTACTACTAGTACTGGCACCACCGTATGGATTTAGTAGTACTACCACGTCCATCTGGATTTAGTATTTGACTAGCAATATCTAGTAATGCATGTCACAAAAAATGTACTACTCGCTCTGTAAATAAATACATGGTGTATTGTTTTATTCCTTCCGGTAGATGGCTCAAATCTGAAGTCTCATCAATCAGACTACTATTGTACTCACCGAGCGCTCAGCTTTGTAAGCTACCAACAAAAAATTGCTATCAAAGACTACTATTGTACTCCCTCCGTACTGGTGCATTAGTCACGTTATGAAAACCAAATAGTAATCCCAAAACTTTTAGGCGCAGCACATTAACTACCCACCTCATTCCTTGTTTCTTGCCACGAAAAAAGAAATCACCCAATACAAATACGAGAGGTGGGGTGCGTATGCATCCAATGACTTGAGACTACTCCCTCCATCTAGGTGTATGACTAGCCACAATGAAGAGTAACATACACTAGTACTACCTTTCATAGTGGGTAGTAACATAAGTATGGTAACATGCAAAGCCTCATTTATTAGGTTATAGACTCATATTGCATTGGGACATGTGATGTTACAGTAATAACTAGCTAAGTTACTCAAACTACCTCTCTCCTCATTAACTCATTGCCGCATAAGCATATTTGTTGAGTTGGACTCGATCTTACTGTTGAAGTTACTCCCACTGTGGCTAGTCTAAGTCATCTTAGAGCAAGTGAAAAATAGGAGTGGGCTATCATGCAAGAGCCCAGTTATATGCGGATTCCTAGGCCGATATACAATAAATATTGAGAAAGAGACAGAGAAGATGAGAAAAAGTAGTACTCTTATAGCCAGCCTTATAGCTAACCTTATTGTATGAGTGGCTACAAGTGATGGCTCTACTATGACATGGCAACATCATATAGCCATCATCTGGCTATACTATTAAGTATTAACCATGCTCTTAGGTTGTGCATCGTGACCAAGACAAAGGGGAAAGTGAGAGAACTTAATGTCTTTTTGCTAATTAATAGGATTACATGCAATGAACTAACCATTGCATGTCATGTTTGGTAGTCTCAAGTCATTGAAAGCATGCACGGCCCACATCTCTCATTGGTTGATATGTCACGAAATAAGAAACAGGGAGGGAGTTAATGTACCATGCCTCATTGACTTACTGCACCCGCGTTTGGGTGAATGACTCATGGGCCCAACAGGTGGCTGGCCCACCTGTCATACAGCCAAAGGCAGGTGCAGTAGAGGGCCGAGGAGTAGATGGCCAGCACACACGTGAATGCAACGCAGTCTGCACTTCTCATATAAGGCTAGCCATAGTGGGGGTAACATAAGTAGTAACATGCACTTCGGACTCACAAACATGCTTATGTGGCAGTCAATTAAATAAGAGAGAGAGATGGTTATAGTAACATAGGTAGATATCGTAATATAATAAGTGTTATGCTACCATGTGTCATGCATGGCAATAAATGAGACCACCTGTGATACTAATCTATGTTACTATGCACTATGAATGTAGTATCATACACTAGTATCATATGCATGATACTAGTATATGATACTCCCCACTATGACGAGCCTAAGGCTCCCCGCCAGTCTAACGTATGAAATCCTATGCACCTACGCACCCTAACCAAGGGCAAGCGTGATCACTCCAATCGCAAGATCAGTTGACTAGAAGCTAGACCCATGGAGGCAATGAGCGCGAGCATCAGCCGGCTGTGCCAGATGGTCCACGACACCGGCCTATGGCCCGGCACCGAGGAACGTCTCCAGGTCGTGCTTGAGTCCGCCAGGGCAAGAGGCCTCTTGGACGACTGCTTCGTCTCCTTGTTCGACAAGGTCCTTGTTGGCTTCCTCGACAAGTTCACCGTCGTTAAGAAGCTCGCGGACAACCTTGATGTACGCCTCCAGCCCACGCGCCCAGGCTCTGCGATGCCCGCCACCCTCAACGGCCTCTATGGTGGCAACCTCTTCGATGCACTGGTGGCCCTGTGACTGCCCGCTGTCACTTCAGAGAATGTCCACCTCGAGGTCGCGCTCGCCGCGCAGCGCCTGGCACAGCAAGACACCGTCGACATAATCACCAACGTCTACGCCCAAATCGTCCACAAGGACTACTACGTGCCAGAGGAGGATGATAGGTTGCTGGCCTTCTTGACCCGCAGGGCAACCTTGGACGACATTGTTCAGAAGCACGTTGAGCACGCCGCCAACGCCGCTGCTCCTCACACGTCGGTTGGTGAACCAGCGCACTAGGGCGTGAGGAAGTCCTTGATGGATCCGTATGTATCTTTATCTTTCCGTCAAATCCATGTAGTAGTATATTGTACTACTAGTAATTATCTTACCTTTCGCATCAACTTCATAATTTTTGTACGTACTCCATGCATAAACCGCGCCAGAACCAAACTTCTCATTACTCTAAGGAAAATCGTTATTTCTACCTATCGGTCGTGCCATGGAGCAGAACCAAATTTTACAAGTTACAAGTTCAAAAGGAAAAGCACGCTGTGTTCGCGTACGTCGCACCGCCACATGGTTGGTCCGGCACGCCGCTGAAGGGGGAATGCATGCTGTGTTGCATTTTCACTTACAAGTGGGACCGCAGTTGAGCAAACCGACTATCGGCAAACCCCCACCCCTCCCACTGCGCGATGGCTAAGAAAACAGGAGGGAGAAGAGATGGTTGTAGCATGGACTCCAAGAAAATTGGTGTCGGATGGGACTCGTGTGGGTGGCGTGTGCCGTACTGCTAGACGTGAATGCTAGTTATGGCCCATGCCACCCCACTATATCGAGCCTATATCGAGGTGCTGGTTACGTAGAACAAATTTCCTGGAGTCCGTGCTTAGCCCTCCTCTATCTCTCTTCTCAGCTAGCCAGCAAACATGTGGAGCCCATCGTCTGTTTGCTCACATGCGGTCCCACATGTCAATGCAAATGCAAGAGGACCCACTGAACCTGCACATCTTCACCTCGACATGGTGGTGATTAAAAACAAATCCAATAAAGATCTTTGGTGGCCGCTTTTGGAGTTACTCAAGAGTAGTAAGATTCTATTTACAGTTTAACCCAAGATGCACATCACGTGGCTTCAACTACCACTGCATTTTCTTGCATGACACTACCTGGATGCTGGATGTCCCACGTGTCGGCAAAAGGAGGAAAACCTTGACCAAATCTTCTCCACATTTAGACCGGGGGAGTAGGAAACATGGCAAGCCCTATGCCTACATCATACTACTACGTACAAGCCCACCTCACACAGTCACGCTATCACCATAATTCTCGGCCTCCGTGCGACACCTAGCTCTAGTTGTTCTAACTAGAACTAACTACTGGTTGGCTCTATGTGATGTGGCAACTTCATACTACTACGGATGCTGGCTATACTACTACGGCACTAACACTCCAAGAAGTGAGTCGAAAACCATTTATAAATTGAGATTATGACATGCATATGCAAATGTACCGTTCATTACATACACCAAGTCATCAACACACAACGACAACGAGGATACATGTTGGATTATAGATTAGTTCCAACAAAACATTCTAGTAAATACTAAAGTTTTCATCACCCAACAAATAACAAGCAATGAAATGAACTTCATCTCAACCACTCCTCGGCGTTGGAAACGCTTGCTTTGAACCAGAAGAGTTTGTCTCGGAAGGGCCAGCTACTGTCAATCTCGAGACCAATGCAGGACTGATCATCCAGGCTGAAGTGGCCTATTTCATGACCCATATTGTGATAGCTACGGTAGTGAAGCATAGCAATGTCCTAGGTATAGATACAATTGCTTCTCATAAATGGTAGTAATGTTCTATCAACAGCAGCTGGATCGCCTTTCACCATGATTGGATAGTTTCGTCCAAGGAAGATCGAGTTTCCTCCAAGAGTATCAATACTAAACTAGGAAGAAGGTGTTGGCGCTAGCACAGTAGTATCCATCCCGAATACCCTGCAACGGATGTTGGAATAGGTTTAGAGAGTGTGACCATGGGAGACAACACCTGCTTCCTTAGTCACATCAGCGGTGCCCTGTATACAGACAAGAAGAGGTGATCCATCGGAATAAGTTGCCAGGCGCCACTGAGTACTCCTATATGGGTCCTCATGCTCGTGATCATCAGCATCGTCATCTCCCCCTTGGTTATAAAAATTTTCAAGTATAGGTGGTGGAATGTTCACAGGACCTTGGAAACACAAGAAAGTTAATTAGTAAAGGGAAACTAGCTAACTCGCATGCATGTCGATGAAACAATTATGGAAGACAAACATACCAAAAGCATAAGGATTCCATGCAAAAACAGTGCCATGAGTGGTGGCAGCAAACACAAGACCCTCGTATTGAATTGCATCACAATACTCATCCTTGTATAGAAAATGATTTTTGAGCAATATCCATCCAGTCAAACTATGAAGGAAGGCAACAAGCTTGTCGAAGATAGAAACAACTGCATATTCCATAAAATCCCAAGAGTGGTCCAGAACTTGACAAATTGCTATCTTTTGTATACAATAGTCACCATGACCATAGTTGAAAGTGCGGTCATAAACGGTGTGCTCAACCTCTGGGCAGTCTGAGATTTTTGGAAGTGGAACCAGGTGACGAGTGTACACATTCACAAGTTCCCACTCGCAGTTGGACCCAATATAAACAACCCAATCTCCATTTGCGCATGCCCAAGCCTTACCCTCAAGCGATGGCATCTTAACATCACACATATCATTATCAAGCGGCACCAACTTGCACAAGGCGAGGCCTCCGTCGTCCACGCGCCAGTGAGCAGGGTCACGGCGAAGAAGATAGGGGAGATCAAACCGCTCATGGACCCTTGGGTTCGTTGTAATGATGTTATTAGTTGAGTCGAGAATGGTCTTGAACGAACCTTCCATGCTAGTCAAGGTGATGACGTCATACCGATCAATTAGTTCCTCCACCATGTCATCATTCAGATCGGGGCAAGAATAACGGGGTCGTTTCTGGTCTGTTCCCTTCATGGAGAAGACGATCGAACAATGGAAGAAGGAATGGTGAAGGAAAATGGAGGAGGGAGGAAGAGCGTGCGACAGCAATTCCAAATCGAGAGGGAAAGGCGAAGAGTCGGTGGACGGTTGCCACAGTACACAAAGAGGTGCCCCGGCCTACATAGACGTCCGTTCGTAAATTGTACAAAAGGACTCGCCGTCGTCTCACTGACATGTGGGAACGGGACCACATGTCAACGAAGGGGCTAGTGGGGAGCGGACGGTTGCCACAGAGGTCACACACTGACAACAAGGCCGTCTTGTCAGACCTAGCGCCCACGTGGGATGGCTTCCGTCCCCCACATGAGCGAAGCCACTTGGCACCCCCACATGGTTGGTCCGCCACGCCGCTAGGCCAACTGCAGCGCATGCAGCTCGGACGCGCGCTCGCTTAGCCCCCTTTCCCTCGATGCCCCGGAGCTACCCAACCACGGCTACGTGTTTTGCGCACCCAGCGGCCGAATTTGGAGTGGATCCGGTCGGGCTTGAGCTCTCTCGGTTGTCGGAGGCCGCGCCGCACCATGGACTGGCCGGGCACCGGGCCAGAAGGCCCCGGCAAGGCCGCGTGCAGGTACTGACTCCTCCTCTAGCCGCTCGGATCTACACCGTCGGCGGTCCGCCAGCAAATACATGAATGGCGGTTGGCCGGTCTCGATGCTGGCCAAAAGCTCATTGGCGCACCGTTGCCACTCATTACGTGGGACGACTGCCCAAAGAAGGTCTTGCGTCGTGTGTCTACAACGCCGGAACATCCCGGATGGGTGTTCATCAAGTGCTCAACCGATGGGGTATGTGCTACTTTAGCTTCGGTTGTGCTCTCGTATTAGACTTGTTGTGCTAACTTAAAATTTTATTGTGTAGAATGGATGCAAGTTTTGGTATTGGGAAGAAGAGTACATCGATATATTGATAGAGCGCAATTTAGTAGATGTTGTAGCACTTTTAGCTAGCATAGACGCTAGAGATGAGACTAGTGCACTTGTTGATAGAACAGAGGCTAGACATGAGACTAGATGCGAGGAAGCAACGCCTACTTCTTTACACTCGAAGAACTAAGAAGCACGCAAGATCGAGCCTCCGCAGATCAACAATGAATGCATCAAGAAGGCACTAATCCAACTTACAGGAGCAGTTATGGAAGTTGGATATCTTCTAAAATGTATTCTTGTGGTTCCTGTTTTCTTTGGTCTTGATTTTCTAGTCAAATTTTGGTGATGTATTTCCATGTACCAAAAATCAATGATGAAAAAAAGATATGTGTTTGCAAAGAAAAATGTACGCGGGCGGGATGCGTCTGCGCGTTGGGCGCACGGCCACCGCATCCAAGAAATGGCCCGGACACGACCCCATTGCCCTACCCAAACGGACAGAATCCAGGCAAAACAGAGGCCCGTTAGGGGTCGTGCGTTGGGGTTGGCCTTACAAGTGGGACCGCAGTTGAGGAAACCGACTAGTATCGGCAAGCCCCCACCTCGCCCGCAGCGCGATGGCTGAGTTAGAGAAACGACGAGGTTGAAGAGATAGCTGTAGCACGGACTCCAAGAAATATGGTGTCAGATGGAAGTCGTGCTGGTAGCATGTGCCATACTCCTGGACGTGAATGCTTGATCTGGACCATACCACCCTACTATATATCGAGGATTCGAGGTGCTTCTACATACAGCGAACACATTAACATATGGCCCACCTCACACTGTGGCCAAATTTCCTGGAGTTTGTGCTAGGTTAAAAAGTGTTCTTTGTGAGGGTGGGTGGCTGGTCTCAAGTTTAAAAACTTGTTGTATTACGTATACGTAGACGTAGAGATAGTGCAGCAGTTTTGAAAGTTTGAACCCAAACATCAGAATGCAATTTCTGCTGGACTCATCCGAGGACCTAGGATGATGGGATTCGCTGCTACAGTAAAAACACCCACTCGACGCGCGAAGCATGTGAAGCTAGTACAAATAGTAGTAGTACTATTGTTGATTGGACTCATCCGATAACCTGTTGCAACGCACGTACAATTATGTATTCAGAAAATATTTTTTCCCTCATCGGAGCATCCACTCAGAGAAGCGACTCGAAAGCCATTCATAAATTTAGTAAGTTTATCACATGCATATCATTTTATTACATACAACAGGTCATGAACCCACAACGACAACGACGATACATTCTAGTAAATACTAAAGTTTTCATCACACAACAAATAACAAACAATGAAATGAATTTCAGCTCAACCAATCCTCGGCGCTGGAAACGATTGCTTTGAACCAGAAGTGATTCTCTGGGAAGGGGCAGCTACTGTCAATCTCGAGACCAACGCGGGACTGATCATCCAGGCTGAAGCGGCCTATTTCATGACCCATATTCTGATAGCCATGGTAGGGAAGCATAGCAATGCCCGAGGTATAGATACAATTGCTTCTCATAAATGGTAGTAACGTTGTGTCAACAGCAGCTGGATCGCCTTTCACCATGATTGGATAGTTTTGTCCAAGGAAGAGCGAGTTTCCTCCAAGAGTATTAATACTGAACCAGGGAGAAGGTGTTGGCACTAGTGCACTAGTATCCATCCCGAATACCCTGCAACGGATGTTGGAATAGGTCTAGAGAGTGTGACCATGTGGGACAACACCTGCTTCCTTAGTCACATCAGTGGTGCCCTGTATACAGACAAGAAGAGGTGATCCATCGGAATAAGTTGCCAGGCGCCACTGAGTACTCCTATATGGGTCCTCATGCTCGTGATCATCATCATCGTCATCTCCCCCTTGGTTATAAAAATTTTCAAGTATAGGTGGTGGAATGTTCACAGGACCTTGGAAACACAAGAAGGTTAATTAGTAAAGGCAAACTAGCTAACCCGCATGCATGTGCATGAAACAATTATAATTACGATGGAAGACAAATGTACCGAAAGCATCAGGATTCCATGCAAAAACAATGCCACGAGTGGTGGCAGCAAACACAAGACCCTCGTATTGAATTGCATTATAGTACTCATCCGTGTATAGAAACTGATTTTTTAGCAATATCCATCGAGTCGAACCTTGAAGGACGGCAACAAGCTTGTTGAAGATAGCGACAACACAAGCATTCCTATAACCCCAAGAGCGGTTAGGAACTCGACAAATTGCTATCTTCTGTAGATGACAGTCACCATGATCGTAGTTGAACGTACGTAGAATACCGGTGTGCTCAACCTCTGGGCAGTCTGAGATTTTTGGAAGTGGAACCCGGTGACGAGTGTACACGTTCACAAGTTCCCACTGGCAGTTGTACCCAATATAAACAACCCAATCTCCATTTGCACATGCCCAAGACTTACCCTCAAGCGATGGCATCTTAACATCACACGTATCATTATCAAGCGACACCAACTTGCACAAGGCGAGGCTTCCGTCGTCCCCGAGCCAGTGAGCAGGGTCACGGTGAAGAAGATAGGGGAGATCAAACTGCTCCTGGACCCTTGGGTTCATTGTAATGATGTTATTAGTTGAGTCGAGAATGGTCTTGAACTAACCTGCCATGTTAGCCGAGGTGACGACACCGCACCGATCAATGAGTTCCTCCACCACGTCATCATTCAGATCGGGGCAAGAATAACGGGGTCATTTCCGGTTTGTTCCCTCCATGGAGAAGATGGTCGAACAATAGCAGAAGAAAGGGTGAAGACAAATGGAGGAGGGAGGAAGAGCGTGCGACAGCAGTTTCAAATCGAGAGGGAAAGGCGAAGAGTCGGTGGACGGTTGCCACGGTACACGAAGAGGTGCCCCGGCCTACATAGACGTCCGTTCAGAAATTGTACAAAAGGCCTCGCCGTCGTCTCACTGACATGTGTGAACGGGACCACATGTCAAGGAAACATGGTGTGTAATTTCTCATGCAAAATGTGATCTAGCCGCGTTGGCCCGAGGTGCTGCATTAGTTATAGACCTTTTATTTTTTAATGGTGTGCCATTCAGTTTTGAAGCACGACTAACTGGTACTGTATGCATAGAAAATATAAACTACTCTACCACTACTCCACCTCTAGTACTAGTAGTATAAAAAAGATATATAGGCTGGAGCTTCGGTGCTTTCTTGCTAATGGCTGCCCACTTGCTTCTGACACTATCACCCTCTCTCCAGATCTAAAAAAGACGGCCCCTCTCTCCCTCCTCACCGATGGTCATAGATCCGCCGGGGAAGAAAAGAACGTGCAGCATTGACGCACTCGTCGTTGGTGAGTGAGGTCACGCACTGATGACAAGGCCGATCTCTAAGACCTAGCGCCCGCGTGAGATGGCCTCCTTCCCCAAGCTCGCTGTCATAGTGTGTGTGGAGGACGACGTCCACGAGCGAAGCCACTTCCCACCGACCCTCAGGTATGCTACCTCTTTTCGAACCATACCCTTGTTCTATTGCCCCATCTGCCACGTCGCTGCATGTGGATCTTTTTCCACTCCACCGTCTTCCCAATTTTCTATCATCTGCTCTGCTGGTCACGCAGATGAAAACCTTAACTTGCACTATTAAAGGAAACCCTACTTCATGCAGACTAATCCATTTCTGGGTTGAATAAGGAAAGGAAGGAAGACTGTACTGTCCAAGAGCCTAGGCATCGAACCCACATCTAGGTTGAAAAGGGGGAAATCAGTAGCTAAAGAGAACAAAAATGGGACGTAATCCACATATTCTGCCTGGATATTTGTTGCTCTGGGCAACCATACCTCCCTCGCCACTCTATGCGTCCGTGGAGGTACATCGTACTGGTGCGCCCACTATCTGAATGGGCCTCCCATGTTATTATTGCCACTTTTTTGCTGTTAGTATAACGCCGGCGGTCAAGTCAAGCAATGCTACTACTAAAGTGATGCCACATTTAACTAATGTCGCACTCAGTATAATGTCACCGATAAATTTAAGCAGTGCCATTTAATGTCAGTGGATTATTTCAGGGTTAGCTGTTGATTGTGGATGTATTAAAGTTTTTTCAGCTAAGGCATTTTAATGTTGTTGCACGGCCAGTATACCAACGATGAATCATGTTACTACCTTCAGATTTTTGCACTGTTAATGCTTATAGATTACATACCTCGAGTTAGTTAATAATATTTACCTTGAAGGTACATGGTTTGCACTTTTTTTATACTGTCATTAGTTAATAATGCTAGTTACCTTCAAACTTTAGTATTTGGTTTAATGCTCTTGCACTGCTACTATACCAATGTTGAAACTTGTTACCTTAACATTTTGTACTGTTAATTCTTATAGAAATCTTCCAGTGCTAGAGCTTATGGAAATCTATTCAGTAAAACCATTGTACTGCACCCTGTAATAAAATAACTACTCTACTATTGCACTAGCCACTGGATTAGTCTATATTTGTACTATTCGAATGGTGTTGCATTAGCGTATGGACATATATAAAGTCTGGCAAGCTTTCCCAGATATGTGCTCAAGAAAACTACTACCTGTTTTTCTAAATACTAGACATTTGGCTACTTTAAATTGAACTACGAAAACGTCTTATAGTAAGGAACAGAGGGTGTAGAGTTCACTCAAATTATCCTGGTAAAGCTAGTTACACCTTTGTTAAAATTAATGTCCATTATGTTAACGGCGGAGGTCTGTATGTTCGTCTCTAATGCCTATCGACTACATACCTGACATCATGATGTAATGTTAAGTCATTTCCTTTTGTACGGTGTCACTGAATTGTTAAGGTGGTGATGGCATTTTATTTTAGTTGAACTACACAAAATATGCTTAAAAGAAGAGGAAAGGTCAGGAATGGCTCAATTTTTTAGAAAAAACTATATATGCCTTCCTGACATCAGCCGTTGTTGCCTTATTTATTCCTTCAAACAGGTGGTTAGAAATAGTCTTGCTACCTTTTCTCATTAAGAAATTGGAGTGCTTATATTTGTGAGTCTATGCTTCAACTAGTGACACTTTTATAGTAATCACACTTTCAATATCTATGTAAACAGGGATGCTCGATTTTAGTGGAACTGCACAAAATGTCCAAATGGTTCAACATTAGGAGCATGTTTTCTTCCAAACCTTTATATCCAATTGGTGGCACTATGAGCTGTTCATTACGAAGGTACATGGTTGGCAGGGTGGACCTACATTGGAGGTGCAGGACAGGATTCAATGGTGTTGGATGCTCAATTTTGGTTGTATCAATTTCACCGCTTCCATCACTGCGAACATGGATATCCTTGATCTGATGAAGAATAGGTGCTATATTTCTGCTCTGAACGAGAAAATCAATTCAGTATGAAATTGTCCAGGGCAAAACATGACTGTATCAAATTGTCCAGTGCAAAACATGACAGGTGCTAAGCGGAAGAGACGTGTTTAAACTGAAAATACAAGGTGAGGTATATGTTTACTAGCTGCTTGATATTTGTGCAGACAGAGATGTCTGCCCTTTTTCTAGTTGGCAAATAAACAAAGTGACCGCAATTTTGGTTGAACTGCACAAGAGAATAGTATAGTCACTGCATGCAGTGCCATTTGAAAATAGACACAGAAAGATTGGATAGTAACTTCATGGACTGCAGAAAAGTAGTACTATACTATTTATTGGCCAACACTAGGTGCTTCATTTCTTTGGTTTGATTATACAATGGGCATCATTTTGCCTAAGTTAAAGTTTGTATTCCAAAAATAGTCTCATCGCGTGATCGAGAGAAGACCAAATCATATTGCAGTGGATGTTCCTCCATCATGCGTGGTTCATTCTCATGGTTCCAGTTGTTGGTGAAACCACTTACGTTTGCAAGAGGAATTGTAGACTTCACAAAAAAATTGTCTTTCACTCTGTACTGAATGTTCGCCAAGAGAAGCATCCATGTTAGTAGGAAGAACAGATGTTTTTTCTAGATCTTTGCTTTTGGAGCTACATATTTGTATATGATCTGTGAATCATTGAGATGCATTCACATGTTGATCTTATGTATGGGAATCGTACTAGTTGGTTTTGAATTTGGGCTACTAATGTGAACATATTACAATGCCAGGCATGTGAGTCTCGTGTGAACATTTCGAACGGATCGGCTCTTACTGGTATGCACAGCATGATCCTTATTTCTGTGTTCTCAGTGTTTACAAGTTACTAAGAGTTCCTTATTTATGTTCGCTCAGTGTTTACAAGTTACTGACCAATCACTACCTAGCCTACTAATGCGCTCCTGGCAGTTTTAGTTGCGACGCAAGATCCGAAGTGGCAGTTTTCTGAATAAAAATGCCTACCTTTGAAGAAACTGACAAGCTGCTCTAAAGAAGTTGCCATGCGAATCTGAAGAAACTGCCAGCAAAAACGTTCACAAATGCCTTATCTCCAAGTGGGACGTTCATCAGCTAATGCGATCCTACACGTACACCATCCAACCTACTCGATCCTACACATACACTATCCGACCTACTCGATCCTACACAGATAAATAGCGGATCACGCACGTACTGAAGGAAATATGCCCTAGAGGCAATAATAAAGTTATTATTTATTTCCTTATTTCATGATAAATGTTTATTATTCATGCTAGAATTGTATTAACCGGAAACTTGATACATGTGTGAATACATAGATAGACAAACAGAGTGTCACTAGTATGCCTCTACTTGACTAGCTCGTTGATCAAAGATGGTTATGTTTCCTAGCCATAGACATGAGTTGTCATTTTATTAATGGGATCACATCATTAGGAGAATGATGTGATTGATTTGACCCATTCCGTTAGCTTAGCACGATGATCGTTTAGTTTGTTGCTATTGCTTTCTTCATGACTTATACATGTTCCTATGACTATCAGATTATGCAACTCCCGAATACCGGAGGAACACTTTGCGTTCTACCAAACGTCACAACGTAACTGGATGATTATAAAGGTGCTCTACAGGTGTCTCCGAAGGTACTTGTTGAGTTGGCATAGATCAAGATTAGGATTTGTCACTCCGATTGTCGGAGAGGTATCTTTGGGTCCTCTCGGTAATGCACATCATAATAAGCCTTGCAAGCAATGCAACTAATGAGTTAGTTTCGGGATGATGTATTATGAAACGAGTAGAGAGACTTGCCGGTAATGAGATTGAACTAGGTATTGAGATACCAATGATCGAATCTCGGGAAAGTAACATACCGATGACAAAGGGAACAACGTATGTTGTTATGCTGTTTGACCGATAAAGATCTTCGTAGAATATGTGGGAGCCAATATGAGCATCCAGGTTCCGCTATTGGTTATTGACCGGAGACGTGTCTCGGTCATGTCTACATAGTTCTCGAACCCGTAGGGTCCGCACGCTTAACGTTCTGTGATGATTTGTATTATGAGTTATGTGATTTGATGTACCAAAGGTAGTCCGGAGTCTCGGATGAGATCGGGGACATGATGAGGAGTATCGAAATGGTCAAGACATAAAGATCAATATATTGGACGACTATATTCGGACATCGGAAAGGTTCCGAGTGATTCGGGTATTTTTCGGAGTACAGGAGAGTTACGGGAATTCGTATTGGGCCTTAATGGGCCATACGGGGAAGGAGAGAAAGGCCTCAAAGGGTGGCTGCACCCCTCCCCATGGACTGGTCCGAATTGTACTAGGGAGGGGGCGCCCCTTCCTTCCTTCTCCTTCTCCCTTCCCTTTTCCCTATTCCATATGGGAGGTGGAATCCTACTAGGACTAGGGAGTCCTAGTAGGACTCCACACTTGGGCGCGCCCTATGAGGGCCGGCCTCCTCCTCCCTCCATCCTTGATATATTTGGCCAGGGGGCACCCCATAGACACACAAGTTGATCTGTTGATCTCTCCCAGCCGTGTGCGGTGCCCCCTCCACCATATTCCACCTCGATCATATCGTAGCGGTGCTTAGGCGAAGCCCTGCGTCGGTAGCAACATTATCACCGCCATCACGCCGTCATGCTAATGGAACTTTCCTGTGAAGCTCTGCTGGATCGGAGTTCATGGGACGTCATCGAGCTGAACGTGTGCTGAATTCGGAGGTGTCGTATGTTCGGTACTTGGATCGGTCGGATCGTGAAGACGTACGACTACATCAACCGCGTTGTGCTAACGCTTCCGCTTACGGTCTACGAGGGTACGTAGAAGACACACTCCCCTCTTGGTGCTATGCATCACCATGATCTTGCGTGTGCATAGGAATTTTTTTGAAATTACTGCGTTCCCCAACACGTACTACCTCCTTTTCGGTTTGCAGGGCTCAATTCAAAAAACGACCTACTCGATCCTACATGAATAAATAGCAGATCACGCACGTACTACCTCCTTTCCGGTTTGCAGGGCTTAATTCAAAAATCTCACCAACCAAGGTAGATGATGTGTGGTGGAATCATTTTTGACAAGGAGGGAGTACCTCATCTGGACGACTCGAGTGCACTCGTTTGACCGTCATGCTGGCGTGCGACCCAACACAGACGGGACGCACCACTGATGGGACGGGACGGCACAGTCATAATTTCAGTTTTTCTAGTTTCCACGGCAAGCTCGCGCGCTAAGCCATGCCTGCTTACAAATTGAATTCCGATGACCGCGATGATCGTCGCGTTTCCCGCGACACGCTGGTTCGCCTACCTTCCGCCTATAATTACTGTTTCCCGGGCTTCTTCGATGGCACCATCACCCAACTCGCCCTATCCTCATAATCCCCACCGACCCGACATCGCTCGCCACTTATCCTCGCTCTCGCCACGTCCACCATGTCCCCGCCTGTCGACGAGAGGCGACGCCGGAGGCGGTCACTGATGTCTACTACACAACCTTCTTCTTGTAGACGTTGTTGGGCCTCCAAGTGCAGAGGTTTGTAGGACAGTAGCAAATTTCCCTCAAGTGGATGACCTAAGGTTTATCAATCCGTGGGAGGCGTAGGATGAAGATGGTCTCTCTCAAACGACCCTGCAACCAAATAACAGAGAGTCTCTTGTGTCCCCAACACACCCAATACAATGGTAAATTGTATAGGTGCACTAGTTCAACGAAGAGATGGTGATACAAGTGCAATATGGATGGTAGATATATGTTTTTGTAATCTGAAAATATAAAAACAGCAAGGTAACTAATGATAAAAGTGAGCGTAAACGGTATTGCAATGCGTTGAAACAAGGCCTAGGGTTCATACTTTCACTAGTGCAAGTTCTCTCAACAATAATAACATAATTGGATCACATAACTATCCCTCAACATGCAACAAAGAGTCACTCCAAAGTCACTAATAGCGGAGAACAAACGAAGAGATTATGGTAGGGTACGAAACCACCTCAAAGTTATTCTTTCTGATCGATCTATTCAAGAGTCCATAGTAAAATAACATGAAGCTATTCTTTCCGTTCAATCTATCATAGAGTTCGTACTAGAATAACACCTTAAGACACAAATCAACCAAAACCGTAATGTCACCTAGATACTCCAATGTCACCTCAAGTATCCGTGGGTATGATTATACGATATGCATCACACAATCTCAGATTCATCTATTCAACCAACACAAAAGTACTTCAAAGAGTGCCCCAAAGTTTCTACCGGAGAGTCAAGATGAAAACGTGTGCCAACCCCTATGCATAGATTCCCAGGGTCACGGAACCCGCAAGTTAATCACCAAAACATACATCAAGTGCATCAATAGAATACCCCATTGTCACCACGGGTATCCCACGCAAGACATACATCAAGTGTTCTCAAATCTTTAAAGACTCAATACGATAAGATAACTTCAAAGGTAAAACTCAATCCATTACTAGAGAGTAGAGGGGGAGAAACATCATAAGATCCAACTATAATAGCAAAGCTCGCGATACATCAAGATTGTATCACCACAAGAACACGAGAGAGAGAGAGAGAGATCAAACACATAGCTACTGGTACATACCCTCAGCCCCGAGGGAGAACTACTCCCTCGTCGTCATGGAGAGCGCCGGGATGATGAAGATAGCCACCGAAGAAGGATTCCCCCTCGGGCAGGGTGCCGGAACGGGTCTAGATTGGTTTTTGATGGCTACGGAGGCTTCTGGCGGCGGAACTCCCGATCTATTCTGCTCCCCGAAGTTTTTAGGGTATATGGATATATATATAGGAGGAAGAAGTACGTCGGTGGATCTCCGGGCTGTCCACGAGGCAGGGGGCGCGCCCAGGGGGTGGGCGCGCCCCCCACCCTCGTGGGCAGCCCGGGACTCTCCTGGTCCATCTCCGATACTCCGTGGGCTTCTTCTGGTCCAAAAATAAGTTCTGTGAAGTTTCAGGTCAATTGGACTCCGTTTGATTTCCCTTTTCTGTGATACTATAAAACAAGGAAAAAACAGAAACTGACACTGGGCTCTGGGTTAATAGGTTAGTCCCAAAAGTAATATAAAACTATATAATAAATCCCATAAACATCCAAAACAGATAATATAATAGCATGGAACAATCAAAAATTATAGATACATTGGAGACGTATCAGCATCCCCAAGCTTAATTCCTGCTCGTCCTCGAGTAGGTAAATGATAAAAACAGAATTTTTGATGTGGAATGCTACCTAACATATTTATCCATGTAATTCTCTTTATTGTGGCAAGAATATTCAGATCCATAAGATTCAAGACAAAGTTTAATATTGACATAAAAATAATAATACTTCAAGCAAGGTAGTCAGAGTCGGGATTCGGAGTCGGATCGATTTTCCTTAGACAGAATCGAGTCATAGTATCGAGTCGTGGAATCGAGGATTCTACTAGATTTACTCAAATGATATATTTTGTATCCATGGAAGAAATTTATATGGGTTCTATAGAGTTTTGACACTAAATATAGAGCAAATACGTACACATCAATGCTAGTTCTATTTCACTTCTTTTTATGGCTAACCTACTATTAGCTTGGATGTATGGAACATATATGAGAGGCAAATATATAGAACATTGAAATCTTCGACGCACGAAATTTACTTATGGTTTTTTTAGAATACGTGAATAGCCGATCACTTGTATATCCGCCTTGCCATGTTGAACCTTGAAGGGTCTTGCTCTCCATCTCCGATCAATCTTGACACATCATCCTTCCGACGCCAATTCCATTTGTCGACAAGTCTGATCCTCAATTTCGATCTAGGTTTTGAGAGCCAGATCAAAGGTGTCGGCGACTGAGCATTTGGGCTTGGGAGGGGAATAAAGGGCCATGAGGCATGTGAAAATGGTATGGGTGATGGCATACTATTCTGCTACAACTAAACAAATGACTTAGATAAATTAGTAGAATTGGACATAGTCCACAGCATAGTCAGGATTCTACAGTTTTGTACATGATTCTATGATTTGGATCGCGACGCAACATGGATTCTACCTGATCCGGATTTATAGTGGGACTTGGATCGACATGGTTCCGTAGGGTCGTGAAGTCGTAGGATTCTAGGAGTCAAGTCGGGATTCTGACTACCTTGACTTCAAGCATACTAACTAAAAAATCATGTCTTCTCAAAATAACATGGCCAAAGAAAGTTCATCCCTACAAAATCATATAGTTTGGTCATGCTCCATTTTTGTCACACAAGAATGCTCTCATCATGCACAACCCCGATGACAAGCCAAGCAATTGTTTCATACTTTAGTAATCTCAAACTTTTTCAACCTTCATGCAATACATGAGTGTGAGCCATGGATATAGCACTATGGGTGGAATAGAATATAATGAGGGGGTTATGTGGAGAAGACAAAAAGGAGAAAGTCCCACATTGGCACGGCTAATCAATGGGATAGGGAGATGCCCATCAATTGATGTCAATTCAAGGAGTAGGGATTGCCATGCAATGGATGCACTAGAGCTATAAATGTATGAAAGCTCAACAAAAGAACTAAGTGGGTGTGCATCCAACTTGCTTGCTCACGAAGACCTAGGGCACTAGAGGAGGCCCATTGTTGGAATATACAAGCCAAGTTCTATAATGAAAATTTCCCACTAGTATATGAAAGTGACAACATAAGAGACTCTCTATCATGAAGATCTTGGTGCTACTTTGAAGCACATGTGTGGTAAAAGGATAGTAACATTGTCCCTTCTCTCTTTTTCTCTCATATTTTTTTGGGCCTTCTCTTTTATTCTCTTCTTTTTTTGGCCTTTTTTCGTCTGGAGTCTCATCCCGACTTGTGGGGGAATCATAGTCTCCATCATCCTTTCCTCACTGGGACAATGCTCTAATAATGATGATCATCACACTTTTATTTACTTACAACTCAAGAATTACAACTCGATACTTAGAACAAGATATGACTCTATATGAATGCCTCCGGCGGTGTACCGGGATTGCGATGAATCAAGTGTGACATGTATGAAAAATTATGAATGGTGGCTTTCCCACAAATACGATGTCAACTACATGATCATGCAAAGCAATATGACAATGATGATGCGTGTCATAATAAACGGAGCGGTGGAAAGTTGCATGGCAATATATCTCGGAATGGCTATGGAAATGCCATAATAGGTAGGTATGGTGGCTGTTTTGAGGAAGATATAAGGAGGTTTATGTGTGAAAGAGCATATCATATCACGGGGTTTGGATGCACCGGCGAAGTTTGCACCAACTCTCAATGTGAGAAAGGGCAATGCATGGTACCGAAGATCCTAGCGATGATGGAAGGGTAAGAGTGCGTATAATCCATGGACTCCACATTAGTCATAAAGAACTCACATACTTATTGCAAAAATCTACAAGTCATCAAAAACCAAGCACTACGCGCATGCTCCTAGGGGGATAGATTGGTAGGAAAAGACCATCGCTCATCCCCGACCGCCACTCATAAGGAGGACAATCAAAGAACACCTCATGTTTCAAATTTGTTACATAACGTTTACCATACGTGCATGCTACGGGACTTGCAAACTTCAACACAGGTTGAGGGAGTCCTGGATTAAGGGGTCTCCGGACAGCCGGACTATATCCTTTGGCCGGACTATTGGACTATGAAGATACAAGATTGAAGACTTCATCCCGTGTCCGGATGGGACTTTTCTTGGCGTGGAAGGCAAGCTTGGCAATACAGATATGTAGATCTCCTCCCTTGTAACCGACTCTGTATAACCCTAGCCCCCTCCGTTGTCTATATAAACCAGAGGGTTTAGTCCGTAGGTCAACATACAATCATACCATAGGCTAGATTCTAGGGTTTAGCCTCTACGATCTCATGGTAGATCAACTCTTGTAATACTCATATCATCAAGATCAATCAAGTAGGACGTAGGGTATTACCTCCATCGAGAGGGCCCGAACCTGGGTAAACATCGTGTCCCCTGCCTCCTGTTACCATCTGCCTTAGACGCATAGTTCGGGACCCCCTACCCGAGATCCGCCGGTTTTGACACTGACATTGGTGCTTTCATTGAGAGTTCCACTGTGCCGTCACCATAAGGCTTGATGGCTCCTTCGATCATCGGTAACGATGCGGTCCAGGGTGAGGTTTTCCTCCCCGGACAGATCCTCATATTCGGCGGCTTCGCACTGCTGGCCAACTCGCTTGGCCATCTGGAGTAGATCGAGAGCTACGCCCCTGGCCATCAGGTCAGGTTCAGAAACCTAAACTACACTGCCGACATCCAATGAGACTTGATCTTCGACGGATTCGAGCCCATGTTAGGTGCTTTGCACGATCACGGCGAGCATAATTTAGCTCTGTCGTCGGACAGTGTTCAGGAGATCACACCTACAACTACTCCGGCCTTCAATCCGAAGCAAATGGCGCCATCCGAGGACGGAGGGATAGACCCCGCCATGGAGGCCGCACTCTCAGCGGCGATGGAGCCGGATACTGACTTCACCCCTTACAAGAGCCGTGTTGCCGAACCACTGGATTCGTCTCCGGCCACGGACTCCGAGCCGCCTGCATCCGTGCCTATCGAATCAGATTGGGCGCCGATCATGGAGTTCACCTCCGCGGATATCTTTTAGCACTCGCCTTTCGGCGATGTGCTAAATTCATTAAGGTCTCTCTCCTTGTCAGGAGAACCTTGGCCGAACTATGTCCGGCTAGAATGGGATGCGAACGACAAAGAAATTCGCCCCCCACCCACCACCCACTTAGTAGCCACTGTCGACGATTTAACCGACATGCTCGACTTCGACTCCGAAGACATCGACGGTATGTACGACGATGCAGCAGATGAACAGGAACCACCACCCACAGGGCACTGGACTGCCACCTCATCATATGATATATACATGGTGGACGCCCCCAAAGAAGGCAATGGTGATGAAACAGCGGAGGATGGCCCCTCCAAGAAGCAACCCAAGCGCCGACGTCAGCGGCGCCGCTCTAAGTCCCGCCATAGCAAAAGTAGTGATACCGGCACAAGAGATAATAACACTCCGGATAGTGCCGAAGACGACAACAATCCCCCCCCCCCAACACGATTTAGAGCGGGAGGGTGAACAAGCTAGCCCTCCAAAGCGGGCAGCAGATGGAGAATCGGAGGAGGACAATTACATGCCTCTCTCCGAAGACGAGGTGAGCCTCGGCGACGAAGAATTTATCGTGCCTGAGGATCCCGTCGAACAGGAGCGCTTCAAGCGCCGGCTTATAGCCACAGCAAATAGCTTGAAGAAAAAGCAACAACAGCTTCGAGCTGATCAAGATTTGCTAGCAGAAAGATGGACTGAAGTCCTTGCGGCTGAGGAATGCGAACTCGAGCGCCCAGCCAAGAGTTATCCAAAGTGCAGGTTGCTACCTCACCTCGAGGAGGAAGCATTGAAACCCGCATCACCAGCGTATGATGCGGCTGACGGACCACCTCGTGGCCAAGACAGAAAGGCATTTCATCCCGAAGTCCAGCCCGCACCCCGCCGCCAATCAAACAAAAATACCAAGGCCCGGGGCAACACACGGGACCCGCGAGACATATTGGAAAACAAGGCAAAACATGCAAGATCGATCTACGGATCATGGGGGCGCGCACTAATACGCGACGATGATCGTCACACCGGATACACTAAAAGCAAAACCGGCCGAGCCGAACACGGCAGACAAGACTCGTATGAACCGCGTCGCGATATAGCCCGGCACAGAGGCGCCGCACACCCCTTATGCTTCACTGATGAAGTAATGGATCACGAATTCCTAGAAGGGTTTAAACTCGTAAACATCGAATCATACGATGGTACTACAGACCCCATGGTATGGATAGAAGACTTCTTCCTCCACATTCACATGTCCCGTGGGGATGACCTACATGCCATCAAGTATCTCCTGCTAAAACTCAAAGTGCCGGCTCGGCATTGGCTCAATAGCTTGCCGGCAAACTCCATCGGAAGTTGGGAGAACCTGGCAGAGGCATTCCTGGACAATTTCCAGGGCACTTATGTGCGACCGCCGGACGCTGACGATTTAAGTCATATAACTCAACAGCCAGGGGAATCGGCCAGGAAATTCTGGACCCGGTTCCTAACCAAGAAAAATCAAATTGTTGATTGTCCGGATGCAGAGGCCTTAGCGGCATTTAAGCATAATATCCGTGACGAATGGCTCGCCCGGCACATCGGCCAAGAGAAGCCAAAATCCATGGCAGCCCTCACGACACTTATGACCCGCTTTTGTGCGGGCAAAGATAGTTGGTTGGCTCGTAGTACCAATACAGTAAGCAAACCTGGCATATCAGAAGCTAGGGATAGCAAAGGCAAACCACGACCCAACAAACACAAGCGCCGCAAATATGGTAAAAACGCCAAAAATATGGCAGTTAATGCCGGGTTCATGGGCTCAAAGTCCGATCAGCGGAAAGGGCCACCCAAAAATAAAAATCCAGGTCCATCCAGTCTGGACCGCATACTCGATCGCCAATGCCAAATTCATGGCACCCCAGAAACACCAGCCACCCATACCAGCAGAGAATGTTGGGTCTTCAAACAAGCCAGCAAGGCAGGTGCCAAAGACGAAGAGGGGTCTCAAAGCGACGACAGCGACGAAGAGCCCAGACCATCGAATACAGGAGGGCAAAAGAAATTTCCCCCCATATTCAATCGGTGAATGTGGTAAATACCACCCAAATTGCCAACTCGGACCAGATATGCACCCTTAGGGATGGCGACTCAACGGAACTAGCCGTCCCACAATATAAATTAGGGCCGGTCACCTTCAACCGCACGGATCGTCCAGTTAACGCCAATCAGGGCAATCCAGCTGCACTAATCCTCGACCCAATAGTAGACGGGTTCCACCTCACTCGAGTCCTTATGGACGGAGGCAGCAGTTTAAATCTGCTTTACCAGGACACAGTGCGCAAGATGGACATCGATCGTTCGGCGACCAAACCCACTAAAGCCACTTTTAGAGGCGTCATACCAGTGATTATCAAGCACTGCTCGGGCAAACCGAGTTCGCCCGATTCAACGTCGTGCCACATTGTGCCTACCGTAAGCTCAAGATGCCCGGTCCATGTGACGTCATCACGGATCATGGCAAGGCCGAACCTCCCTTCGGCACAAAAAAATACACAACTGCCTTAGCAGCAGAAACAACGAGCAGCACCTTGCAGCCGAACCTCGAGTCGACTTCCAGGCTCCCAGACACCGTCAAGGGGCTCCAAACTATTTTGCGGAAGGATACCCCGGCTCGTCCAGAGCTCAACTAAACACTTCGGTGAAGGCCATGACAGGCCGAACTCAGTGGTTCAACCGCCCTCCGGCATGTAAACATTTCTTATATTTCCTTCACAGGTTCACCTTTGCACCGACCAGGACGAACTACACGGAGGCAGCTTGAACACGTTAGGGAATCCTCAGACATTCCTGCAGTGAACGTCTGGCTATAATACAGATCCGCACTCAACCTCTTCCCCCTGGTCACAGCAGGTTCTGCTATCACAACTCCTTTTTTATCACATTACTTGTACCCATACGCATAGACGTATTATTCCAATACAACATGTGGATTTATATGACGTTTACCTGCTGATTATTTCTTATCGAAATCATTTCGTCAAGTGGCATCCGTACACAACGATATGCCTTAAATATGCCAGGGGCTTCATTTTTCCCGTAACACGGCAATAAAAGTCTGAACACCTTCATGGAAGTTCGACACCCCGAACCTATAGCATTATATGCATTAGCTTCGAATCATGTCTTGGGTCAATAGTTGGGTTTGCCCGGCTCCCATGTTTTGGTACCTTACGTTCCGCTATATCGGCTAAGGTAGCACTGGGAGAACTAATGTGATTGTGTCCCGGTTCTTCTGGATGAGCACCTTAGTACAGAAAGCCGAAAACTGACTGTCGTGATACGGCAAGAGCTGGTCAGCTATTCGAGCGGTCACAAAATCTCTAAGGATTTCTCCCGCATAATGCCATAACCAATGCAGCGTGCGATGGATTGACTTTTTCTCCGATCAGGTGCTTATAGAGCCCCTAGTACGGTCTTCCGAACACAAGGGGCTGCGCCGATCATACTAAAGCTCCTATGACTAAGTGAGAGTGATAAAGCCCTATAGTCCGATTGTCTGGTTCATTGTGCTGAGCACCTCCTTCGGAGGACCCGAAACTGGGATAAAGAGTGCTCAGGTTTATCCCGAACACCCCCGTACTTCTTACGTGGGGGCAGAAGCCGACGACTAGCCAACTCTCAGTTTTAACATAAAAACGGCCGCACAGGAGGGTAAACTTTTATATAACAGGCGACATATAAATGACCTTGTTCAAACATTACAAAGGACAACATGATTGGCATTCATGGAAATATAATGTCCTTGGTGCATAGCTCCGCTGCAAGGTAGGATCCTTTCAGGACACTCTTATAATATAATTCGGGCTTGCGGTGCTCCTTCCCCTCTGGTGGTCCCTCGGTCACTAGCTTTTCGGCATCCATCTTCCCCCAGTGCACCTTTGTGAGGGCGAAGGCCATTCGCGCTCCTTCTATACAGACGGACCGCTTGATGACGTCAAGTCGAGGGCAAGCACTTACAAGCCGCCTCACGAGCCCGAAGTAACTGCTTGGAATCGGCTCGGCAGGCCATAGCCGGATAACCATATCTTTCATGGCTAGTTCCGCCGCCTTATGCAGTTCGATTAGCTGTTTCAGTTGATCGGCAAAAGGCACCGGATAATTCGGCGCCAAATACTGCGACCAAAAGAGCTTATCGGCGGTGTTCCTTCCCTCGGCTCGGTAGAATTGAGCGGCATCTCATATGCTATGAGGTAGCTCGGCAAATAGACCTGAGAAGTTCGGATTCACAATCAGAAACATAGTTTTCCCTTCAAATATTTGCTTTACATGGGAAAAACCTTACCCGCCGCGATCTTTCCTCGCCTCTTGGATCCTCTGCAGGGTGCTTTGGGTTTCCCCCCGGGCATCGCTCGTGGCTTGACGCGCCTTGGTGAGTTCGACTCTTTCTCCGTTAAACTCTGCTCCAAGGTCTCGCATTTACTTACGGCCTCTTGCAGCTCCTGCTCAGCTTTAATAACTGTGGCCTCATGTTTCTCACGAAGAGTCCGTTCCGTGGCTGCCTTTTCCTCGGCCTCGGCAACGGCCCTTTTGAGGGCCTCGACTTCGGTCATAACCCCTAGCACAAATTATGCGGCTTATTTCATAGTGAACATTTATTTCACAATAAATGTGTGCAACGCTTGTGCATAGCTTGTTTATTCCTCAACTGCATTTTCAATTGGCCAATTTCTTCTATGGCCCGCTCCAGACTTTGATTCAGTCCAGAGATCTCCGCAGTACGAGAGGCAGCAGCCGCTATAGGTATCTGCTCGAAACAGAAGAGAAATCAATATCATTCAATAAGTCTTCCTGTGATCATCAATGTGATCCCCTGTCCGGTTCTTTCTTTCACCAAACAGTGTATCAGGGGCTACTATCTATACTAAGACACTCTTCGGCAACTTATAAAACATACCTCAAAGCCTCTTATAAGGCTGATACAGGCTTCGTTCAGTCCACTCTCAGTTGACTAAATCTTCTCAATCGCCGCACCCATAAGGGCACGGTGTTCGTCAATGATGGAGGTGTGTCGTAATGCCACCAACAAAGCATTCGACACCTCTGGATGGACAGAGGTCACCGGCGGAACAGGCACGCCCCCTCCAGTCAAAGGAGGCTGCCTTCTTGATTCTGGAGCCATATAGGCCTTTGGAACCGCATCCAGTGGGGAGCCGAACTCAGGATCGCCCCCGCCGTCAGACCCCATGGGAATCTTTTCCACGTGTCCGGCCCCTGCGGTTTGACCTCCAGGCACCGCCTTCACGGTTTCTTCCTCTCCTCCTTGGCCGGGGTCCTTCTGGGACGAAGCCTCGGTGTTATGCACCTGTTTGGAGGAAGGGGCCTTTGGGGGCGTCCCGCTCTCCATAGCATTTGAGCTCAGCAGGTCCTCTAAAGAGGATTGTTTGGTACGGGACCTCACCGGACTACCAAAAAATATGGCTTAAGGTTAAAATACTAAGCCACGATGAGTCCGGACGCTTAAACGTACTCGGATTTTACATACTTACGAGTTCATCAGGGGCTGGGCCCTGGAATCCCATGCCGGGCCACTGTCGGCGGCGGCAGTGGATTCCTCCGGAAGAGAAGCCCTTCCCCTTTTGGGCAGTTCGGCCTCCAAGGGTGCGGAGGCCGTCCTCTTCCTTCTTCCCCCCGCAGGAGATTCATCTTCCTCCTCCTTTTCATCCTCTTCGGAGGCGGAATGGGCATCAGAGCCTTCGGGCATTGTGTCCGAAGTGCCGCCACGACGAAGGCCACCCCAGGTCTTTTTGGCCTCCTTCTCGGCCGTCTTCTTCGGCACCTTGTAAGGCGCCGGGACGAGCATCTTCGTCAGAAGTGGGATGGCCGGGTCTTCGGGCAGCGGGGCCGGACAATGGATCCGCTCCGCCTTCTTCGTCCAGCTCTGGGAGAGTTGAATAAACACGCGATAAGCGCTTCCTTTGGGTCATGCGGATAGAAAAGTTTGATAAACTCACCGAACTTGCAGGGCGGGACAGTTGGTACCCGCGGTCTTCGGCGGAGTCCGGCCATGATTTGCTGGACTTGAAAAACACCTTCCAAATGTCCTTGTGCGAGGAGCCGAAGAACCCTCGCAAGGTTTGGTGCCTGGACGGATCGAATTCCCATAGATTGCAAGTCCGGTGTTGACAAGGCAGTATCCGACGGACTAACATCACCTGGACTACGTTGACAAGTTCAATGTTCTTATCTCCCATATATTTAACGCGCGTCTGGAGCACCAACAGTTCGTCGGATGAGGACCAGTCCAGGCCTTTCTTGACCCAGGATGTAAGCTGCAGAGGGGCGCCGGATTGAAACTCGGGCGATGCGGCCCATTCCTTGCCGCACGGCTCAGTGATGTAAAACCATTGTTGTTGCCACTCCTTGACAGAATCATTAAAGGTTCTCGTTGGCCATATGACATTGGGCATCTTGCTCACCATAGCGCCCCCGCACTCAGGGTGCTCGCCGCCCACCACCTTGGGCTTCACATTAAAAACCTTCAGCCATAAACCGAAGTGCGGCAAAATGCGGAGGAAAGCCTCGCACACGACAATGAATATCGATATGTTGAGGAAGGAATTAGGGGACAGATCGTGAAGATCGATCCCATAATAGTACATGATGCCACGAACGAACGGGTGGAGGGGGAACCCTAGCCCACGGACAAAGTGAGGGAGGAATACAACCCTCTCGCGGGGTTCCGGAGTGGGGACGATCTGTCCCGCCATCGGGAGACGGTGGCTGATTTTCTTGGCCAGATACCCAGCCCCCCGAAGCTTTTTGATATCCTTCTCTCGGATGGTAGAGGCCATCCATTGGCCTCCTGCTCCGGATCTGGACATCTTTGGAAGTCCTTTTGTGGGCAAAGAAGGTGAACGCTTAGGCACTGGAGCCTGAGCAGAAGGGAATGAATCTGGAAGAAGGTGTGGGTGAAAAGAGTGAATCTTTGTCCCTTTATAAGGGCAGAAGAGGCGGTGCGCCTCCCCACTCACCTGGTAAAACCTCTTATTCTCCCAGCGTCGTAATTGATGGCGCGGTTGGGTTACCCACATCCGTATTGATGAGAATCCCGTAATAGGGGGGACACGATCTCTGATTTGACAAGACGTGTCAAGAAAATCGCCTCACGATATGTGCAGTGCTGGTTGAGAAAAACGGTTCGAATAATGACCGGGCCATGACATGATGCCATGTTGCTAAACGTGTCAGCAGATTAGATTTGTGGAAATATTATTCTCTCTACGGTGGTATGTGGAACTTATTTTGTAGAGCCGGACACTATCCTCGTGTTCAGGATCTTCTATGGTGTATTCGGAGGAGGAACCCGCCTTGCAATGCCGAAGACAAATCTGCACGCCGGACTCATCGTCATTGAAGCCTG
Source organism: Triticum urartu (assembly GCF_003073215.2). Taxonomy (NCBI): domain Eukaryota; kingdom Viridiplantae; phylum Streptophyta; class Magnoliopsida; order Poales; family Poaceae; genus Triticum; species Triticum urartu. The sequence goes on along the minus strand of NC_053025.1, from coordinate 545,582,235 downwards.
GTTCAGGGGCTACTGAGGGAGTCCTGGATTAAGGGGTCTCCGGACAGCCGGATTGTTGGACTATGAAGATACAAGATTGAAGACTTCATCCCATGTCCGGATGGGACTTTTCTTGGCGTGGAAGGCAAGCTTGGCAATACGGATATGTAGATCTCCTCCCTTGTAACCGACTCTTTGTAACCCTAGCCCCCTCTAGTGTCTATATAAACTGGAGGGTTTAGTCCGTAGGACAACATACAATCATACCATAGGCTAGCTTCTAGGGTTTAGCCTCTACGATCTCGTGGTAGATCAATTCTTGTAATACTCATATCATCAAGATCAATCAAGCAGGACATAGGGTATTACCTCCATCGAGAGGGCCCGAACCTGGGTAAACATCGTGTCCCCTGCCTCCTATTACCATCCGCCTTAGACGCACAGTTCGGGACCCCCTACCCGAGATCCGCCGGTTTTGACACCGACACAAGTATTTCTCAAATTCACAACCACTCAACTAGCATGAATCTAATGTCACCATCTCCATATCTCAAAACAATCATCAAGTATCAAACTTCTCTTAGTATTCAATGCACTTCTATGAAAGTTTTTTATTAGTCTTGAATACCTAGCATATTAGGATTATTTAAAAAAATACCATGTTGTGACTCTCAAAATAATCTAAGTGAAGCATGAGAGAATAATAGTTTGTATAAAACAAAACCACCATCATGCTCTAAAAAGATATAAGTGAAGTACTAGAGCAAATGACAAACTACTCCGGAAGATATAAGTGAAGATCAATGAGTAGTCGAATAATTGTGCAACTATGTGAAGACTCTCTAACATTTAACAATTTCAGATCTTGGTATTTTATTCAAACAGCAAGAAAAAACTAAAGAAAATAAAATGAGGCTCCAAGCAAAACACATATCATGTGGTGAATAAAAATATAGCTCCAAGTAAAGTTACCGATGAACGAAGACGAAAGAGGGGATGCCTTCCGGGGCATCCCCAAGCTTAGGTTCTTGGTTGTCCTTTGAATATTACCTTGGTGTGCCTTGGGCATCCCCAAGCTTAGGCTCTTACCACTCCTTATTCCGTAGTCCATCGAATCTTTACCCAAAACTTGAAAACTTCACAACACAAAACTTAACCAAAAACTCGTAAGCTCCGTTAGTATAAGAAAATAAATCACCACTTCATGGTACTGTATGAACTCATTCTTTATTTATATTGGTGTTAAACCTACTGTATTCCAACTTTTATATGGTTTATAAACTCTTTTACTAGCCATAGATTCACCAAAATAAGCAAACAACACACGAAAGGCAGAATTTGTCAAAAACAGAACAGTCTGTAGTAATCTGGATCAAACGTATACTTCTGGAACTCATAAAATTCTCAAATAAATTGCTGGACGTGAGGAATTTATCTATTAATCATCTTCAAAAAAATAATTAACTAAATATCACTCACCAAATAAAAATGGCAGCAATTCTTGTGAGTGCTAAAGTTTCTGTTTTTTACAGCAAGATCAAAAAGACTTTCCCCAAGTCTTCCCAAAGGTTCTACTCGGCACAAACACTAACTAAAACATAAAACCACATCTAAACAGAGGCTATATGAATTATTTATTACTAAACAGGAACAAAAATCAAGGAATGAGAATAAAATTGGGTTGCCTCCCAACAAGCACTATCGTTTAACGCCCCTAGCTACGCATGATGATTTCAATGATGCTCACATAAAAGATAAGAATTGAAACATAACGGGAGCATCATGAAGCATATGACAATCACATTTAAGTCTAACCCTCTTCCTATGCATAGGGGTTTTGTGATTAAACAACTTATGGGAATAATAATCAACTAGCATAGGAAGGCAAAACAAGCATAACTTTAAAACTTTAAGCACATAGAGAGGGAACTTGATATTATTGCAATTCCTACAAGCATATATTCCTCCCTCATAATAATTTTCAGTAGCATCATGAATAAATTCAACAATATAACCATCACATAAAGCATTCTTTTCATGATCTACAAGCATATAGATTTTATTACTCTCCACATAAGCAAATTTATTGTCATGGATAGTAGTGGGAGCAAACTCAAAAAAATGACTATCATGTGAGGCATAATACAATTGAAAATTAAAATCATGATGAAAAGTTTCATGGATATCATTATTCTTTAAAACATACATGTCATCACAATAATCATCATAGATAGCAACTTTGTTCTCATAATCAATTGGAACCTCTTCCGAAATAGTGGATTCATCATAAAATAAAGTCACGACCTCTCCAAATCCACTTTTATCAATATAATCATCATAAATAGGAGGCATGCTTTCATCATAATAAATTTGCTCATCAAAACTTGGGGGGGGGGGGGAATATCATCTTTATCAAACATAGCTTCCCCAAGCTTGTGGCTTTGCATATCATTAGCATCATGGATATTCAAGGAATTCATACTAACAACATTGCAATCATACTCATCATTCAAATATTTAGTGCCAAACATTATAATGCATTCTTCTTCTAGCACTTGAGCACAATTATCGGAATCCTTATTCTCATGAAAGACATTAAAAAGATGAAGCATATGAGGCATCCTTAATTCCATTTTTTTGTAGTTTTCTTTTATAAACTAAACTAGTGATAAAACAAGAAGCTAAAAGATTCGATTGCAAGATCTAAAGATATACCTTCAAGTGCTAACCTCCCCGGCAACGGCGCCAGAAAAGAGCTTGATGTCTATTACACAACCTTCTTATTGTAGACGTTGTTGGGCCTCCAAGTGCAGAGGTTTGTAGGACAGTAGCAAATTTCCCTCAAGTGGATGACCTAAGGTTTATCAATCCGTGGGAGGCATAGGATGAAAATGGTCTATCTCAATCAACCCTGCAACCAAATAACAGAGAGTCTCTTGTGTCCCCAACACACCCAATACAATGGTAAATTGTATAGGTGCACTAGTTCGGCGAAGAGATGGTGATACAAGTGCAATATGGATGGTAGATATATGTTTTTGTAATCTGAAAATATAAAAACAGCAAGGTAACTAATGATAAAAGTGATCGTAAACGGTATTGCAATGCGTTGAAACAAGGCCTAGGGTTCATACTTTCACTAGTGCAAGTTCTCTCAACAATAATAACATAATTGGATCACATAACTATCCCTCAACATGCAACAAAAAGTCAATCCAAAGTCACTAATAGCAGAGAACAAACGAAGAGATTATGGTAGGGTACGAAACCACCTCAAAGTTATTCTTTCTGATCGATCTATTCAAGAGTCCGTAGTAAAATAACATGAAGCTATTCTTTCCATTCAATCTATCATAGAGTTCGTACTAGAATAACACCTTAAGACACAAATCAACCAAAACCCTAATGTCACCTAGATACTCCAATGTCACATCAAGTATCCGTGGGTATGATTATGCGATATGCATCACACAATCTCAGATTCATCTATTCAACCAACACAAAAGTACTTCAAAGAGTGCCCCAAAGTTTCTACCGGAGAGTCAAGACGAAAACGTGTGCCAACCCCTATGCATAGATTCCCAAGGTCACGGAACCCGCAAGTTGATCACCAAAACATACATCAAGTGGATCAATAGAATACCCCATTGTCACCACGGGTATCCCATGCAAGACATACATCAAGTGTTCTCAAATCCTTAAAGACTCAATCCGATAAGATAACTTCAAAGGGAAAACTCAATCCATTACAAGAGAGTAGAGGGGAAGAAACATCATAAGATCCAACTATAATAGCAAAGCTCGCGATACATCAAGATCGTATCACCTCAAGAACACGAGAGAGAGAGAGAGAGAGAGAGATCAAACACATAGCTACTGGTACATACCCTCAGCCCCGAGGGAGAACTACTCCCTCCTCGTCATGGAGAGCGCCGGGATGATGAAGATAGCCACCAGAGAAGGATTCCCCCTCCGGCAGAGTGCCGGAATGGGTCTAGATTGGTTTTCGGTGGCTACGGAGGCTTCTAGCGGCGGAACTCCCGATCTATTCTGCTCCCCGAAGTTTTTAGGGTATATGGATATATATAGGAGGAAGAAGTATGTCGGTGGATCTCTGGGCTGTCCACGAGGCAGGGGGCATGCCCAGGGGGTGGGCGCGCCCCCCACCCTCATGGGCAGCCCGGGACTCTCCTGGTCCATCTTCGATACTCCGTGGGCTTCTTCTGGTCCAAAAATAAGTTTCGTGAATTTTCAGGTCAATTGGACTCCATTTGATTTTCCTTTTCTGCGATACTCTAAAACAAGGAAAAAACAAAAACAGGCACTGGCTATAGGTTAATAGGTTAGTCCCAAAAATTGTTGGGGAGCGTAGTAATTTCAAAAGAAATCCTACGCACACGCAAGATCATGGTGATGCATAGCAACGAGAGGGGAGAGTGTTGTCTACGTACCCTCGTAGACCGAAAGCGGAAGCGTTAGCACAATGCGGTTGATGTAGTCGTATGTCTTCATGATCCAACCGATCAAGTACCGAATGTACGGCACCTCCGAGTTCAGCACACGTTCAGCCCGATGACGTCCCTCGAACTCCGATCTAGCCGAGTGTTGAGGGAGAGTTTCGTCAGCACGACGGCGTGGTGACGATGTTGATGTTCTACCGACGAAGGGCTTCGCCTAAGCACCGCTACAGTAATATCAAGGTGGACTATGGTGGAGGGGGGCACCGCACACAGCTAAAGGATCAAACGATCAATTGTTGTGTCTATGGGGTGCCCCCCTGCCCCTGTATATAAAGGAGCAAGGGGGTGCAGCCAGCCAGGGAGAGGGCGCGCCAGGAGGAGTCCTACTCCCACCAGGAGTAGGACTCCCCCCTTTCCTAGTTGGAATAGGATTCGGGAGAAGGAAAGAGAGAGGGGGAGAAGGAAGAGGGGGCCGGCCCCCTTGCCCTAAACCAATTCGGTTTGGGCCTTGGGGGGTGCGCCCCACACTCCCCTTGCTTCCCCCTATTTCCACTAAGGCCCATGTAGGCCCATTAAGCCCCCGGGGGGTTCCGGTAACCTCCCGGTACTCTGGTAAAATCTCGATTTCACCCGAAACACTTACGACATCCAAACATAGGCTTCCAATATATCAATCTTCATGTCTCGACCATTTTGAGACTCCTCGTCATGTCCTTGATCACATCCGGGACTCCGAACAACCTTCGGTACATCAAAACATATAAACTCATAATATAATCGTCATCGTAACGTTAAGCGGGCGGACCCTACGGGTTCGAGAACTATGTAGACATGACCGGGACACGTCTCCGGCCAATAACCAATAACGGAACCTGGATGCTCATATTGGCTCCCACATATTCTACGAAGATCTTTATCGGTCAAACCGCACAACAACATACGTTGTTCCCTTTGTCATCGGCATGTTACTTGCCCGAGATTCGATCATCGGTATCTCAATACCTAGTTCAATCTCGTTACCGGCAAGTCTCTTTACTCATTCCGTAATACATTATCCTGCAACTAACTCATTAGTTGCAATGCTTGCAAGGCTTAAGTGATGTGTATTACCGAGAGGGCCCAGAGATACCTCTCCGACAATCGGAGTGACAAATCCTAATCTCGAAATACGCCAACCCAACAAGTACCTTTGGAGACACCTGTAGAGCACCTTTATAATCACCCAGTTACGTTGTGACATTTGGTAGCACACAAAGTGTTCCTCCGGTAAACGGGGGTTGCATAATCTCATAGTCATAGGAACATGTATAAGTCATGAAGAAAGCAATAGCAACATACTAAACGATCGGGTGCTAAGCTAACGGAATGGGTCATGTCAATCACATCATTCTCCTAATGATGTGACCCTGTTAATCAAATGACAACTCATGTCTATGGTCAAGAAACATAACCATCTTTGATCAACGGGCTAGTCAAGTAGAGGCACACTAGTGACAATCTGTTTGTCTATGTATTCACACATGTATTATGTTTCCGGTTAATACAATTCTAGCATGAATAATAAACATTTATCATGATATAAGGAAATAAATAATAACTTTATTATTGCCTCTAGGGCATATTTCCTTCAAAAATAATATAAAAGTGTATAATAAAGCCTATAAACATCCAAAACAGATAATATAATAGCATGGAACAATCAAAAATTATAGATACATTGGAGACGTATCAGTCACCGCCGGAACTAGTGTTTGGTTTTTCACCGGAAGGCAGACGGAGGGAGGAGGCATTCTATCGGTCTTTAGATGGCAATGCGGAGTATGAGGAGTTGTTGGAGCGCGACCGCCTTGCGGAGGAGCAGCGTATCGTCGATTTGCGCCCCCAGCGGGACATGGAGCAGCAGCGCACCGATGCTCTGAGTCGCGAGCAGAGCACCCGCAACTGGGCTGACTACATGGAGGCCGGCGCCCGGCAAATAGCCCTGGAGGCTGTCGGGCACGCACGCGTTCGCGACGCCGAATTTTACTACTAGCTCGTCAAGTGGGTTTCCCGCTTAGAAGCCGAAGCTTCGGTGGACCACGCCGGCATGGAAAGGGCCAACGTGCGTGAGCAACGCGCCCTATCGCACCTCTGGCAAGTCCGAGGCGAGGCGGAGGACGCCGGTGCCGGCGTTCAACGTGTACCGCCGATGGCGGCCTGCACCGTCTAGTTAGCTAAGAGTAAGTTAGTACTTGTACACTACTAGAGTATTAGTGGGAGTAGATAGTTAACTTGGCTATGATGGTTGTCAACGTGGAAGTTCAGTACTCTATATCTGGATCAGACCGGTTACTTTGCTTTGAATGCTGAACTTTCCGTTTGAACGTATGGAATGGGTTGTTATTTTTTAAAATGGGTTGTATTTGTCCACCACGGGTTTAGAGGCTGACTTGTGGGCCTACCTGGTTGACGCATACACAATCAGGAGATGATTGTACATGGAGAGGATGACAGCAGGGACCCACCAAGGTCATGGCAGTATGCAAGCAAGTGCCTCCTTATTTCAAGCCAATAAAAAATGGCTTCTCCTAATGGATTTCTGACATCTGGGTCCCATGCTGTCGGCGTTCTGGGAACGGGGGTCCCCAGACTTGCGTGCATGCGGCCTGCGGCGTGGCTCAAAGGGGGGCCCAGCACGGCCCATCTTCATCAACACAGACCCAAGACCCTCGCGAGGGGCCAAGCCTCGCAGGGCGGACGACGCGGAGCTTCCTCAGGCACGGCCTCATCAGGCTGGCTCACGAGGAGGCGGAGAGACCAAGGCGGGGTACCTCACGAGGTGCCCGTGACGCAAGCCATGACGACCAAGGGTGCCAGGCGGGTGCCAGCCCGCGTAGTGTCCTCCTTTCCTCTTTGGTGCAAAGGGGGCAAGCGCAGCCGCGGAGTACCGAGGCATCAGGCAAAGTTTGCCATTTCGGTGCAACAAGACCAAGACCAGGAGGACTGCAAGATGGAGGTCATCGTGGAGCCCAAGACAGCGTCACCATCAGAGCTTTGTGCAGGCGAAGACTACTTTTGTCAGGGTAGCTAGTACTAGCTGTCCCCCTTCAAATTAGCCCGCCATTGTTGGCTCCCTTCCCGCTCGATATTTGGGAAGAGGACCAGGGCCTCTATAAATAGGACCAGCCACCCACAGAGGAGAGAGAGGTTCAATCGGAGAGGAATCAGAGAGAGAGAGAAGGGTGGCTGAACTCCTCCCAGCAGTTCATCGCCCCAGCCAAGAACAGACCCTCGCGAGGCTGTTCTTCCTTGTATCATTCGTCATCATTAGCCCAAGAGGCAATCCACCACGCCACACACTGGAGTAGGGTATTACACCACAACGGTGGCCCGAACCAGTATAAACCCTGTGTCTCTTGTGTTGTTCTTTCCATAGCTTAGATCTTAGCGAGGCGGAGGGGTGCAGGTAGGTAGGAGGCGAAATCTCTGCACGCACCCCAGTGTTCGAACCCCAAGGGTCTACCGGAACCTGAAATCCGACATTTGGCGCGCCAGGTAGGGGTGCGCCGGAATTCGTCTTCCACCACCACGTTCTTCTCCGACCATCGCACCCATGTCTGATGCTCGTCGGGCCCGCGCCGAGCGCCGGGCCGCTCTCGCTTCCCGCGTCGCCCAGACGGCTCCTGTCAGCGGGCGTCCTCACCGTTCCCCGTCACCTGCCGTCAACGCCTCCATCGGCCCGGCGGGGGACGAGCAGCAAGCATCGTCTCAGCATCCGTCCGTGCGGCAAGACGGCCGCACCGCAACTCCCTCGCTACCCCCAGCTGGTTCTTCGTCCCGCGCGCTCCGCGCACCCATGGAGGCTCAAGCTGCGCTCATCGCGGCAAACGAGCTCCTGCGCTACCATCCTGTCGACGACGTCTACGAAGAATGGCTCGACCGCGTCGCCGAGCTCGTCCGCGCCGCAGGGGCCTCCCCTGCGCCGTCCGTTTCGCTGCACCGCACCCCGCCCCGCGCGGGCGACGAAGCTCCGGCAGCGCCCCGGCCGCCTCCTCCTCAAGAAGGCACCATGGCTCCAAGGCGCGTGGCCCCTGGGCGGAACCCGCTCCGTCAGGTGCCAGCGCAGCAAGAGCAGAGCTGCCAGGAAGTCCCTCGCCCGCAAGAAGCTGCCCGGGTGCTCCCTGCTCCAGCACGTCGCGACCATGCTCCTGCTCCCGCACGTTAAGACCCAGCTGCAGCGCGTGGGGACATGCAAGACCAAGCTCTCCGTCACCCAAGGCCTCCCGTGGCCACAGTAGCCTGCCGTGCCTTCACCACCGAGCTACGCAGTGTCGCATGGCCCGGCAAGTTCAAGCCAGACCTGCCTCCTCGCTACGACGGCACGGCTGACCCTGCGGAGTTCCTCCAGCTCTACGAGCTGGGCATCGAAGCTGCCAACGGAGACGAGAAGGTCATGGCAAACTGGTTTCCCATGGCGCTCAAGGACGGGGCCCGCACCTGGCTCCTGAACCTGGCTCCAGGCACGATCTCCTCCTGGGACGAGATGCGCACCCGCTTCATCGCCAACTTCCAAGGTACTCGCGACCGGCCACCCGCCGTGAGCAACATGCGCCGCATCAAGCAACAACCCGGGGAGACCCTGCAGAAGTACATCCAGCGCTTCAACAACGCACGCCTCAAGATTCCTAGGGTGACTGAGGAGGCCATCATCTCAGCCTTCTCCGACGGCGTGCGCGATGTCAAGATGAAGGAGGAGCTGGCGATGCATGAAGACCTGTGCACTTCTTTGGAGTTGTTCAACTTGGCAACCAAGTGCGCCAGGGCTGAGGAAGGGTGTCTCTCCCTCCTAGAGCTGCCTGCCGCGGACCCGGAAGAGAAGAAGCCCAAGGCCAAGGATGTGAAGCGCAAGGGGGCTGTCGTGCTCGCGGCAGAACCAGACACCAAGCGGGGCAGAGATCAGCCCGAACCTTCCAAGGGCAGCCGGTACTGTGTGTACCACGACCTCCACACCCATAACACCAACGAATGTCAAGAGCTCCGAGCCGTGCGAGAAGGAAGGATCGGCCGTCGCCCCAACAGTGGTGACCGGGGCTATGGTCGAGGAGGAGGAAGGAACACAGGACGCTGGGAAGACCGTGGCCCGCGCCAAGGGTGGCGCGATCAACCTCGCGAGGATCGCTGGCAAGACCCGCCTCGCGAGGGAGACTGGAGGGGTCAGCCTCGCAAGGATTGCCCGCAAGGCAACACAGGCCTCCCTCCGCTGCCGCCGCAACCAAGGAGAAACGAGGACCGCCACCAGGACGAGGGGGCTGGGGGCTTCCAGGAGCCGCGCGCGATCGCCTGCATCCTGGGTGGGGCTCAAGCCCCAGCCTCTCAAAGCATCTTCAAGCAGTTCGCCCGCGAAGTGAATGCAGTCCTCCCCAAGCTCGAAGCCACGCGCCCTCTCAGGTGGTCGGCGTGCGCCATCACGTTCAGCTCAGCAGATCAGCTCAAGTGTGCGGCTACAGCCGGAGTCCTCCCGATACTCTGTTCCCCAATCATCAGCAACGTGGTGGTCACCAGGACCCTCATCGATGGCGGGGCAGGGCTCAACGTCCTGTCCGTGGAAACATTTAACAATCTCCAAGTGCCCTACAGCCAGCTTCAGCCAACCAAGCCTTTCTCCGGAATCACCGATGGCTCCACGGTCCCGATTGGGCAGGTCCGCCTCCCTATCACCTTTGGGGCACACGACAACTACCGCACCGAGCTTATCGACTTCGACGTCGCTCACATTCGCCTGCCGTACAACGCCATCCTCGGGTACCCAGCGCTGGCCAAGTTCATGGCCGTAACCCACCACGGCTACAACGTCCTCAAGATGCCAGGAAGTGGCGGAGTCATCACGGTGCCCTGTGAAGAGAAGGATGCGGTGTGTTCCCTGGAATGAGCCTTTCAGGCCGCGTCATTGGAAGACCCGGATCGCGGAAGCAGGAGGCTTCCCGAGACCGCCCCCAAGAAGAAGACATCGTCCGGCCCGGCTCCTCAGGAGGCAGGCCCCTCTGGGCCCGTGCCTGCCAAGGGGGAACCTCCTTCCATCGCATAGGAAAGCGCGCCCGGCGCTCTCCTCAGGCAGGGCTCGGGGGCTCTCCCCTGGAGGGCCACCGACCTGGCTAGGGTCACGAGGGAGGCGCTTGGGCACCGCATGGAGGCGTGTTTCGAAGCACGTTTCCCTCAAGAAGGAGTAAGGTAAGGAGAGCCAGACCCTCAGGAGTTCGTCAGCAAGGCCATTCAGGAGCTACAGGAGTCAAGAGTCATGAAAGGCGGCCGCCGTCTACCAGCAGTGGCTCCCCATCCAGGCGAGGATGGTGAGCTGCGCGTCTGCATCGACATACCAGGGCTCAACCGAGTCGCCTCTCTGGAGCGCCTCTGGCCCTCGCGAGTGGGGCGTTGCAGAGGTCCACCCCACAGCTACGTTCGCATGCCTTACGACTTGCCGAACGCGGCTGCCACGTACCAGCGCCTCATGAGGGGCATCATGGAGGCACAAGAGGCCGGGCGTTCCGCAGCCCTGTCGGAGACGGAGATGGTCCGCGGGGAGCCGCCAGCACCTCCGGAGCCTCCCGAGGCCCCCGGGCCTGGGGGCTCGTGAGGATCGGCTTCCGCAGCCCACCGAGTCTGCTACACCAACACCCCTTCGTCCTCAACGTCATCAGGTGACATCTTTGAAGTTTCACTTCCAGCTGGGAGCGCCCCCCAGGGCTGCATTATTCTTAGGCCGCGTGGCTCCGTCCCTGCGGCATGTATCCCTTTTATTTCATGTTGTTAGCTTACCTTATTGGGGGCGCCCCTCGGGCTGCATGATCCCCAAGTCGCTCGGGCCAGACCCAGCGGCATGTATCCCATTTGCGTTTATTCCCGGTTATGCGTTATACCCACCATGCTTGATTATTTGATGCCGGTCCACGGCACCTCTTCTTCTCCATGCCGACCACTTGCACGTTAAAGGGGGGGTACCTGAGCATCGTGACTCAGGGCTCTTACTGGCTCTCCAGCCCTCACCCTCTGGCCTTGTCCACGGCATCGCGACCTGGCATACCAGCGACGGCTGAGACCAGCTTGAGGGCCGGGACCCGAGGACGTAGAGTGCCGACATCTAACCGAATTTGCAGGGACACATCACAAGATAAGGCCTAGTGCCAGGCGCAACCCGCCTAGAGGTAGGGCCCCGTGAGTCCCGCGCTGGCTCACAGGTGCCCAGATACACCTCGCTAGGCCCTACCGTGCCAGCCACGTGTCAGGGCGGGGCTGTACATGCCCCGGGGGCTCCTCCCGGAGGGGGGCCCCCTCCCACGTATCAGTGGAAGCACTATGCTCCGCGCTGGCTGACGACACTGCCGAGGAGCGGCTATGCCCGTACACATACGGAAGCGCTATGCTCCGCGCTGGTGATAAACAACTGAGGGTGGCCCCCTGGCCGCATCAACCTCAGGAGCCAGAGCTCAGTGTCTAGCCTCATCGTAATGCCTCCCCTCGGGAGTGCCGTGCGAGGGGGCTGGGCACAGGGGCTACGCCTGGGTCACGCCCAGACACACGCCGCCCAGCCGGGCCCCCCCCCCGGGCCTGGTTCGTCGTGCGTCTCTCCCCGAGCGGAGCCAAGGTACGAAGGCCGTTTGAGCATCAAGGGGGACTCCTGAGCATCGCGACTCAGGGGCCTAACTGGTCACGTAGCCCCTCACTCCTTAGTTCCGAAAGGCTAACGTTGGGTGAGGTATGCGCGCGGCCGGGCTCTGCAGACGTAGAACGGTAGATCCACCCACATCACACCTCCCTATTTGTTGTTCGTGCGCCAAGGGGGACTCCTGAGCATCGCGACTCAGGAGCCTAACTTGTCACGTAGCCCCTCACTCCTTGGCCCCGTCCTGGTTTCCGGTCGGGACTAATGCTGGGTGAGGTATGCGCGGGGCCGGGCTCTGTCGGCGTAGAACATAAGCAAGTAGGAAGGAAAAGCGTAAATTTCGAGGAATTCAAAAGCAAGTATTACAGTCCACACTGTTATCTCAATGCCAAACGCAAGTTTAAACGCCTCCCCGAGGCATGATACATGTGCAGGAATTAAAGGCAGGACAGGAGCCACAACGGAGTCACTTGTCGGCGAAGGAGCAGCGTGGAATGGGTTCGCCTTACGGAGCAGTGGGGTCGGCAGCGCCTTGCTTCGGCTTGGTGCTGAAGGCCCGGAACTTCCCCAGCAGAGCCTCCGTGCGACCCTTCACGGCCTCGGCAGCGGCAGCGGCACGCTCGCCGCTTACTGGCTCCAGCAGGCTGTCGAGGTCGACGCCGGGATCGCGAAGATAGATGTGGGTGAGGACCCGCGTCAGTGCTGCAGAAGACAGGACACGCGCCTCGGCCTCGGCCATGGGGCCAAGGCTAAGGGCGACATCCTCAAGAGCAGCAACCAGAGAAAGCAAAAAAGCAAAGCCTGGGCAGATGCCGCTCCCTTATCAACTTGTGCGGTTGTGGAGACGCCCACGTCCAGTCAACCGCCACGCGGCGCCCAAGGCCGCAGGCTGTTAGGGCCCGCGGCGCTTCGCTCTTGCCCTTCCGCCTCCCTGCATCACCAAGTCCGGGCGCGCCTTGGGCCCGGGGGCTACTGTCGGCGTTCTGGGAACGGGGATCCCCACACTTGCCTGCTTGCGGCCTGCGGCGTGGCTCAAAGGGGGGCCCAGCACGGCCCATCTTCATCAACACAGACCCAAGACCCCCGCGAGGGGCCAAGCCTCGCGGGGCGGACGACTCAGAGCTTCCTCAGGCACGGCCTCACCAGGCTGGCTCACGAGAAGGCGGAGAGACCAAGGCGGGGTACCTCACGAGGTGCCAGTGACGCAAGCCATGACGACCAAGGGCGCCAGGCGGGTGCCAGCCCGCGCAGTGTCCTCCTTTCCTCTTTGGTGCAAAGGGGGCAAGCGCAGCCGCGGAGTACCGAGGCATCAGGCAAAGGTTGCCATTTCGGTGCAACAAGACCAAGACCAGGAGGACTGCAAGCCCAAGACGGCGTCACCACCAGAGCTTTGTGCAGGCGAAGACTACTTTTGTCAGGGTAGCTAGTACTAGCTGTCCCCCTTCAAATTAGCCTACCATTGTTGGCTCCCTTCCCGCTCGATATTTGGGAAGAGGATCAGGGCCTCTATAAATAGGGCCAGCCACCCATAGAGGAGAGAGAGGTTCAATCAGAGAGGAATCAGAGAGAGAGAGAGAGAGAAGGGTGGCTGAACTCCTCCCAGCAGTTCATCGCCCCAGCCAAGAACAGACCCTCGCGAGGTTGTTCTTCCTTGTATCATTCATCATCATCAGCCCAAGAGACAATCCACCACGCCACACACTGGAGTAGGGTATTACACCACAACGGTGGCCCGAACCAGTATAAACCCTATGTCTCTTGTGTTGTTCTTTCCATAGCTTAGATCTTAGCGAGGCGGAGGGGTGCAGGTAGGTAGGAGGCGAAATCTCCGCACGCACCCCAGTGTTCGAACCCCAAGGGTCTGCCGGAACCCGAAATCCGACACATGCCGTTGTCAACGTAGTCAATAAACGAGAGAATTGCACAACGAGCGGCTGACACCAGGGACCCAGCAGCTCGCCCAATTATTTTTGTTTTGGGTTAATTTGATAAATGTCACTCCAAATCTGTTGATTCCGAGAAATGACACTGCGATTTCCAAAGTTCGAAAAATGCCATTTCATGCCATTTCCAATGGCATTTTTCCAAGCCTGGAGTGGCGTTTTTAAAGTTTGCAAAAATTACAGTGGCATTTTTTAAAGTTTGGAAATTACAGTGGCATTTTTTATGAATCGCCATAATTGGAGTGGCATTTATCTAATATGTCTTTGAGATGGAAGCAGGGTGTCAACTGGGCTGTGCGGAGCACTCTGGCATGTCTAGACAACCTTTTCTTTTATGTTTACCACAGACCAGCCTAGTAGTTTTTTCTTTCTTTCTAGCAATGGCTAGCCCACTTTTTGTGATTTGTCAAGTAAGTCACTTTTGTCAAGCCTGTTGGGCTGCAAATCTTGCAAGACGAGGAGAGCTTCATTCGGCTAGCCGAGTAAATGGCATGTCAGTAATGTGAAATGGGTTGTACATTTTTAAAACAAATCAAACCGGCAATTAGTTTCATTTTTTTCATTTCAGGATTTTAAATTGCATTGATTTTTATGCGTGGATAATTTGTTGGATTTTATATTGATATACATTTATTTTTAAAATAAGTTTAAATGTGACTCAGAATTTCGGGATTAAAAACAGTTCGGACCGCATCGAAATATGCAAAATTTCGTATAATTTTTTAATCGTGACCACAATATGGGTTGTAATGCTAACAAAAGAAATATGGGCTCAAAAAATCTTAAGAATTAGCAAATGGGCTGTAAATTATTAGAAATAATGGCAGATGGGTTGTGTGCTGTTTTCCACAGATTTGAGGCTTTCCTAAAAAAAGGTTGACGCACAAGCAGTGACTGTTGGATGTATATCCAACGATCGTCGTGCTTCTTCAATCTCTGCTATTCCTGCTTCAGCCGCTCAAACAAGCGCCGGCGGGACTTCCTGCTTCCTCCTCCTGCGGCCGGTTGTGCTACCACGCAGGCCTCACCGTCCCACTGTACTCTCATTGCTCGCCTAGCCATCCCTCTACTCACCCACACCTGTTGTTATTCTCCGGTGACGGCAGACGAACCAGTAAACCCTCGTACTCCCCACCGCGTGGGAAATAACTGCCGAGTCTTCCCTGGCTCCGTGTCGTTTCTTTCCTAGGCCTCGCTGTCGTCCACCGCCCAGGTGCTCTCAGCGCGGCGTGGTCAACAAACGACATGCATCGGAAGTGGACTATACGTGGAGAGGCTGACAGCTGGGTCCACAGCCGCACGCAAGGAAATGCCTCCTTATTACGCACAAAATAATGATTCCTCCACCCGACAGCTGGGACCCACAGAAAGGGCCTCTGTATTTCGCGAAAAAAATGTTCCCCCGCTGACAGGTCGGACCCACCAGCTATATCTTCGCACGTAAGGAAGTGTGTCCTTATTACGCACAAAAAATGAACTCTCCCTGCTAGCTGGGACCCACCATAGTGGGAGGCTGACTTGTGGGCCTACTAAGATGACGGGGACGGAGGGCTTCGTCAACTTAGTCAATATGAACGATTCTAGCTCTAGTGACCGTACGATGTCCATCCAACGGCCGTAGTGCTTCTTCAACCTCTGGTCTTCTTGCTCCAGCCGCCCAAACAAGCGTCGGTCGTGCTACCGGCTCCTGCCTCCCGTGTTCGGCTGTGCTGCCACCGCTAGCCATGCCATTCCTCTATACTCACCCACACCTCCTTTTATTCTCCGGCGACGGCAGCCTCACACCGCAGCCGAAGCAGTCAACCCACGTACTCCCCTCTGCGTGGGCATCCACTGGCGCGTCTTCCCCGGCTCCGCGTCGTCCCCTTCCTAGGCCTCGCTGTCGTCCATCGCCATGGTGCTCTCGATGCGGCGTGGTCAACGTGGTCAAGGAACGACTTCCATCGGAAGAGTACTGTACGTGGAGAGGCTAGTAGCTAGGTCCACAGCCGCAGCAAGGAAGTGCCTCCTTATTATGCGAAAAATAATGATTTCACAAAAAAACGTTTCCCCCTGACTGCTGGGACCCACCAGCTACATCTTCGCATGCAAGGAAGTGCCTGACAGTCAGGACCCACCTGGTTGAAGCGTGCGTAGCGTGTCATTCTGGTCGCGAACTTGTACGTACATACTGGTCGATGTATAGGCACGCATGTGTCGTAGTAGAGGCGCGCATGTAGCATGTACACGTACGTACAGCGGCCACTGTGCAAGGAAGAAAATACGGCCACGTACGTACATACGGGCGGGGTCTCGAACGCCTCCTCGTGCATACGTATGGCCAGGGCTGGTGTACATGGCTGGGTCGGAACAGAGAAGTTGCGCCGTCGTCGTGATCATGGGGAGGCAACCGGCTGGGTCAGAACGGAATGCGTCGTCGTGTTCATCGGGAGCCAACCGGCTTGGACGGAATAGCCGATGGAAACGAGGCCTGGCGTACCAAAGAACGGAGAAAACAGCCTTGTGTTCGACCGGCCACGGTGGAAACGGGATCCTGTTTATCGGGAGGGGTCTGGCATACCGCAAAATGGAGAAAACAGACCTCCTATGGTCGAAACGGGGTCCTGTTGATCGAGAGCGGTGTGGCGTACCATAAAACGGAGGAAACA
This sequence comes from Triticum urartu, assembly GCF_003073215.2. Lineage (NCBI taxonomy): Eukaryota > Viridiplantae > Streptophyta > Magnoliopsida > Poales > Poaceae > Triticum > Triticum urartu. The sequence goes on along the minus strand of NC_053025.1, from coordinate 545,565,569 downwards.
GACTTGTGTTGGAGCGCTATGGTGGAAACGGGGGTTCTGTTCATCGGGAGGGGTCTGGCGTACCGCAAAACGGGACTCCACGTGATACTGTTCATCTCCACCGTCGACCTCCTCCAGCCTCCACGGGCTCCTGTTCATCCACCGTCGACCTCCTCCAGCCTCCACCTGCGACTGTTCATCCACGGGCTCCTGTTCATCCAGCCTCCACTGCGCGCTCCTCCACCGGCTACTGTTCACTAAGCCCTCTCCATGGGCTACTATTCATCCAGCCCTCCACCGACTACTGTTCAACCAGCCCTCCACCGGCTACTGTTCAATCAGCCCTCCACGGGGTCCTGTTTATCTAGCCCTCCACGGGGTCCTGTTTATCCACCGGCTCGATCGATCGGGGTACTGTTTGTTGGAACGGCAGCCCTCTAGCTACCTCTCCTCTCACTCGAACGGAGGTGGAAGAAGAAGAATAGTGGACACAAGATTTTCCAGTCGGCGCACGAACGTCGCCACGGGCGCACGAACGCCCCAATCCTTTTATTCCTTACAGTGGCTACATGGCTACACACGGCTCATACCGACACCGTGCCTCGACAACAGACCGGTTGGGATCAATACAGAGGGAGGGGCTTTTTATACCGGGCTTCCCACACATGCTAGCACACGCACGCATGCAAGCCCCGGCCACCACTAGCACGTACAGCCGGCTCACCCACTAACTAACTCACCACGCACACACGACCCGGCCGTCCATGTAGCTAACAACCAGTTAACTACATGCACGCCACATTCAGCTGATTGATCTGCAGGCACCGGCCACGCACGACGCGGCTAGCCTACAACAAATCATCAACAGCCTCCGACTCGACCTAGGCTAAACCTATACGATAAACACGAATGCAAGCACGGACTCACGCGCCATCGGGACACACACCCTAGTCGCGGCGACGAGTTGTGATTTATCCCTAACAATCTCCCCCTAAATCACGATCTCGCCATCGCCGGAGTTGTAGCAGCTCCTGTCATTGTCGCCGTCACGGCCGTGACCCAGCCCGCGGACCCGACCCGACGCATCGACGCCGGTCGCACCACCACAGACCCGACCTGGCACACTAACGACGGTCGCACTGTGCTCCGTTACGACCCCGGTGACATACGCCGAGCTCCTTCTCTGCCGGCGACACACGCCTGGCGTCCCCCTGCGTCCCGCATGTCCCGCGCGCACCCGACGCGCCCGATGAGCCCGACCGCACCAGTGCGTCCCGCACGTCCCGCGCGCACTCGACGCGCCCGACGAGCCCGACCACACGAGACGCTCACCGCACGCCGCCTCCGCGTCTACCATGACAGCCGCCAGCGACAAACGCCGGAAGGATGTAGCCGAACTCGAGCGCAGACTCGAGCACAACGGCGACATACACCTCCTCCCAACGTCAACCGCACGCCCATACACACGCCTGCGGTCCCGACGCGTCCAGTGCGCACCCATAACACGCACCGGTCGCGCCCGGCTCGCCACCGCGGCTTATTGCCCTGCACCGTCGCGGCCTCCATGCCGCCATGCAGTGACTCCACGCCGCCACGGCATGCTGCGCCCCCGCGCCACCACGCAGCGCCTCCGCGGCCTCCTCACTGTGCCGCCGCAACCACCGCGGCCTCCTCGCCACGCCGCACACCTCCATAGACTGACACACGGCCCGGAGCTTCACCGCGCAGCCGCCGGCGAACGCCGCCACTGTCGTCACGCCTCCGGCAAGGGGATGACACCCAAGATGAACCAGCTCATGATACCAATTGTTGGAACGGCAGCCCTCTAGCTACCTCTCCTCTCACTCGAACGGAGGTGGAAGAAGAAGAACAGTGGACACAAGATTTTCCTGCCGGCGCACGAACGCCCCAATCCTTTTCTTCCTTACAGTGGCTACATGGCTACACACGGCTCATACCGACACCGTGACCCGGCAACAGACGGCTGGGATCAATACAGAGGGAGGGGCTTTTTATACCAGGCTGCCCACACATGCTAGCACACGCACGCACGCAAGCCCCGGCCACCACTAGCATGTACAGCCGGCTCACCCACTAACTAACTCACCACGCACACACGACCCGGCCGTCCATGTAGCTAACAACCAGCTAACTACATGCACGCCACATTTAGCTGATTGATCTGCAGGCTCCGGTCACGCACTATGCGGCTAGCCTACAACAAATCATCAACAACCTCCGACTCGACCTGGGCTAAACCTATACGATAGACACGAACACAAGCATGGACTCACGCGCCATCGGGAGACACACCCTAGTCACGACGATGAGTTGTGATTTATTCCTAACACTGTTCATCCAGCGGCAACGGCCTCTACTACCACGGGGTCTTGTTCATCCAACCCCCCACCGAAAACTGTTCATCCATACCTCCTCAACAACGCTCACTGTTCATCAAGGGAAGGAGGCAGCAGTGTTTGATCGGCTTCAGTTAGCAGCAGTAGCAAAGGAATCACTCGGGTTCAGTTAACAGCAAGGGATCGATCGATCGCTTGGGTTCAATAACGTGTGGCCTGCAGTGCAATCGCTCGGGTTCAGTTAGAGCCCAATGCCTCGCTCGGGTTCAGTTAGAGCCCAACGCCTCGCACGCACGTACGAGAGAAACGTGCATCGCTCGGCCCCCGACCACCCACCGACCAGCGTAACCGGGAACTCCCCGATATTTTCCTCGCCCTCGCTTCTGCCACGGTTTTTTCCGTCATGGACGGCACAAAAAATGTCATGCAGCTGCGTCTCTGGCCCGCCCAGGACGAAAAGCTCATTTTCTGTCATGATTTTTTATCATGGAAGTAGGACCCCACCACATCTATGATGATACTGGGTCTTATCACAATTATCGTCATAGAAGTGTCATAAGCATGACAGAAAAAAATTCGTTTGGCCCAAAATGTCACGGATGTGTCTTTTTTTTGTAGTGATCGATTGGTTAAATGGAATATTATTTGTCCCGATCTTTTTTATAATTAATAATTAATAATTCGGTAATTCCAAAACTAGTAAAAAAGATGTGAAAATTTTAAAAATAGGAAGGACGCTATAAACAACGGCGTCCGGACCTGGACGCCATTAGGAACAACGCCCATGTCTGAACGTTATTGCCAACAATGTCTAGTTCTGTGGTTCGGCCAGTGTTGTAGTTAAACTGAATGGAGTCGTTTCCAGTTGATTATGGAGTTGCATGAGCTGTAAAACCTTGTTTGCTGGCTATCATTGCTCCTCCTCCTTGTTGCGCGGTAAGCAAGCTCGGATGATGTTACAAACCCAGTCACTACTCCATCAAACACAAGGGATTACTGTTCTCTCGTATTGATTCACTCAAGTATCAGATCTGATTACAGGAGAGGAAATACTAGAGAGGGGAGATTTGGGAGGAAGAGAGCTAAGAGCATCTTTAGCTCCGCCTCGACTTGCTCTGGGTAGAGGTGGCGGAGCTCTGCCATGTACGCCTCGTCGGAGGCCTCCGCCGCCAGCCTTTCCCTCGTCTTCGGGTCCTCCCTTTCCTCCCGTGCGGAGACCACCCGCGGGTGAACAACATCTAGCCACCACATCTCTTCCAAATATGTGTTGCTCCGACCATATCCATAGCAAGATTGCGACGTTCACGTGTCGATACTGCGATCGGGATGTTACAGCCAACAACGCCGATCATCACAGCTAAGACACTGTCTCACCGGCTGCTCGTCATTATGATCCACCAATTGACATTTCTTTGGACAGGCAAGCGGATTAGGTTGGGGACAGCCGATTCAGGGGTTCCTGGGCTGGGTTGGTTCAATCATGCATTGGACGCCGCTAACACTAGCGTCCAGACCTGGACATGGTTTGCAATAGCGAGCTGTTGCTCATAGCGTCCTTCCCATTTTTCAAAATCTCAAGTTACCTTTACCAGTTATGGAATAATTGGTTTATCATTTATTATTAATAAAAAAAATCGGTTATTTGTTGTCCAAAGTGCCTTGGTGGCCTAGGCATTATCAATACTTCTGTTATGAATATCTGCTTGTTGGTCAAATGGTGGTGGCGCATTCTCAACATGGAGTCAGAGACCCTCTGGTTCCGTATCATTGAAGCTAAGTATTTTTCGGTCTGGAGCCCTCTCTTGGCCTCTGCTTCCAATGGTTCCCAATTTTGGCGATCGCTTGTGAAGGTCAGGGAGGTTTTATATGATAATGTGAAGTTTGTGGCTAATGATGGAAAATATGTTCGCTTTTGGCTTGACTGACTGGTGGCATGGGGATGCCCCTTTGCCTATCGGTTTCCCTGTTTTGTTTTCTTTCTGTGGGGATCCAAACATCACTATTCATCAACTCGCTAGCTCATGTTGGGATTTGGCCTTTTGACGTTCCCTTGCTCCTGCAGAGTTGGATATGTGGCATCATTTTGCTGCCATGTTCCCGTCGTTCTTGGATGTTGCAGATTATGTTGTTTGGTCTTTATCTTCTTCGAGCTCCTTTTCGGCTAAATCTCTTGTACCGAAGGCTTATTTCTGGTACCCTGTCTAATAGGTTTACAGTTGTTTAGAGAGCTCATATTCCCCTTAAAATTAAGATCTTTTTTTGGCAGGCGGTCAGGGGCAAACTTCTTGTTGATGATCAAATTAGGAAGCGTAATTCTAGAGCTCCTTCTACTTGTTCTTTGTGTTCTACTACCTCTGTAACGAAATACTTGTAGCTGGGGAAACTAATATAAGTTCCCCCGTCTACAAGTATTTTGGTACGGAGGGAGTAGGTAAGAAGTTGACCATATTTTATTCACCCGTGACTTTGCGATTTTGCTGTGGAATTGTACTCGGTCTTGGCTTGGGGTTAATTGGGAGCCCACTCGTTTTGCTCATCTGCTATCCCTCGCTGGTAGTCTTTCTGGTCAATTGAGACGCTTGTTTTGGTTTGGTTTTGCTACAGTCTCGAGGTATCTACCCGCAACAAATTCACGATCGAACATGTGTTCCCCTCCAAAGCGGTTGGCGCTATTTTCAAATCATTTGTTTTTATGCAGTAGTGGAAGCCTCTGGTTAAGAGCAGTGATGTGGATGCTACTGACGAATTGATCTCTCATGTCAAAGCTACGGCGATCTCCTTATCTCCGAGGGTTCAATCGGCGGACCAGTAGCTCTATTTGGTGCTAGTTTCTTCTCTTAGGTTGGCCCCTGGGTTGTGACCTGCGTGCCAGTATTTGAACTTGTTATCATCTCTATGTATGCGGTGTGGCCATCGCGCGTTCTTCTGAACTTCGTCGTATGTGGTTATTGTAAACTTGTGACTTCATCTATAAAGTCGGGCAGTCGCCTTTTCCCTAAAAATGCAAGGTCTTCAGAGACATCATGCTTCAGGTAAGCCCAGTGCCTGTGCGGAAAATTTCATGGGAAAAACCGGAGGTGGGCGGCCTGAAAGTGAGCGTTAACTCGAGAGGTGCATAGGGAGGCACCAAGGCAGTCTAAGACTGGCAAAGACAACAATAGAGTAGCGCATAAATTAGCAAAATATTCACAGGTAAACGGTGCGGACGTGACCTGGCAAAACCCACTACCGCTTGGCAATTTTGGTGCAACTGTACTGTAATGGTGCAAGTCTTTATGAATGATATGCTATCTCTTCCCTCAAAACAGAAAATAGAGAACACGATTGAAACAAGAATGGGAAGCCAACACTTTGTGGGAAGTAGATGAAAATTCAGTCCTCGCACTCACGCTAGTGTGTGGTGACTGGAGACTGGAAACACAATTTAGAAACCCTTTTCATCACGCTAGAATTAGTCCAAACATAGATAGTATCATTTTAAGGAACCAGAGGGGGAGGAAGGGAACACTTCAACAGAAATAATCCATGGCAAAATAGCACTCCTCGATCTTTTACTGTACATACAAGGTTGTCTGTCTTGTGGGCATCCCCAAAGATCAATGGCAAAAAATAGTTGGCCGAGCTAATGTTTTAAATAGTTTGTTGTGTTTAATTACTAGAATCATGTGTACTATCGAACCCTGCAGGTCTAGTACTCTTTTTGTGTAAGGAAGCAGATTTGTACCACCCGGGTGCTCCACACCCATATACAAACATTAAATTCAAAAAAATACCTAGAAAATTGAAGAAAAAAATTGAGATTTTGGGATATCATATCTGGGTTCCCGATCTACCCCCGTGTGAAATTTCGTGAAAAAATACTAGGAAATGTATTCATGGCAAAAAGACAAAAATTCCCTATGTATAGGAAAATAACTATTTGGACAGAACAGTATTTCCTTTGCCACGTATTCGTTTTCTGGTATTTTTTCATGAAATTTCACACGGGAGTAGATTGATAACCCAGGTTTGATATCCCCAAATTTCAGATTTTTTTTGGGTATTTTTAACATTTAATATTCGTATAGGGGCACCCAGGAGCTCCTGTATATTTTCCTTTTGTGTAAATCCTATATGAGCAATACTGCTACTTTTGTTTCTCAGTGAATCATACGAAACCGCACTGAGCATGGTGCAGAAACAAACACATCCTCACGAGCTTTTTGATGTAATATGGCATATGGTGAGACATAGATTTGGGGGTCCGGTTGATTGGCAATTTTCTGTTCGGCCGTGTTCGGGCTGTCGGCGAAAGATATGGGGACAAGTGGGAGTTCAGGTTGGAGATCCTCTGACTAGCTCCTATTGTTTTTTTTTTTTTTGGTTAAAGCCTAAAAGGAACAGTGTTTGTATAAATTTCACACGGGAGTAGAAATATTCTGACTACCGTTGTATGGCATCTTCGAAATGGCGTCATCGACGTTACAGGGATAGCTCAATTACTAGTTCAGTCTAGTTCCTGCAAAATTATATCATCTCTGGAGGTGCAGATGTGCAACAGATAGGCGAGAAAAGGAAACTATTTTCGAAAATGCAAGGTCTTCAGAGACATCATGCTTCAGTTCGAGCACATCCCAATGCCTGTGCGGAAAAGTTCATGGGAAAAACCGGAGGTGCGCTGCCTGAAAGTGAACATTAACTCGGGACGAGCAAACCTTTGAGCTTGGAGAGATGCATGGGGAGGCAGTCTAAGACCTTGCAGATTAGCAAAACATTCATAGGTACACGGTTTGGATTCATAGGTACACGGTTTGGACGTGACCTGGCAAAACCCACTACCGTTTGGCAACTTTGGTGCAACTCTTCATGAATGATATGCTATCTTTTCCCTCAAAACAGAAAATAGAGAACACGATTGAAACAAGAATGGGAAGCCAACACTTTGTGGGAAGTAGAAGAGAAATCAGTCCTCACACTCACGTTAGTGTGTGGTGACTGGAGACTACAAACACAAATTAGAAACCCTTCTCATCACGCTAGAATTAATCCAAACATAGATACTATCATTTTAAGGAACCAAGAGGGGGAGGAAAGGAACACTTCAACAGAAATAATCCATGGTAAAATATGTTAGAATAAATTCGAGGCATACCATTGATCATCCGAGGACCAAGCAATCACACGAGCACGACATCGAGATTTGTTAACGAGGTTCACCGATATGACTACATCCCGGGGCCTGACTACGGGCGCTCCTCCCCATGACACCGCTACAATACCGCACCCGTTCGCCCTGGACACGGGCACATGTCGTCGGCTTCCCCTGCGTTCCGGTGCTATTATGTTGGCATAGGTTACATCGTGTGTCTACCCCCGCTATATATGAGAAGCCTAGGATACAAGTGTCCTATTAGGACACAACTCCACATCCTATGTAAACACAATACAACTCCTAGTCCAACTGTAACCTACCGTGTACACAATATTCGACACAACTCTAACAAACTCCACCTTGGCGAATATTCTCCACCACCCTGGATTTGTCCATGCGTCAAACTTCCATGTACATTGGACTTGAGCTTATCCCATGAGTATCGCTGCTACTCCAAAGACTCCATGTGACTCCACCTGCAACTTGTAGTCCCTTCTTTTCTTGACCACTGTCAACACTCGAGCAAAATTAAGTTCCTCTTTACTCTAGTGTATGCTCCCAACTTCCAGAGTTTCGTTCAACACATCACACACTGATCACTGACCTGCGTGAAATTGAACAACTCACATATTGGGTGTCACACATAAGAGTTACCTGAACTCAATATCACCGCTCCTTTCTTGACCGTCTGTCTGAATTTGGAGGAATTTCACCATTGCTTGTAATCATCCCGAGTCAAATTCGCAGTTGTCTCACCACATGTATGACCATCAGAGCCTTGGCCTGTCTCCATGCCCCGTGCGTACCGCACGCCTCGCCGCTATTACCACGTCGAGCCTCCGCTGTCCCGGTCGAGTCTCAAGAGTCGCGAAACCACACCACTCAACCCCCACTGCAGAGTACCACTGATCAACACCGACCGATGACGAGTTTCACGTTTCCATCAGACCACTGGGCTCCAATCCGAATTACGTGTCCCTCACTTTTCGCGCTGAATAGGCTTCGACTCTCTGTGCACTTACGTCGTAGCCCCTCAATCAGCACCGAGTGAAGTCCTCCAGACTCCAGCTCCACCTTCAACATGACTCCATGGTGGTTGTACGTGCCACCCCGCGCCCCGTCGACTTCAAGCTCCGTGTGTCATCACCTTGAATCAACCCCGCATCATAATCTTGTCGAAGCCACACAAGCCATTGGGCATGTGCCACGTGTTTCCACGTCTAGAAATTGGTCACCATCGGCATCACGCTCCTATGTCGTCGTCGCCGATCCCATCACCGTCTTCTGTACCAACCGACTCGCGTCGATCCATCAGACTGTCCAGTCCGACCCAGCCGAACTTGTTCGACTGCATGACACGCTCGAGGCTCCCAAATCGTCTTTCAAGAATTTCCATCCATCACATGATAATTCCATCTTAACTGAATTGACTTCCCGCAACGCCTTCAAGCATCTCTGTTGTGTCAACAAAAATTTCATCCGTGTCTGTCATAACCCAAGGTTTTTAGTTCCGATGAACTTCTCCACCTCAAACCCGATGCCCAATAACATCATGATTCTTTGTATGGCTGACCTTGCGAAAATTAACCGAGCTTCTTTCCACTATGCCAAAGTACATAAGCAAACCTAACGTGGTCACCTCCCAGTACTAGTAGCGATTCAACCAAAACAATGTTGGTCTTCACGTGGTGTAGCTCCTAGGCTGAACAATCAATGCTAGCTATTTGCTTTGTCAAATCCTTAGCCTTCCTGATGTACGCATATCCCTTGATAGACTTTTTCCTTGCCGATTGATCTGCCTCCGTCCGTGTCACACAAGGACCCGGTCCTTTTTTTTTTTACAAATAAAACTCGTTTCGCTGCTTTGTTGCGCTTCCTGCGTGCTTCACCGGCCAACTGAACCTGCTCGCGTTGCACGCCTTGCCCTGCCCACCTGCACGGATCGCTACGGCCAGCCCCGCCTGGGCTTGCCTGCCCAATGAGCCACCAAGCGCCAGCGATCTCAGCGCCCGCCTAGAGTACGCTCGCACCATCAATCCGTCGACCGACCGCCGCACGACTCTCCTGACGCCGCTGATTTCGATCGCACCTTGTCGAGACTCTGAACAAACCGCCGCCAGCTTGCACGCATTACGCCCCGCTGTTTCCATCGATTTTTTCGACCGCCGCTTTCGTCCGCTGATACACGATCGTCTCCCATGACGAACTAAATCAACGAACCAACTCGGCTCAACACAACAGCCTCTTCGTAACCTTGCTCATGATACCATTTATTAGAATAAATCCGAGGCATACCGTTAATCATTTAAGGACCAAGCAATCACACGAGCACGACACCGAGATTTGTTAACGAGGTTCGCCGATATGGCTACATCCCCGGAGCCTGACTACGGGCGCTCCTCCCCGTGACACCGCTACAATACCGCACCCGGTCGCCCTGGACACCGGCACATGTCGCCGGCTTCCCCTGCGTTCCGGTGCTATTATGTTGGCAGAGGTTATATCGTGTGTCTACCCCCGCTATATATGAGAGGCCTAGGATACAAGTGTCCTATTATGACACAACTCCACATCCTATGTAAACACAATACAACTCCTAGTCCAACTGTAACCTACCGTGTACACAATATTTGATACAACTCTAACAAAATAGCACTCCTCGATCTCTGCATACAGATCGAACAATAAAGTTTGGCAAAAGGCAGAAGTAAAGAAGGTTGAACAACAAGAAAACAAACTCACCTCAGCCAAAGCCATACACAGAATGGTTGTAGCCTCAACGATATCCAAAGTTTTTATATACTAACACAAATTTTGGTATCAATGGACCAAGGCCTACAAACAGAACCCGTTGCTTATTACTCCACTATACTAAGCAGATGTAAGCAGAAGCATCAAGCATGTATGACTTAACAAACCAGGAATACAGGATAACCAAACTTGAGGTTTGTTTTTCAATCCTATATAATGTAAACATCGATATGCAAGACGAGCCCTGGCCTCACTTACAATGCTAGTTTCTTGGACGATCTGGAACGAGCGTAATGCTCGGGTCTTCCGACACAAGAGCGCACCGCCTCCGGTCCTTCTCTGTGCTATCATCAACGACGTCAAGCTTTGGATTATCGCGGGAGCTAAAAAATTGGGGTGTATTCTTGTGCGCGAGTAGTTGCCATGCCGGGCATACGGGTCATTTGTAACACTCTAAAACACTTCTCTCTTATTTAATGAATGAGGCAAATCTTTTGCCTCGGTTTCAAAAAAGAAACATCGATAACTGGACAATAATTAATTGTAGTATTGTACTATACATTCAAATGTTACACAGATATAAGAGTGTCCAAATACACTTGCAACTGATCAGTAAACTATGGCAGTTCGTTTTCAAACCTGGAAAGTTCTGAGAGCAAAAATATTTCAAGGTTTTGCGAAAAACTATCAAAATATGCTCATGCACATTTGATCTAGTTCCTGGTAAGCCTTTTCCAGAATAAATATCACAAATATTTGTTGATAGTATCTCTTTGCAAAATAAATGAACCTAACAGGGGACAGCTTCATAGGAACACTTCTGCATCAATTACCGTTGCAGTTCCTTGCTAGCCTTTGTTATCCTTGACAATACTAAAGTCATGCCAAACTTATGTGCGTTCTTAGCTATAGCTGCAGCACTTTCCTACGTTTACCTTCAACAGCCATGCTCTGAAGCAAATGGAGAAGGCAAAAATGTACCACTAGTTAGCGTCGTTCATCTTAAACGGCAATATTCTCGGTGTGCAAAAGACAATTAGTACAAGAGGATGCTCAAAGTAGAAATAGAGAGCGTAGTTATCACATAAATACGATCAATGGGATGGCGGCGGAGCGCCGGGAGGGAGCCAGAGCCAAACCTGCTGAAGGAAGGCATACTTGCAGCAGCAGTCCAGTTAAAGATCGCCGCTAGGGACGCATTCCTGACGAACTGATGAAGATCGAGAGGATGGCCGCGCACGCTCCGTGGGGGAGTTCAGGCGACGTCGTCGACGCCGACCACCGCCTCGGTGCCCAGCTGGGTTTCACGGGGTCGTTCGCCATCGGGGTTTTCGCGGCGGCGGTCACGGCCGCCGTGGCGGCGTGCATCTGGCGATGCTGCATTCGTAAGCCACCGCCTCGGCAGCAGCAGCAGCAGCAAGACCACCAGCAGCAGCAGCAGCAAGATCCGCCGCCGCCGCAGGAGCACTTGCTGCAGTGGCTGCAGCAGCTCGGCGGCGGCGGCAGCGGTGGCGGCAGCCACCACTCTTCGGTGGCCGAAGACGGATCCTTCGCCAGCGATGTCCAGCAGCAAGAGCTCGCTTCGTTTAGCTTCAGCAGCAGCGGCAGCGGCGGCGGATCGGCCAGCGGCGCACCGGAAGGGCAGGGGGAGAGCAGCGGCGGAGCACCGGGAAGGCAGGGCGGGAGCGGCGGGGGAGCACTGGGAGGGCAGGGCGGGAGCGGCAGCGGCGCAGCGGAAGGGAAGAGCGAGAGCGGCGGCGGAGCACCGGTAGAGCAGGGGGGGAGCGGCGGCAACGCGTTGGATGGGGAGGAGATGGTATAGATCATCAGTCGATCATTTCGTAAGGACAGTGCACGTTGTTAGCAATTAATTAAATGTAATTAAGTAGGAGTAGATAAGTCCCCACTTCGTTCCCATCGCGTCCCCCCTCCCTCGTCGAACAGACGCTTCTCTTCTTTTTTTTAAAGCCGATAACTGCCACACGTGTGGCGTGAAGAGCAACCCACCCGCACACGTCGTGTGGCAAGGACGGGAACCGCCCCGCACGACCCCGTCCGCGCGCACAAAAGCGCGCCCGCACGTCCGGTGCGTGGCAACCCCGCCCGCACTGCCTCGTCCAGGCCAGAGGAGCCGCTGCCCGCACGACCCAGCCGTTCCCGGCCTCCGATCCGTCCCCTCTCTCGTCTGCGCCCTCGCCCCCCGCCTGTCGAACCCCGACCTCCGTCGCCGGCCATCTCTGATTGCCATGGCAACCAGGGAGGATCTGTAGGGCGCTCCCACCGCAAACCACACCCCTTATCTTCCCCCACCCCATCCCACCCCCCCAACCCCCACTCCAACAACGCCCTCCGGAGACGACTAGCTAAAAGCAGGTGAATCTCCCGATCTCCCTACTGTTTCTCATCCTCCTTCTAGGCAGAAAATTGCAAAATTACCGACGAAGTTGGCAACTAGATCCATCCTACAGGGTTAAAACACTACATACGTTGTGTGACTTCGCAGTTGCCAAGCAGAATACACTAGATCTGCCATGTAGTACGCTAGAGATAATCGTGAGTTCTCAGTAGGTTGATGCTCCTAGTTGGTGAATGAATGGATGTGCAGGAATCCATAAAAAGGGAGAGAGAATTGATAAATTTGGAATAATGGGGGGTGTGAAAATTAATTGCCATTGGTGTATAACGTCAGTTGCCACCTGGCATTGTCGTCAACTGCCACCATGTCAACTTATTGCTTGCCATCCTATTGTAGAGCCTGATGCCATCGAATCAAACGGATAGCTAGCACCAGATTTTAGAAAAGGATAGTGGATGTGCATGTCCTACTAGCCATGATATGTTGGTTGCCAACGCATGAAAATGTGATAGCACTGACGTGTTAACTTTCTACATGCAAGCAGCACAATGATAAAAAAATTGGATTGTTGATGCCTTCTTGTTCATCAGTGATTGAGAGCACATCAGAACAGAAGCGAGACACGGAAAAGAATGAATCACGAAGATGGTGCAGATGATTGGGGTTCTCAAAGGCCAGAAACGCCGCCACCTTGATGCATCAGAGTACAGTCAGCTCATCTCTGCAGGGCCGTTGCTGCCGCTGCTAGAACAGTATGCAGGCGTAGGTGATGCGTGCTAAAAGAAGAGAACATTTGCCATCTTCGCGACGATGGACATGACATTCTACTTATGTCATGCACTGTCATTTGTCTTGCAGGTTCTTATGACCAGAACACTCTTAGGGGGGCCCCGTGGCAAGTGCAGTCACAAGGCGCTAACGCTGACAAATGTACGGGCAGCCAACTCCAACTAGCTAGTATGGCTAATCAAGGTAATGCAAAAACGAAAAAAGAGCACATAATGCTGTGGACATGAAAAATGAACATGAAAAAAAGATGGCAAAAGGACTCACGAGTTATCACGGGTGTAAAATGCAGAGCCTTCGTGCAGCACGTGGAATCGGGCAGCACCCATGTACCTGCCATCGACGTCGTACACAGGTGAGTCCATAAACATAGTGAAGATGCGGATGCTCAGTCAGCACAAGGAGCATAGTTGACAACTACAAAAATTGCCATGACTGGTCTTCTACGGTTGCCATGTATTAAACACAACATTTGCCATCTCTGCACACCTGCAGTTGCCATGTAGGAAAAGCTGCAGTTGCCATTTCATGACAACTGCAATTGCCATCTAATAACAAACTGCGATTGCCCTACCGATGCAACTTCAGTTGCCATGCAAGCAAAAAGCATTTGCCACATAAGGGCAACTGCAGTTGCCGTGCTAGCACGAAATGCGTTTGCCGCGATTTGACCAACCACTACTATGATTGCAGGTTATTACGCTGGCGGTGACCCGGCAAACGTCTCCTGGCAAGCTTCGCAAATTCCTGGTGGATCACGTCATTATGGTGTAACAGACCACACACGATGGTCAAATACAGCACAACAAGGTAGAGGGAAAATATCTGAACCACAAAAAACAGCGCTACATTTGCTATTTGTAGTTATTTGTAGGCAAAACAATGGTTGCCATGTTTGTTGAACAGTAGGTGCCATGTCTGCACACCTACAGCTGCCATAAAAATGACCACCCACAGACTGACGGCTTGCTGTCTGTAAAAGATGTCATGGAAAATCACTCGAAGATGGTGTGATCCGTTGCGATCCACATGTTATCCAACACAAAATTCTTAATCTCGTACCTGTTTTTCCTGTTACAAACTACAACTACAATGCACAGCGGCGCCGGCACATCTACTGCGGGGAGCTCTGAGCGCACGGAAGACGCGTTCCACCAGACAGCAGACAAACATGCCGCAAACAATTTCGAGTCAGAGTCGGGAATGGCAATCATTCCAGCAATGCCGGCAAGCACCCCTTTGAACACAAGCACTGGCAACACTCTCAGGTAGATGGGACTGCCGCCCATACTGAAGTGAATGATGAAACTGACGACGACGCGCAAGGGGATGAAGATGGTGGGCAATCAGAGATCGTGGTACCTCAGCCACCGTACATTGGGCAGAGATTTGAGTCATTCGAAGCAGCAAAGGAATACTACCAGACATATGCAAAGTTCCATGGGTTTGCGGTCAACACCGAGTACTAGGAAAATTAAGAAAACTAACGAGTACAGCAGAGGTGAGATGAGGTGCCACAAGGCACGCAGGAACAAGAAGGGGAAAGGCGATGCGCCTGTCGTTCCGGAACGAAAGAGAGGTATCATTCAGAAGACTGAGTGCCCTGTCCGGTGTAAGCTAAACGTAGATGGAGCACAGTGGGTGGTCAATGAGTATTTTGACGAGCACAACCACCAACTGATAAAGAAGTTCGACCTGGTGAAATTTCTGACCGCCCACAGAGGGTTCACCCCCGTCGAAAGGCAATTCGTAAAGCTGCTACATGATTGTAACGTCGGTCCATCGAGAATGGTGCAGATACTATCTCTCATCCACAGCAAAAAGGGGACTCTGAGTAGCATGCCGTACATACCAGCTGACGTCACAAACCTACGGGCAAGGTACCATAGAGAGAGCAAGTTGGCAGACATAGAGGCCACAATTGCCTACTTCGATGAGAAAGCCAAAGAAGATGCAGATTTCTTCTACAGGATAAGGTTGGACGATGAGGACCGTGTCAGGAACATGTATTGGGTGGATGGTGCTGCAAGGAGAGCCTACAAACATTTCCGAGATTGCATTTCATTCGACGCGACGTACCTCACCAACATGTACAAGATGCCAGTGCGCTCCGATTCATAGGATAAATAACCACAATCAGTCGTTGCAGTTCGGCTGGGCTCGTCCGGAACGAAGACACGGATGGGTACGTTTGGCTGTTCAAGACCTTCTTGGAGTGCATGGATGGACTTGCTCCGATGAACATAATAACGACCAGGATTTCAGCATGCGTGCAGGCATAGAGGAGGTCTTTCCGTTGGCAGTGCACAGGCACTGTAGGTGGCACATTATAAAGAAGGCTGAGGAGACGCTAGGACCGTTCTTTGCTGACCGTCCAGAGCTGCACAAGGCATTCGAACTGTGCGTGGACCACAGCTTGACGGTGGAGGAGTTTGAAAGGAGCTGGATGGCCATGACTGAAACACATCAAGTCCAAGACAACGAGACTCTTGTAAGCCTGTGGGAGAAGCGAATGTACTGGGTGCCGGCCTACTTCATGCAGTGCTTCTTCCCCTTTCTGCAGACTACGCAGCGCAGCGAGGGATTCAATGCTGTTTTGAAGCGGTACGTCAGTCCTGGCAACTCATTGCTACAGTTTGCCAAGCAGTACACAGCTTTGCAACAAAAAATTCTGGGATCTGAGCTGCAGCAAGAAGCGAACACCGCGCTAAAGCAGCCAAAATTGCTAACGTACTTACCGATGGAGAGGCAAAAAAATAAAAAAAAAAAAAAAAAAAAAAAAAAAAAAAAAAAAAAAAAAAAAAAAAAAAAAAAAAAAAAAAAAAAAAAAAAAAAAAAAAAAAAAAAAAAAACGTACTTAATGGAGAGGCAAATGAGCAAGATATACACCAACAAGATCTTTAACAAGTAAGTCAGTTGCGTTACAGTCTTATTTGCAGAAAAAGCACCAAGTCAGTATGTGCCTTATAGAGTGCGATGCAGTTGCCATGATTTTGCGGTTGCCATGTTTAATAAAGTACTGTTTGCCATGCTTACGCAGATGCAGTTGTCATATTCAATAGAAATTCTGTTTTTCATGCTTACCCGGATGCAGTTTCAATGTTCAATGAAATGCAGTTGCCATGTTTAATGCAATGTACTTCCACTGGACATGTTGGTGTGCAAATGCTAGTGTCAAATGGAAAATGTTATGTTGTTGTCATGTCTATTGAAATGCAATTGCCATGTTTACTAAAATGCAACTGCCATGTTTGCTGAAATGCAATTGCCATGTTTAATAAACTCTAGTTGCCATGTTTAACAAAATGCAGTTGCCATGTTTAAAAAAGATGCATCTGCCATGTTTGTTGAAAATGCAGTTGCCATGTCTATTGTACTGCATTTGCCATGTATAGCGTACTGCATTTGCCATGTTCAACATACTATATTTGCCATGTTCAATGAATTATGTTTGCCAAACAAAATGTATATCTATTTTCCATGACAACATAAGGTGCTACAAGAAAAAAGCCCACAATAGTTTAACAGAAAACACACAAAAAATGCAGATTCCAGGAAGAAATAAAGCGTGCCAGCATGTTCACGGCTTTCCAGGTGGACGAACGTACGTTCAAGGTGTGTTCTATTTTGGGCATGTCAGATTCAGAACCTGAAGACCCGGACAAAGGAAGGAACTACTTCGTCACAGCCTCGATAGGCGAAGGCGAGTTCTACTGCCAATGCTGCAAGTTCGAACGAGACGGCATTGTGTGCTGTCACATACTAAAAGTAATGGACGTGAACGTTGTGACACAGATGCCTCGACATTTCATAAGGCGGCGATGGACTTGGGACGCTGACGATGCGTTGGCGCCGCAAACAACACACGCAGTTCTGACTGTGCATGACGAGAGACCAG
The DNA here is from genome assembly GCF_003073215.2 of Triticum urartu. NCBI lineage: Eukaryota > Viridiplantae > Streptophyta > Magnoliopsida > Poales > Poaceae > Triticum > Triticum urartu. The sequence goes on along the minus strand of NC_053025.1, from coordinate 545,548,311 downwards.
AGTCAACCATGGAAGCCGTGAGGCACGTTGTGCTGACAAAGAACTATGCTGAGCTAATTGATGAAGCGTGCAAGAGTGATGACACAGCGAGAGTCGTAGAAAAACACAGGAAAGCACTAAAAAGAGAGCTTGATGAGATCAAGAAGAGGAAAGCCGAGGAAGCCTTACACCGGTTCCCCCGCACATCAAGCGTGCCTTCATCCACGGGGCCGTCGTCTGAAAACTCGGAGATAGGATCTGGAACAGCAAGCACACAGACCCAGGTCAGGAACCCATCCCGTTCCATCACAAAGGGTCGTCCAAGAGAGATAAGGTACAAGTCGGGATTGGAGATCCAAGCAAAACACAAGAAAACGAAGAAAGGGGCGGCCAATCCATGAGCAAATATTGTGGCGTTGTGGACATTTTGTTTTGTACCCTAGATGTTGAGAATTCTTTTTTAAAACAATTGGGGGAATAACTCTTCAGGGGCATCAGAAGTGCAAGGGAAAATTCATTGAATGGTTAAATGCAGTTGCCATGTTATGGGTACTTAATCTGCCATGATGTATGCATTTAATTTTCCATGTTATGTGTAGTTAGTCTGCCATGATTTTTGATACTAAACATGCCATGCTAATTTATGCTAAATATGCCATGCTGTTTTGTACTGAATATGCCATGCTAGTTGTAGTGGATCTGCCATGTTAATTGTACTGGATCTGCCATCTTAGTTGTGCTGTAGTTGCCATGTTAATTATGCTGGAGCTGCCATGTTGTTTGTACTATATCTGCCATGTTAGATGTACTGGACATATGCCATGGTATTCCTGATGACTCTGCATGGCATGTATTCACATGACAAAAACGACGCGGTTTACGGGCACGTAGTGTGTTGTGTGCAAGTGTATGGGAAACAAGTTGGAAAACAGCGTAACATGCATAAACCCCAGCAAAAACGTTGTGGCTGCATGATCAACCTACCCCCATGCAGTTACCGATGAAAATGAAGAAGCAAAACAGCCAAAAATGTAAAACGACAATGACTTCCACTACCCATGTCTGATGAACTATATTTGCCATCGTTTTTAAAACATCGTAGACGCGTTCAAAGCATCAAACCGGTGCTAGAAACGACGAAACCATTGTAATAATTACGCCTAAAAGTAGGTTCACGTCCACACATATATTACATGAAACTATTCAAATGTCACTCGCACACCACCACTACATAGTAGCCTATGCGGGGTTGTAGCCACAACATAGCACACAAACATAGTTTTCAATGATAAACAACGAGATAATACCTTACATTCCTCGGCAACAGAATGTAAGGTGTGCGTCCGGTCTGTAACGCCACGTGATCACTTGTACTTCTTGGTGACTTTCTTGACAGCTTCCTGCACAAACTCGCGTGCTCCCGACCGCTTGTTGAAATCTTCATTCGTCAACCAGTTCCATGTGTGGATTTTCTGGAGCTCAACGACCGTTGCAGCTGTGATAGCGGGGACAATTCTGCCTTCCCACTTCGCAAGGTACTCCAGCGCGTGAAAGCCACAGTCCGTCCTGCACGAGGAAAAGAGTAACGTGACCACGCAAAGAGCTCAGACGTAACAAAAGATAGACTTCAATTTCAGATCTGACAAACAAAACAGGAATTGGATTGATGTAAAATGGCAGACGAAAAGGGAGGAAGGAATTACGTGTTCCCTTGCTTTGTAGTTGCCACATACTCAGTCGGGAAATGACTAATCTGGACCTTTGAGTGTTCATAGTGACGGTGCCATGTCTCTTTGAGGTTCTTAATGAAGAATTCAGCATGCGTGGTGAGGTCTGCATCATCTTCCGAACGGATTGAATCAAGCACCTCAACATGTTGGTTCTTCAGGTCAAGACAGATCACGTAGTGGTGACCACACTTGTCGTGTGGGTCATGTGGTGAAAGCTCCTGGAACATGGGGAACATGACCTGCATTTAAAAAAGTGAGGAAAATGAGAATCAGCGTTCGCGTAAAGAACAGCAGAGGGACAAAGGAATTAGAATCACGTAGAAAAACTCTGGTTATGGGTGGGGGTAGTTGAAATAAAGTTGCCGTCCATGTGTGAACAAAAGTATGCCATGTATTTTACTGTCAAGTTACCACATAGTTTGCGCGGCATGCAAAAATCAAATAAGTCAGTGTGCACGGCAGCTGTTGCCACATGAAAACAGCTGCCACGTAAAACACAACTGCAGATGATGGCAACAAAAAGCACACCTTGTGAAAAAAAGTGCAGACATTGAAGGAGTACTCACATATTTCTTCATTGTGAGCTTGAAATCACTGTGTTGGGCAAAGTTCTTCCTCAGGATTTTGTGGTGGAAGTCACCGTCCCATATTTTGCAGGTCACACTGTAATGCATGATTGTCTTGTCGGCGCACACATCGGTGTGGTTGTTGATGTAGTCAATCCCGCATGCAACTACGTTCGTCGACATTTTGCCGTTTGGCCTCACGGACTCAGCAAGATCACCAAGGTTGACGTACGTCGCTCCGCATTGAATGACTTTGGTTCTGTCCAAACATGAGCTGTATGAAAACAATATAACATGGAAGGATCATGCCTACTAAGTAAAAAAAATTATGAAAGAACTAAAACAATATAACATAGAAAGTACGAAGGATGTGAATGGTAAAAAAGGAGCAAAGCAAAATGAGATGTTATGGGGTGTGGTCGTTTACGCTTTCAGCTCCTTCATGTGCTTGCCGCTGGACCTCGCATTTCCAAACCGCTTGACGATATCGTACAGCTGGGTCTGTTCTTTAGTGGCCCTGAATTCGGGCTCGTAGTCTTTCGCGGGACGTGGATGCACTACCCTCTGCTGCCTCACAGAACCAGGAGTGGCACTCCTAATGGTATCCTCAGATACCGTGTCTGCAGGCACGTTGGAACTTGATTGCCCTTGCCCTCGTGAGGACTTCCTCTGCAATGCTGCCTCCTCAAGCATGCGGTAAGTTTCTTCAAGAGACGGTGAAATCTCCTCGGGTGTGGCTGCAGTGATAAAAAAAGTGGGTTAGGATACCTAGGAAATCAAAAGCAGGTGGATTGTGAGAAAAGATGGGGTGCATGATGTGAGTTGTAGGTAGAAAAAAGTGGGGCAGTTGCCATGTGTGGTCCAGCTGTAGTGACCATGTCATAGCAACTACAGTTGCCATGTAGTTGGAATGTAGTTGCCATCTAGTTGGAATGTAGTTGCCATGTCACAGCAACTACAGTTGCCATGTTGTGTCAACTGCACTTGCCATGTGATTGCTTTATGAAAAAATGCAGCATGGAAACAAAAAAAATGCAGGTGACATGGTGTTGAATCAATTCCAGTTTCCATGTGTGATGCACTGTGTTTGCCATGTTACGGAGACTACGGTTGCTATATTGAATCAACTTCAGTTGCCACATGGTTGCCCAAATGTAAAATGCAGCATGGCAGAAAAAAAAGTAGGTGACACGGTGCATCAAATCCAGTTGCCATGTCATCGCATGTCAGTTGCCATCACAAGTGAGAACCCCCCAAAACAAAAAATATGATTGGGACAACAGTGAAACTACACAGACGTGTGCAAGAAAAATCATATGGACATGGCAAGTGTACCTGCCACAATCGGCTCTGCGAACTTGACAGCCTTCCTGCCCTCGACCATTGGCTGCGCCATCATTGCAGGCATGCCTCCTGGGAATGCAAAGGCAACTGGCATAGGATCTTGCACAACCGGTTGATCTTGACTGATGCCAAGGTTGAAACTCGGTGGGGTAAAGGCCATTGGGTGCCTCTCATTCCTGCTGGCCGGACCACGAACGACTTGCGGGGCAGAATCCAAGGGTGAAAGATCAACAAACATATCTGAATCGGCCGCTGCAGAATGATCGTCCTTATTTGCAGGGCGGGGCGTGTTGTCAGTGGTATCAACTGTAGCTTTCATGACAATCTTCTTGTTTTGGCTGTAGGGGACACCGACGTTGACTGGGAGCCTGGAAGTGCGCAGATTTATGCTGGGGATTTCCACTGCAGGAAAAGGCGCAGTCTGCTCTGGGTGTTCACCTGCGTCGCTCGTGCCCGGCTTGACACCTGCATCTGTTGTGCTCCGGTCTTCAGGTTTCTCCGTCACATTGCTTTTGGCAGGTGGCGGGAACAGTGTGGACGCAGGAACAAAACCAGACTCGTCTCTCCTGCTCCTGGCTATTGTCGGTGCGTTCGGTATGTCTGTTGGTTGCTTGCGGGGGCTACGACGCCTAGGTGGTAGACCAACACGCGAAACAGTCGGCTTAGCAGTATCTGCACCGCCAGGAGCTGGAGCTGTTGTGCCAGGACTCTCACCTGTAGATGGCATGTCCTTGTGAACTGCCGCCTCGACCGCTTCTGTCGTGGACACAGGAGTGCCACCGCACACGCGCTTGGAATCAGTGTCAAATGAGCGGGAATCTTCCTTGCCTAGGTTCGTCTCGGGAGCGTCCACTTCAACGCTTGCTGATGGGGTGGCATGACTCACAGCAGCATCCTTCATTGCCAGAAGGGTTGGCAGTATTTCAGCTGTCCTGGCAGATACCGACTCGTCACTCCCCGATGTACGGATGCCTGTTGTTGTAGGCTGCACATCTGCAGCCGGCGGAGATGGTCTGCCACTTGCATCAGAGTTGGTGGGAGCGGTCAACGGTGCAGCAGTAGTATTGTCGACTGGTGCCTCCTGTACATCTGAGTTGCCCCCTGTTGACAACTTTGAATGCATGCGTTCGAGCGGGTCCTTACTGATATGCTTGGACCCACGCGTAGTAGTCTTCTTCACCCTGCAAAAAAAATGAAGCGCATGAAAAAGGTATTTAGAAATGAAACAAAATTATGTTTGCCTTGGTAGAAATCTTAAGAAAATGGAAAAACAGGTGGAAAAGCTGGCAGTTGCCATGTAAGGGGAACGTCAGTTGCCATGTGTCATAACTAGCAGTTGCCATCCAGCAGCAGTTGCCATGTTAGCAACCTTGAAAGAATGATAAAAATGTCTGATCTGCCATGAATGCAATTTCAAACCTAGGCGTGGGATGAGCTCACAAGACAATGGTAAAAAGATGGCAGTTGCCATAAGGTACATTAAAGTTACCATTTGGCCAACATTCCACTTGCCATGTGAAAAACAAAAATAGAAGTTGCCACACGTTTAGAAAGTAAATAAAATATCATTTGGTAAAACAGCGGTTGCCACGTGGGGGGGGCGATGACAGAAGACAATGTGACAAGCTAAACGAATGCATTGGAAAATCAAAAAATATAGCGCTATGTCAATGAAAGCGGATGAAGAAACCTACTTCCTGACTGCCTTCCTCAGGTCTGGCAACACGACAGGATCCCCGGTGTTTGTTGTCGTCGTGCGAGGAGATGTCCTGGTGGAAGTGGTATCACCGGCAATGGGGGCACCTTTGTTCAACCGAGCAGAAACACGGGTTGGCGTTGACGCCTGTTTCTTCGTAATTGCTCGTCCACCAGCTGTCGGCTCGCTGCACGTATGAGATGGAGGTCAAAAAAAAGAGGTGGCAATTGTCAGTCAGCAATCTCGTTGCCGCGTTTGACAGAACACAAGTGCAAAAAAGAGGATGAGTCTGTTCGAAGAAAATAGACAAAGCAAAAGGCTAAGATGAAAGTCGAACCTCTTCCTGGCAGCTACAGGGTCGGTCCTAGACCTCTTGCCAGCAGAAACTTGCCCAGCACCCTCTGGAGCCATCCCCCTCTTTGATGGCAAAACCCCTTCGCCTCTCACAGCCGTGTGTTGTTTGACTTTATCCGGTTGGGGGACATCTGTTGCATCCTTGCCCTTGTTACCACCTGCGCGAACTTCAGCGTGTTCATCATCATCGGTGTCCTCTTGCACATTATCCATGACATCATCGTCATCCTTGCTGAGACCAGCGTCTCCACCTAGTTCATCTTGTGTGTCAGCGGGCTCCTGGGAACTATTGTAGTCATACCGGCCACGGCAACCGGTTGGCCGGTGTGTACGTTTTGGGACGAATGAAGTGAATTGCCTCGCAACCGCGTCGCCGTCAGAGCCACTGAGGGACGTCCACCCCTCAACCAACTTCTCGAGCAAGCCAGTCATTCCAGATGCAAACTGCCCTATTAGCTGCTCAACAGGTGCCCTCGCCTGTACACAAAACAAAGAGGCATCAATGACAACCCCATATTGCAATCACTTGCACGACATCAAAAAATACTCCACGGCAAACCATATATGTAGATCTTTTGATTACCTCTGAAGGACAAGACGGAGATGAGTGCACGTCCATCCACTTTTCAAAGTTTTGAGGCCCCCCAAACACGCTGTAGTCTATAGAATGCTTGGCCATCATCTGGGGAGAAAGAAAAAAAAAGTAGCAACGATATAAGAGAGAGAATGATGAACACTAACTAGCAGTTCATGTGTTGCAAAAAAAAGTAGAACTAACCTGCAGTTTACCATATTTGCTATCAGTTACCCTGTCTGCAGCAAGCACAGCCTTGACAGCATCGATAGTCCACGCAGAAACAGCAAACTTGTGCGCAGGCGGCGGGCCTCCTGTCCCAGTGAAGTCCACGGTGGACAGATCAAGGCAGTCGACGTACATGAGCTGATGTACAACAATTTTAAAAAGAAAGAAAAATCACTTGCGGTCATGGTATTTTGCGACAAATAACAGGATAAAATATATGGTATTTTACGAAGAATATGTCATCTGCATGTGCTAGTTGCCATCATAGAGTGATGGCAGTTGCCATCATAGTATGATGGCAGTTGCCATGTTGTCATGTTGGCAGTTGCCATCACAGTATGATGGCAGTTGCCACATAATCAACATGGCAGTTGCCATCTTGTTATGATCATGTTGACATGCATGAATAAAGATGTGTTAAAAATAGTGTTCACATAAAGGACCGGTAAAAAAATACCATTAAATGCAGTCGACAACCCTTCTGGTACACCTTGCTTGCAAATGCATCATGCAGGAAGTCGGCAATGAACTTACACCAGTTCATGTTCTTCACATCTTTCAGTTTCGCCTGCACCGCATAAAATTCAGGACAAGGAGTTGCCGCGTCAGAATTCCAATGGAAAAAACAACAAAGAAAACTGTCGGTGACTAGCTTGCACATGACATCGGAGCAAAAAAATTGAAGGAAAAATAATGTAGTAAAGATAGATCATTCACCAGGATGGGGAAGCATTTGTTGCTTGGGCGAAGAGAAGTGGTCGGCATGAAAACGGCTGAGATGAGGTACATGAGTAGCTTCATCTTGAAAACATCTCCGTGCGTCGTCATGGCCTCCAACGAATCTGCCACTGCAGTCGTGTTCGGCATGGATTCCAACCCAGGAAACAAACGGGGGAACAGCGCTTCCTCGATCTCGTTGTTGACCTCGTACGGGACTTTGATATGTCCACGGGGCACACCCAACGTGCAGAACACGGATTCCTCATTCAGCGGTAGTCTTTCGCGTCCCGGAATCACGAATTCTCTAGAGGCGGGGTCGTAGATCTCACCAAGCCAATCGCATACAGGGTTGACAAGGTTCGTGCACCGGACAGCCATCATAGACTGCATACCCATCTCAGCAGCAGCCCCCTTCTGATCGTCGCTGAATTTGTCAGTCAACGCAGTCAGTCGTTCTTGGGAGGCTCTGTTGTGAATATGTTTCTTCTTCTGCAAAAAAACAGATATAAAGTGATCAGTTGTTGCCATGTTTTTACAAACAAAAACAGGATATCAGTTGTTGCCGCATTTTGCAATGTAATGAAATTTTAGTTCGTGCCAGACGATTGCGGGCTCAAAGGTGTCAACCATTAACATACATCAGGAAGAAGGGGGGGTGAACATTTACCTCATCACCCTCTTTTCTCCGCCCAGTTGCCCGATTACGCTGTGGTGGATCCATGAAATCATCATCATCGTTTTGACGATCGCCACGAGCCATTCTGCTGAGATGGGAACATACCAAATTGTCATGGTGGAAAATGTAAATGCAAGGGGGTCAGCAAAAACACTTGCCGCATGCAACGCATACGTATGGCATCTGAAACATTTGATATGCAAATTCGGTTGCCACATTGTGCAGACAGTTTGCCACACTGTCTTATATGCAGAAATGGCAGCAGGCAGTCTATTCACACTCTATTTGCCACACTGTCTTATATGCAGAATGGCAACAGGTAGTGTGTTCGTACTCTATTTGCCATATGAATATACTACCTAGATGGCAACAAGCACACTTTAAGTGCGCAGTGGTTGCCATCCAGTGCACTTGGCTCTTGAATGCCCACTGACTACCGATTATGGCAACTGTCACACCGTGGTTGCTGTCACATAACATTCAGAAAACACACTGGCTGCAATGGCACTTGGCTCTTGAATGCCCACTGACTACCAATTGTGGCAACTGTCACACCGTGGTTGCTGTCACATAACATTCAGAAAACACACTAGCCGCAATGAAAATAGAATGGTTGTGGCACCTAACACAGGAATTCAGCAATCTTAGTTGCCACACGGAAAAAAGAGCGTGTGTTTGGTAAATATCACATTAGTTTAGCAGAATTAGTTGCCACATGGAAGAGCGTGTGTGTGGCAAGTATCGCATTACTTCAGCAAAATTAGTTGCCATGTGCGAAAGCTAACATGTGGCAACTAACACAGTCGTTTTCAGTAATTTGTTGCCGCAAGGGGAAACACGTTTGTGGCAACTATCAAATATGTTCAGGGAGTAAGTGGTCGCGCAATCATGATAGTTAATGTAACTATCAAGTTCGCCTCATTCTGCATTTTCAAAAACCAAACTAACTAGATCTAGGGTTCAATGGCAACTACTTCGACTTCAAATTCACCCTCGAAATTCTCCCACGAACTCACTGCAAAACACAAAATCGAACCAACGCGCATCAAAAACTACCCGGAAGACACCTGCTCAATCCATATGCAAAAACTAGTGCGTGCCTCCGAACAAGCAGAACCACGCCGACGATGCCGCCGCCGCGGCCGTGACAAAACTGGCCAATGCAACCAAAAACGTCTAGCAGACGACTTCGGCGCCGGCGGGAACGCCGACGCATCGACGAATCGCCTGAATCTCTACAAATCTCGATCGAGGAATTGAACAGGGAGGGAAGGGGAGGAAATGCAGGAAGGGATTGCGAGGGGTGCATCGAGCAGTACCTTCAACCCGCAGGCGCTCCGGCGAGCTGCTCCGTTCCGGCGAGCACCACCGACGGTCCCGAGCACCATCGATTCTTCCGCCTTCACCGTCGCCTTCTCCCCTCTCCTTCTCCTTCGATAGTTGGAAATGCGAGTGGGTTCTGCCAGTAACTGCGGTGCAGAAGAGTAAATGGGAGCGTGAGGGGGAGGGGGCAGAGGCGTGCGACGTCAACCGCAGTCGAAGCGTGGCGTGCGGGCGCATTGCAGTTCCACTGCACGACTCAGATGGCAACCGCTGACCGCGGGGTGGCAACCAACGTGCGGGCGAACCTACTCGCACACGCGCCTCATCCTACGTGGCACAAAAAACCACCTGGTTTGTTCCAAGATTCGTGCACACACCTGCCAACGGTGATGCTTGCGTGTGGTCGGGGTGGTGAACGCCCACACGTGTGGGCGTTAACATTTCCGTTTTTTTAGGGTAATGACGCTTCTCTTTTTGGATGCATCATTCATATCAGATTTGCTATTTCATATCTAGATGTGAAATAGTTATCTCACATCTAACTTTAGAGCCGTCTGATCTTATTTTCTGTTTAAGATTCGTGCAGCTTGTTCCGCTCGCTTGGTCGCTGGTGTCGCGGGAGTCCTCCTCGTTGGCGCCTTATGCGCCGCTTTTGCATGTTGGCGCTCACGTCCCAGCTCAGATGGGCCGGCCATTTAGCTGGATCGATCCTTTCTTTCGATAGCTCAACAAACAGAAAATTCTCTTGTTAGATTCAACAGATGCGTTGATCGTTCAATTCAGTTGACCGTTCAACTTTTCACCAATTCATAGTTGACTGTGTTGACTTTTCGAAAAAAAATCATTAATTTTGAAAAAGAATACCCCAATTTGAAAAAAGTTCATCAATTTTTAAAAAAGATCATCAAATATTGGAAAAAGTTCATGAAATTTGGAAAAAGTTCAATGTTTTGAATAAAAAGTTCACCACTTTTCAAAAAAGTTCACCACTTTTCAAAAAAGTTCATCGATTTGAAAAATAGTTCATTGATTTTGAAAAATAGTTCATCGATTTTGAAAAAAGTTCACCAATCTTGAAAAAAGTTCATCGGATTTAAAGAAAAGTTTATCGAATTTGAAAAAAGTTCATCGAGTTTGGAAGAAAGTTCACTGAATTTGAAAAGTGTTCAACGAATTTGAATAAAAGTTCATTGAATTTGATAAAAGTTCATCGATTTTGAAGAAGGGTTTCGCGAATTTGGAAAAGTTCATCGAACCTAGGAAGAAGAACAGGAAAAATAAAAAATAAAAAAAACGAAAACAGAAGAAGAAAAGAAAGAAGAAAAGAGATAAATATATGAAAGTTAGCATATCTTGTTTGGTGATGGCGGGGTGGTTACTGTAGCTTACTATTTAGCAGGACGGCACCAGTTCGATTCTTGCTACTAGCAGACTTTTTTGCGGTGTGATAAATACAGAGAGAAAAGCTAGATGGGCCGGCCCAACGGTGAAGGGGGGTATGCGCTCGTTTGTAATTAGTACTGTAGCGGGCGCAGAGGGCGCCGAATAGGATTTAGCGGTGTCGCGCGCGACATCCCGTGTCCTGTGTAGGTCCCGCCTGCCCGTTGTGGGCTTTTTTTGTTGTTTAGACACCGCACATGGCAGCTGTGGCCTCTTGTCCCGCCTGCCCGTTGTGGGCTTTTTTGTTTTTTGTGGGTCTCCCGTTTTTGTTCTTTGTGGGCTTTCAGCCAGGGAAAACGAGAATTGTTTTTTCTTTCACGGAGGAAAGTTTGTCTAGTCGTTCTATGTCCTTATATAGTTTCCTGCCACCTGCCAATTGTTTGGTTTTTTGTCTTCCGGGAGCGTACATGTATGAATGAGCTGACCCATGAAGGGCTTTTTTACTAGTTTTGGGAGAAGCTTCCAACCTTTTTTGTTGGTGTCTCACATCTAAGGCCCTCACCGTTCGATCTGCAGTCTTTTTTTCATGCAAGCCCTTGATTCCTCTAGTTTGCCGCGTCCATTATGTGCTCGCGTAGTTTTTTTTTCTTTTGAGGGAAATGTGCTCGTGTAGTTGCCGTATCCGTTGTGCTCACATCGCTGTTGCGTTTCTTGGGCCCATTATGTCCTTAGTCGTTGTTTGTTGGCATGTGTTCCCTGTGTCAGTGTTTGGGCCTTTTTTTTTTCTTTGTCCCCTGATCATTTCACGTCCATGTGAGTTGTTCGACCACCTTAAAAAAATGTGAGTTGTTCTTGATTTTCTAAAAGAAAACTGTATAATTTTTTCATTTTTTTGTACAAATCAGATCGACTATTTGCTAATTCTCTCCACATGATTAATTGGTGTACGATTCATGTAATTTGTTCTGTCTCGTGCGCGTTGAGGCTTTTTTCCTCCATTTGTTCAGTCGAAAATTTTATACTAAATTGCAAAATCACATCTAGATGATTTTTGATGATGTCTCATCTAAGTTTTTTACCCGTTGATTTAGTTTTTTTCAATTTTTATGCAAGCGCTATCCCCGCCTTGTTGGTCGATGTTTTGTTTGTCGCACATCCTTTTGTTGGTCAGTTTGGCTTCACACTATACGGCCCATTATCGTGTCGTGCTGACAAGCCATTTCGCTACGTTGTTTCTAGGCCACGGCGTAGAATTAGAAGAGACAAGAAAAGCGAAGGTCTATCACGGTTGTTACCTTCTCTGTTCATTTTCACATTGTCTCTGATTTCTTCTAAGCTTTATCAAGATAAAATTAGCAATGTTTCATCTGAGTTGTTGTCCATCGGATCTTGCTGTTGTAATTTAGTGCAAATTTTGATCTTGCATGTCGGCCGATGTATTCCTCTACCGCGTTGTTCCTTTTTGTTCGTTTGTCGTCCCATCCATGTTGTACATATGTTTTGTTATTGGGCATTTTTCTGCACGCGTTCTTGTGTGCCCATGTCATTTGGCAATGTCGTAGAAGTCAAAGAGGTAGGTTATGCACTTGTCCCGGTTGCAAGTCTACCTTCAGACTCATAACTAGGTCCATATTTTGTTTTTCATCCTGGTTGAAAGTCCACCTTCAGACTCATAACTGGGTCCATATTTTGTTTTTCATCCTGGTTGCAAGTCCATCTTTTGCTTGTCACTCGGCTCATAGTTTGTAATTGTTATAGTTGCAAATCCACCCTCTACTCACAACTCGTATTGTAGTTTTGTGTAGTTGTCCCAGTTGCAAGCTCACCACTGACTCGTAATTGGGCATGTGGTTGTTTTTTATCCCGGTTGCAAGTCTACCCTTGACTCGCAATTAAGCTCACAGTTTGTAGTTGTGCCAGTTACAAACTCACCGTTGACTCGCAACTCATATCATAGTAGTGTACAGTTGTCCCAGTTACAAGTCCAACATTGATTCACAACTAGCTAGGCCGACAATTTGTTTTATCCTCGTTGGAAGCCCACCCTTGACTCGCAACTTAGCATGCGTTTTGTCTTTCATCTTAGTTGCAAGTTCAGCCTTGACCGCAACTGGGATTGTAGTTTCTTTGATCCCAGTTGCATGTCGACCCTTGACTCGCAACTGGGTTCGTAGTTTCGCAGCTGTCTCAGTTGCAACTCCACCTTTGACTCGCAACTGGCCTCATAGTGCTCCCTATTGCAAGTCCACCCTCGACTCGCAACTAGACATGTCTTTTATTTTACACTCCAGTTGCAAGTCCACCTTTGACTCGCAACTAGGTCCATAGTTTGTTTCATCCCAGTTGCAGGTCGACCATTTACTCGCAACTGGGTGCACTGTTTCATAGTTTTCCTAATTGCAGGTCCATCTTCGACTCGCAACTAGGTTCATACTTTTGTTGTTGTCAAAGTTATAAGTTCACCCCCGACTCTAACTAGGCCCATAGTTTTTTTGCGGGTAAGGCCCATAGTTTGTTGTTGTTGTTGTTGTTGCAAGTCCATCATCAACTCGCAACTGGGCCTCTATTTTGTTTTTCATCTTAGTTGCGAGTCCACTCTCGACTCGCAACTGAGCTCGTAGTATGTTGTTGTCCTAGTTACAAGTCCACCCCCGACTCACGGGAGGGTGTAGTTTTGTAGTTGCCCTAGTTGCAAGTCCGCCATCAACTAGCAACTCGGGGGGGGGGGGGGTTTTTTGTTCTTGTTTTAGAGTAGTTGCAATTAGACCCTCGACATGCAACTAGGGGTTTCTGTCGGTCCAGTTGCAAGTCCACCCTCGACTCGCAACTCAGGAGGGTGTTGTTTTGTTTTCACCCCAGTTGCAAGTCCACCCCTGACTTGCAACTCGAGGTATGTAGTTGGTAATCACCCCAATTGCAAGTCAACCATGTACTCGCAACTCGGGAGGGTGTTCTTTCTTGTTTGTTTTCACCCCTGTTACAAGTCCAACCCGACTTTCAACTCGAGGGGTGTAGTTTGTAATCGCCCTAGTTGCAAGTCAACCATGTACTCGCAACTCGGGAGGGTGTAGTTGTGTAGTTGCCCTAGTTGCAAGTCCACTCTTGACTCGCAACTCGAGGGCTGTTGTTTTTTGTTCTTGTTTCATGGTAGTTGCAATTAGACCCTTGACATGCAACTAGGGGTTTCTGTCGGCCCAGTTGCAAGTCCACCCCCGTCTCGCTACTCGGGAGGGTGTTGTTTTGTTTTCACCCCAGTTGCAAGTCCACCCCTGACTTGCAACTCGAGGGATGTAGTTTGTAATCACCCTAGTTGCAAGTCAACCATGTTCTCGCAACTCGGGGGGGTGTAGTTTTGTAGTTGCCCTAGTTACAAGTCCACCCTCGACTCGCAACTCGGGGGTGTGTGTTTTTTTCTTGTTTCATAGTAGTTGCAATTAGACCCTTGACCTGCAACTAGGGATTTCTGTCGGCCCAGTTGCAAGTCTCCTCTCGTCTGCAACTTGGGAGGGTGTTGTTTTGTTTTCACCCCAGTTGCAAGTCCACCCCTGACTTGTGACTCGAGAGATGTAGTTTGTAATCGCCCCAGTTGCAACTCAACCATGTACTCACAACTCGGGGAGGGTGTTCTTTGTTTTCACTCCAATTGCAAGTCCAGCCCCGACTTGCAACTCGAGCGATGTAGTTTGTAATTGCCCTAGTTGCAAGTCAACCATGTACACGCAACTCGGGAGGGTGTTGTTTTGTAGTTGCCCTAGTTGCAAGTCCACCCTCGACTCGCGACTCGGGGGGGTGTTTTTTGTTCTTGTTTCATAGTAGTTGCAATTAGACCCTCGACCTGAAACTAGGTGTTTCTGTCGGCCCAATTGCAAGTCCACCCTCGACTTGAAACTCGGAAGGGTGTTGTTTTGTTTTCACCCTAGATGCAACTTGCCCGAACCCTACCCAATTGCATGTCCACCTTTAACATGCAATCAAGGATGGACTTGCAGTTGCATGACTTGACCCTTTGTCCCAATTGCATGTCGCTAATAAAACAGTAAGGCCCGCTAATACCTACAATAAGGAACTCAGGGGTGGGGGGGGGGGGGGGGGGGGGGGGGGGGGAGGCGCTGATACAATCACTAAGCTTAGCGGTCGCTCACTATTCGCTCATAGTAGGTTGGACCTTTTGTGTTGTTAGCGAGTGTATATTTTAAAAAAGTTCACTGTATTTTAGAATGTTCATTGTATCTAAAAAAGTTCATTGTATATTTTAGAAATTAAATGTATATAACCGCAAATTCGTGAACATGTTTCTGAATTTTTTATCAAACTTTGTCTTTTATTGAAAATTAATGCATAAAATATAGAGTGGAACGGAAAAGCAAAAACAAAAGGGCAAAAAAACAAATCATTTATAGCCTACTAGAAGCTAGGGATCAGAGACACACCGCTAAATAGATGGCAATATAATGCAAAATCCAACAAATTGATGGTAGAGCTACTTTATTTTCACTGACATACATCTGATCACTAGATCTTCCTGGAAAAAATTGATCACTAGCTTCGAGTTGTGACGCAACACAACTTACCAAGGTGCTTGCTGCTTCTCCTTGCGTCGCCATCCAATCTAATATGATCTATCGATCTACCATGCACGCACAGGAAGAGACACATGTAGCAAGAAGGAATCTTCGGCTGGCTGTTGCACACCGTAAAAAGCTAGCCTCCTGCTAGTACACACTAAGAGCTGTGAGCTGTCGAACGTATAGGGGCCGGCCCACCGAGGCGGACGTGAGCGCAAGACTGTTTCGTTTGTTTCAGGCTTTATGACAAATCAAAATCAGACAAACAAGATAAACAATAAGAAGGTGGCGTTGACATCATCTATATACTAATATAAAAAGACCCAAAGGTGCAGATCCAATTGATCTCGGCCATCGAACTAAGTTAATCCAACGACCTAGACTGCTCCAATGGCGAGCGTTAAACATGTTTAACGTGCAATTGATATTATATCAGATATTGCACTAATTACAGATTAACACATACCTAATATTCACATGCAATTAATATATTCCTAAATATTAACGTGCGTTGCACGTGTGCATTTACTACTTAGATATGAGATATTATCTCACATCTAGCTGTAACATAGACAGACCCCATTCATATATATGTACTAGATCATCATCATCAGTAATGAAAAGAGAGGGTTAATTGTCATTTGTTTTTCAATCCCGTTACATCTACCGAGACCGAGAGCGACTGGGCATCACACGAAGGGAAGGTGAATCCCCGTCGCCGACGGCCCGTCGCATGCGGCGCCAGAGGCACACGTTCACGGCTTGGGGAGCGTTAAAATCAATCAACCGATGGAATAGCATCCAATTGCTTGCATGCGAGGCAATGATCAAACTGTTTCCGTTCATGTTTGCCCGACCGAATCGCTACAAGAAGCACTTCCAAAAGACAATGGCGGGAGCGACCTATGGCCTGCGCTCGGTGGCACGCGCGCAGCGGCCGCATCGCTCGACTGCTGGTCCGGCGGCACGGCGTCTCATCGACTCGACAGCACGTAATCTGCGGCGGAGGCACAATTTCATCGCCGGCATCGGCGGTGGCGCTCCAGCTAGCGGGCTCGACCAGCGACATCCAGCAAATCCACAATAACGGTGTCCGACGCTCCATGCGCGTCCGCGGCTCGCACGACGGCAACTTCGGCTTCGAAGATGCATTCGTCCTCAGGACCCAAAGGCACCCTCGGCGTCGACGACGATCTCGATTACGACTTCTGGCGTGGCTCCATCTTCCTAAGCAGCGACGCCGGACAACGCGGCCCAGTTCGCGTCCCTGCGGTGCAGCGGCACCAGCGACCGCGGCTTCACACGGCGAGAGCACATGGGAGGGCCTTCACACTCAGTTACAACGCCGGCACGTGGCCCGGGTCCTGGCGTGGAGGCAGCGCCGAGAACATGCCGCAACGCAGCGCGCGAATCGACGTTCACGTGCGGCGCCGCCTTATTTTCTCTGATCTTTGTCTGTGAACCCGTCACAACTCACAACGTTGTACATAAACGGACACGATAGCTAACTGACAGTCAACTGAACTTTAAATTGAGGTCAGTCGATTTTGAGAGTTCACCGGAGTGAGACGGAGAGAAGGAAGAAGAAGAAGAAGGGCCTCGCCGAAGGGCTATCCCATTATCTATCTTAGGATTTAGGATGGGGCCGTGGTAAGGCTTCGCCGGAGAAATAAAAGGACGTGGACAGGTCTAGAGCGGTTTCAGGGAGGGTGGGGCGACGAGACTGCACGGGAGCGCCCCTGGCCGTGTGTGATGGTCATAGGTGGTTCGGCCGGCGGCCCGTGTGGTGGTCTGGGAAGAAGAGTTGAGGAAGAAGAAGGGCCATGCGTCGCACGATCTTCATCCAATTGTCTAGAATGGTCGACTGACCCAAATTTAAAACTAACGCGACTTGCATGTAGCCACACCCTAAACGGATGGTTTCTTTGTCTTTGAACACGTCACATGTTTGCTCATAGTGTCCTTGTTATAGCTGTTGGTCAGATTGAAAGTTGTTCTATTAATCTAGGTTTAATATTTGCAAGCGTAGGCTAAATATGTCAGTATATTCTTCGCGATTAAATAAAAATATCAGTATATTGTCATTCTCTTGAGAATGTCGATGATTTCCTTATCTCAGTTGTTGTATCATGAGTAAGTTCTTATCTCAGTTTGTGGCGCCATGGTGGTTTGTCGTGGCGGCGCTGCCTCGCTTGCTAGCAGCGATGACATTGTCTACGGATTTGGTTTTATTTTGGTTGGGTGTGCGCAGACGGGGAACGCACAAGAAAAGCTAAGCAACCCCGTTTGTACCGCCTTTGGTTTCGTTTTAGAGAAAAACTATACGCCCGACCTTATAAATAAAGCTATCAGACATAATACAACGCACGTCAAGCAACCAACGAACAAAACAAACAAACTGCATTTAGTTCTAATCAATTTCCACTTCATGTTCTTCCCAAATTGCTAAATTGGCGCTCGATTCTTGCATAAGCTACAGACTGGAGACGTCAGGAGACTGAACGCTCTAGGTCATTTGACTTTTATAGTATATTGTTCAATTGTTCTTATTGGTGCATGAACACTTTCAATTGTTGTTTCTTAGGAACACTCTCATTCTTGTTTGTTTTGTATCACTAAGTAGTTTGGTCGGTTGTCTTTTTAGACAAGGAAGTTCTTACCTGTCCATTCTGAGATAAAGAAGTTTTAGACAAGGAAACATCGACTATAAGTCTATGATTACTTAATACTTCAATATAACAAGTCTACGGTTACTTAATACTTCAATATAGCACCGGGGTAACTTGCTATGTTGAGTGCAGAGAAAAAAACAAGAAAAACAGACAAAATAACCATCGTTTCATCTTTAAAACCGACCTGTTCTCTCTCAAAAACCTAAATTCTTCCTTGGAACTGCTTCGGTTTCTAAGCAGTCTACGTGACAATTTTTGGAGAAGATTATAAAATAAATTACCACAAACTCAAGGGTGAAGGAAATATGCCCTAGAGGCAATAATAAAGTTATTATTTATTTCCTTATATCATGATAAATGTTTATTATTCATGCTAGAATTGTATTAACCGGAAACATAATACATGTGTGAATACATAGATAAACAGTATGTCACTAGTATGCCTCTACTTGACTAGCTCGTTGATCAAAGATGGTTATGTTTCCTAACCATAGACATGAGTTGTCATTTGATTAACGGGATCACATCATTAGGAGAATGATGTGATTGACTTGACCCATTTCGTTAGCTTAGCACTTGATCGTTTAGTTTGTTGCTATTGCTTTCTTCATGACTTATACATGTTCCTATGACTATGAGATTATGCAACTCTCGTTTACCGGAGGAACACTTTGTGTGCCACCAAACGTCACAACGTAACTGGGTGATTATAAAGGTGCTCTACAGGTGTCTCCGAAGGTACTTGTTGGGTTGGCGTATTTCGAGATTAGGATTTGTCATTCCGATTGTCGGAGAGGTATCTCTGGGCCCACTCGGTAATGCACATCACTATAAGCCTTGCAAGCATTGCAACTAATGAGTTAGTTGCGGGATGATGTATTACGGAACGAGTAAAGAGACTTGCCGGTAACGAGATTGAACTAGGTATTGAGATACCGACGATCGAATCTCGGGCAAGTAACATACCGATGACAAAGGGAACAAACGTATGTTGTTATGCGGTTTGACCAATAAAGATCTTCGTAGAATATGTAGGAGCCAATATGGGCATCCAGGTCCCGCTATTGGTTATTGACCAGAGAGGTGCCTCGGTCATGTCTACATAGTTCTCGAACCCGTAGGGTCCGCACGCTTAACGTTCGTTGACGATATAGTATTATATGAGTTATGTATGTTGGTGACCGAATGTTGTTCGGAGTCCCGGATGAGATCACGGACATGACGAGGAGCTTCGGAATGGTCCGGAGGTAAAGATTCATATATTGGATGATATGGTTTGGCCAAGGGGTCAGACCCATGGGGCTATAAGTCGGTGCAAAAGCAGTTTTGCGGAGGCCAGGGGGGCCAAACGCCGGAGACCCTGGCGTCTGGCCCTAGGCCAGACGCCAAGGATTGTGGCGTTTGGTCCTGGAGTCCGAGTGGGACTCTTGCCTTTCGGGTAAAACCGACTTTGAGGAGGCTTTTGCTCCAAGTTTCTGTTGGGTTTCGTAGTAATTTCAAAAAAAATCCTACGCTCACGCAAGATCATGGTGATGCATAGCAACGAGAGGGGAGAGTATGATCTACGTACCCTTGTAGATCGACAACGGAAGCGTTTGGTTGATGTAGTCGTACGTCTCCACGGTCCGACCGATCAAGCACCGAAACTACGGCACCTCCGAGTTCTAGCACACGTTCAGCTCGATGACGATCCCCGGACTCCGATCCAGCAAAGTGTCGGGGAAGAGTTCCGTCAGCATGACGGCGTGGTGACGATCTTGATGTACTACCGTCGCAGGGCTTCGCCTAAGCACCGCTACAATATTATCGAGGACTATGGTGGAAGGGGGCGCCGCACACGGCTAAGAATATGATCGCGTGGATCAACTTGTCTCTAGGGGGTGCCCCTGCCTTCGTATATAAAGGTTCAAGGGAGGGGGGGCCGGCCGGCCAGGAGAGGCGCGCCAGGAGGAGTCCTACTCCCTCTGGGAGTAGGACTCCCCCCTTTCCTAGTTGGAATAGGATTCGTGAGGTGGGAAAGAGAGAGAGAGAGAAGGAGGGGGGCGCCGGCCCCCTCTCTCCTTGTCCTATTCGGACTAGGGGTGGAGGGCGCGCGGCCCAGCCCTGGCTGCCTCTTCTCTTCTTCCACTGAGGCCCACTAAGGCCCATATACCTCCCGGGGGGTTCCGGTAACCTCCCGGTACTCCGGTAAAATCCCGATTTCACCCGGAACACTTCCGATATCCAAACATAGGCTTCCAATATATCAATCTTTATGTCTCGACCATTTCGAGACTCCTCGTCATGTCCGTGATCACATCCGGGACTCCGAACAACCTTCGGTACATCAAAGTGCATAAACTCATAATATAATTACCATCGTAACCTTAAGCGTGCGGACCCTACGGGTTCAAGAACAATGTAGACATGACCGAGACACGTCTCCGGTCAATAACCAATAGCGGAACCTGGATGCTCATATTGGCTCCTACATATTCTACGAAGATCTTTTATCGGTCAGACCGCATAACAACATACGTTGTTCCCTTTGTCATCGGTATGTTACTTGCCCGAGATTCGATCGTCGGTATCCCATACCTAGTTCAATCTCGTTACCGACAAGTCTCTTTACTCGTTCTGTAATATATCATCCCGCAACTAACTCATTAGTTGCAATGCTTGCAAGGCTTAAGTGATGTGCATTACCGAGAGGGCCCAGAGATACCTCTCCGACAATCGGAGTGACAAATCATAATCTCGAAATACGCCAACCCAACATGTACCTTTGGAGACACCTGTAGAGCTCCTTTGTAATCACCCAGTTACGTTGTGACGTTTGGTAGCACACAAAGTGTTCCTCTGGCAAACGGGAGTTGCATAATCTCATAGTCATAGGAACATGTATAAGTCATGAAGAAAGCAATAGCAACATACTAAACGATCGGGTGCTAAGCTAATGGAATGGGTCATGTCAATCAGATCATTCAACTAATGATGTGATCCTGTTAATCAAATGACAACTCTTTGTCCATGGTTAGGAAACATAACCATCTTTGATTAACAAGCTAGTCTAGTAGAGGCATACTAGTGACACTCTGTTTATCTATGTATTCACACATGTATCATGTTTCCGGTTAATACGATTCTAGCATGAATAATAAACTTTTATCATGATATATAAGGAAATAAATAATAACTTTATTATTTCCTCTAGGGCATATTTCCTTCAGTCTCCCACTTGCACTAGAGTCAATAATCTAGATTACAGAGTAATGATTCTAACACCCATGGAGCCTTGGTGCTGATCATGTTTTGCTCGTGGAAGAGGCTTAGTCAACGGGTCTGCAACATTCAGATCCGTATGTATCTTGCAAATCTCTATGTCTCCCACCTGGACTAGATCCCGGATGGAATTGAAGCGTCTCTTGATGTGCTTGGTTCTCTTGTGAAATCTGGATTCCTTCGCCAAGGCAATTGCACCAGTATTGTCACAAAAGATTTTCATTGGACCCGATGCACTAGGTATGACACCTAGATCGGATATGAACTCCTTCATCCAGACTCCTTCATTTGCTGCTTCCGAAGCAGCTATGTATTCCGCTTCACACGTAGATCCCGCCACGACGCTTTGTTTAGAACTGCACCAACTAACAGCTCCACCGTTTAATGTAAACACGTATCCAGTTTGCGATTTAGAATCGTCCGGATCAGTGTCAAAGCTTGCATCAACGTAACCGTTTACGATGAGCTCTTTGTCACCTCCATATACGAGAAACATATCCTTAGTCCTTTTCAGGTACTTCAGGATGTTCTTGACCGCTGTCCAGTGATCCACTCCTGGATTACTTTGGTACCTCCCTGCTAGACTTATAGCAAGGCACACATCAGGTCTGGTACACAACATTGCATACATTATAGAGCCTATGGCTGAAGCATAGGGAACATCTTTCATTTTCTCTCTATCTTCTGCAGTGGTCGGGCATTGAGTCTGACTCAACTTCACACCTTGCAACACAGGCAAGAACCCTTTCTTTGCTTGATCCATTTTGAACTTCTTCAAAATCTTGTCAAGGTATGTGCTTTGTGAAAGTCCAATTAAACGTCTTGATCTATCTCTATAGATCTTTATGCCTAATATGTAAGCAGCTTCACCGAGGTCTTTCATTGAAAAACTCTTATTCAAGTATCCCTTTATGCTATCCAAAAATTCTATATCATTTCCGATCAGTAATATGTCATCCACATATAATATCAGAAATGATATAGAGCTCCCACTCACTTTCTTGTAAATACAGACTTCTCCAAAAGTCTGTATAAAACCAAATGCTTTTATCACACTATCAAAGCGTTTATTCCAACTCCGAGAGGCTTGCACCAGTCCATAAATGGATCGCTGGAGCTTGCACACTTTGTTAGCTCCCTTTGGATCGACAAAACCTTCCGGTTGCATCATATACAACTCTTCTTCCAGAAATCCATTCAGGAATGCAGTTTTGACATCCATCTGCCAAATTTCATAATCATAAAATGCGGCAATTGCTAACATGATTCAGACAGACTTAAGCATCGCTACGGGTGAGAAGGTCTCATCGTAGTCAATCCCTTGAACTTGCCGAAACCCTTTTGCGACAAGTCGAGCTTTGTAGACAGTAATATTACCGTCGGCGTCAGTCTTCTTCTTGAAGATCCATTTATTCTCAATTGCTTGCCGATCATTGGGCAAGTCAACCAAAGTCCACACTTTGTTCTCATACATGGATCCCATCTCAGATTTCATGGCTTCAAGCCATTTTGCGGAATCTGGGCTCACCATCGCTTCTTCATAGTTCGTAGGTTCATCATGATCTAGTAGCATGACTTCCAGAACAGGATTACCGTACCACTCTGGTGCGGATCTCACTCTGGTTGATCTACGAGGTTCAGTAGTATCTTGTTCTGAAGTTTCATGATCATTATCATTAGTTTCCTCACTAATTGGTGTAGGTGTCACAGAAACAGTTTTCTGTGATGCACTACTTTCCAATAAGGGAGCAGGTACAGTTACCTCGTCAAGTTCTACTTTCCTCCCACTCACTTCTTTCGAGAGAAACTCCTCCTCTAGAAAGTTTCCGAACTTAGCAACAAAAGTCTTGCCATCGGATCTGTGATAGAAGGTGTATCCAATAGTCTCCTTTGGATATCCTATGAAGACACATTTCTCCGATTTGGGTTTGAACTTATCAGGTTGAAGCTTTTTCACATAAGCATCGCAGCCCCAAACTTTCAAAAACGACAACTTTGGTTTCTTGCCAAACCATAGTTCATAAGGCGTTGTCTCAACGGATTTTAATGGTGCCCTATTTAACGTGAATGCGGCCGTCTCCAAAGCATAATCCCAAAACGATAGCGGTAAATCAGTAAGAAACATCATAGATCGCACCATATCTAGTAAAGTACGATTACGACGTTCGGACACACCATTACGCTGTGGTGTTCCGGGTGGCGTGAGTTGCGAAACTATTCCGCATTGTTTCAAATGTACACCAAACTGGTAACTCAAATATTCTCCTCCATGATCAGATCGTAGAAACTTTATTTTCTTGTTACGATGATTTTTAACTTCACTCTGAAATTCTTTGAACTTTTCAAATGTCTCAGACTTATGTTTCATTAAGTAGATATACCCATATCTGCTTAAGTCATCTGTGAAGGTGAGAAAATAACGATATCCGCCACGAGCCTCAATATTCATCGGACCACATACATCTGTATGTATGATTTCCAACAAATCTGTTGCTCTCTCCATAGTATCGGAGAACGGCGTTTTAGTCATCTTGCCCATGAGGCACGGTTCGCAAGTACCAAGTGATTCATAATCAAGTGGTTTCAAAAGTCCATCAGTATGGAGTTTCTTCATACGCTTTACACCGATATGACCTAAACGGCAGTGCCACAAATAAGTTGCACTATCATTATCAACTCTGCATCTTTTGGCTTCAACATTATGAATATGTGTGTTACTACTATCGAGATTCAATAAGAATAGACCACTCTTCAAGGGTGCATGACCATAAAAGATATTACTCATATAAATAGAACAACCATTATTCTCTGATTTAAATGAATAACCGTCTCGCATCAAACAAGATCCAGATATAATGTTCATGCTTAACGCTGGCACCAAATAACAATTATTTAGGTCTAATATTAATCCCGAAGGTAGATGTAGAGGTAGTGTGCCGACTGCGATCACATCGACTTTGGAACCGTTTCCCACGCGCATCGTCACCTCGTCCTTAGCCAATCTTCGCTTAATCCGTAGTCTCTGTTTCGAGTTGCAAATATTAGCAACAGAACCAGTATCAAATACCCAGGTGCTACTGCGAGCATTAGTAAGGTACACATCAATAACATGTATATCACATATACCTTTGTTCACCTTGCCATCCTTCTTATCCACCAAATACTTGGGGCAGTTCCGCTTCCAGTGACCAGTCTGCTTGCAGTAGAAGCACTCAGTTTCAGGCTTAGGTCCAGACTTGGGTTTCTTCTCTTAAGCAGCAACTTGCTTGCTGTTCTTCTTGAAGTTCCCCTTCTTCTTCCCTTTGCCCTTTTTCTTGAAACTAGTGGTCTTGTTGACCATCAACACTTGATGCTCCTTTTTGATTTCTACCTCCGCAGTTTTCAGCATTAGGAAGAGCTCGGGAATAGTCTTATTCGTCCCTTGCATATTATAGTTCATCACGAAGCTCTTGTAGCTTGGTGGCAGTGATTGGAGAATTCTGTCAATGACGCAATCATCTGGAAGATTAACTCCCATTTGAATCAAGTGATTATTATACCCAGACATTTTAAGTATATGCTCACTGACAGAACTGTTCTCCTCCATCTTGCAGCTATAGAACTTATTGGAGACTTCATATCTCTCAATCCGGGCATTTGCTTGAAATATTAACTTCAACTCCTGGAACATCTCATATGCTCCATGACGTTCAAAACGTCGTTGAAGTCCCGGTTCTAAGCCGTAAAGCATGGCACACTGAACTATCGAGTAGTCATCAGCTTTGCTCTGCCAGACGTTCACAACATCTGGTGTTGCTCCAGCAGCAGGCCTGGCACCCAGCAGTGCTTCCAGGATGTAATTCTTCTGTGCAGCAATGAGGATAATCCTCAAGTTACGGACCCACTCCGTGTAATTGCTACCATCATCTTTCAACTTTGCTTTCTCAAGGAACGCATTAAAATTCAACGGAACAACAGCACGGGCCATTTATCTACAATCATACATAAACAAGCAAGATACTATCAGGTACTAAGTTCATGATAAATTTAGGTTCAATTAATCATATTACTTAAAGAACTCCCACTTAGATAGACATCCCTCTAATCCTCTAAGTGATTACGTGATCCAAATCAACTAAACCATGTCTGATCATCACGTGAGATGGAGTAGTTTCATTGGTGAACATCACTATGTTGATCATATCTACTATATGATTCACGCTCGACCTTTCGGTCTTCGTGTTCCGAGGCCATATCTGTATATGCTTGGCTCGTCAAGTATAACCTGAGTATTCCGCGTGTGCAACTGTTTTGCACCCGTTGTATTTGAACGTAGAGCCTATCACACCCGATCATCACGTGGTGTCTCAGCACGAAGAACTTTCGCAACGGTGCATACTCAGGGAGAACACTTCTTGATAATTTAGTGAGAGATCATCTTATAATGCTACCGTCAATCAAAGCAAGATAAGATGCATAAAAGATAAACGTCACATGCAATCAATATAAGTGATATGATATGGCCATCATCATCTTGTGCTTGTGATCTCCATCTCCGAAGCACCGTCATGATCACCATCGTCACCGGCGCGACACCTTGATCTCCATCGTAGCATCGTTGTCGTCTCGCCAATCTTATGCTTCCACGACTATCGCTACCGCTTAGTGATAAAGTAAAGCATTACAGCGCGATTGCATTGCATACAATAAAGCGACAACCATATGGCTCCTGCCAGTTGCCGATAACTCGGTTACAAAACATGATCATCTCATACAATAAAATTTAGCATCATGTCTTGACCATATCACATCACAACATGCCCTGCAAAAACAAGTTAGACGTCCTCTACTTTGTTGTTGCATGTTTTACGTGGCTGCTACGGGCTTAAGCAAGAACCAATCTTACCTACGCATCAAAACCACAACGATAGTTTGTCAAGTTGGTGCTGTTTTAACCTTCGCAAAGACCGGGCGTAGCCACACTCGGTTCAACTAAAGTTGGAGAAACTGTCACCCGCAAGCCACCTATGTGCAAAGCACGTCGGGAGAACCAGTCTCACGTAAGCGTACGCGTAATGTCGGTCCGGGCCGCTTCGTCCAACAATACCGCCGAACCAAAGTATGACATGCTGGTAAGCAATATGACTTATATCGCCCACAACTCACTTGTGTTCTACTCGTGCATATAACATCAACATATAAAACCTAGGCTCGGATGCCACTGTTGGGTTTCGTAGTAATTTCAAAAAAATTCCTACGCTCAGGCAAGATCATGGTGATGCATAGCAACGAGAGGGGAGAGTATGATCTACGTACCCTTGTAGATCGACAACGGAAGCGTTTGGTTGATGTAGTCGTACGTCTCCACGGTCCGACCGATCAAGCACCGAAACTACGGCACCTCCGAGTTCTAGCACACGTTCAGCTCGATGACGATCCCCGGACTCCGGTCCAGCAAAGTGTCGGGGAAGAGTTCCGTCAGCACGACGGCGTGGTGACGATCTTGATGTACTACCGTCGCAGGGCTTCGCCTAAGCACCGCTACAATATTATCGAGGACTATGGTGGAAGGGGGCACCGCACACGGCTAAGAATATGATCACGTGGATCAACTTGTCTCTAGGGGGTGCCCCTGCCTCCGTATATAAAGGTTCAAGGGAGGGGGGCCGGCCGGCCAGGAGAGGCGCGCCAGGAGGAGTCCTACTCCCTCTGGGAGTAGGACTCCCCCCTTTCCTAGTTGGAATAGGATTCGTGAGGTGGGAAAAGAGAGAGATAGAGAAGGAGGGGGGCGCCGGCCCCCTCTCTCCTTGTCCTATTCGGACTAGGGGTGGAGGGGCGCACGGCCCAGACCTGGCTGCCTCTTCTCTTCTTCCACTGAGGCCCACTAAGGCCCATATACCTCCCGGGGGTTCCGGTAACCTCCCGGTACTCCGGTAAAATCCCGATTTCACCCGGAACACTTCCGATATCCAAACATAGGCTTCCAATATATCAATCTTTATGTCTCAACCATTTCGAGACTCCTCATCATGTCCGTGATCACATCCGGGACTCCGAACAACCTTCGGTACATCAAAGTGCATAAACTCATAATATAATTGTCATCGTAACCTTAAGCGTGCAGACCCTACGGGTTCGAGAACAATGTAGACATGACCGAGACACGTCTCCGGTCAATAACCAATAGCGGAAACTGGATGCTCATATTGGCTCCTATATATTCTACGAAGATCTTTTATCAGTCAGACCGCATAACAACATACGTTGTTCCCTTTGTCATCGGTATGTTACTTGCCCGAGATTCGATCGTCGGTATCCCATACCTAGTTCAATCTCGTTACCGGCAAGTCTCCTTACTCGTTCTGTAATACATCATCCCGCAACTAACTCATTAGTTGCAATGCTTGCAAGGCTTAAGTGATGTGCATTACCGAGAGGGCCCAGAGATACCTCTCCGACAATCGGAGTGACAAATCCTAATCTCGAAATATGCCAACCCAACATGTACCTTTGGAGACACCTGTAGAGCTCCTTTATAATCACCCAGTTACGTTGTGACATTTGGTAGCACACAAAGTGTTCCTCTGGCAAACGGGAGTTGCATAATCTCATAGTCATAGGAACATGTATAAGTCATGAAGAAAGCAATAGCAACATACTAAACGATCGGGTGCTAAGCTAATGGAATGGGTCATGTCAATCAGATCATTCAACTAATGATGTGATCCTGTTAATCAAATGACAACTCTTTGTCCATGGTTAGGAAACATAACCATCTTTGATTAACAAGCTAGTCTAGTAGAGGCATACTAGTGACACTCTGTTTGTCTATGTATTCACACATGTATCATGTTTTCGGTTAATACAATTCTAGCATGAATAATAAACTTTTATCATGATACATAAGGAAATAAATAATAACTTCATTATTGCCTCTAGGGCATATTTCCTTCAGTTTCGACCCCAGGGCTCAACATATAAATAGAGGGGTAGGGCTAGCACCAAAGACACATCAAGAAACACCAAGCCGTGTGCCGGCAACCCAGTCCCCTCTAGTTTATCCTCCGTCATAGTTTTCGTAGTGCTTAGGCAAAGCCCTGCGGAGATTGATCTTCACCAACACCGTCACCACGCCGTCGTGCTACCGGAACTCATCTACTACTTCGCCCCTCTTGCTGGATCGAGAAGGCGAGGACGTCACCGAGCCGAACGTGTGCAGAACTCGGAGGTGCCGTGCTTTCAGTACTTGGATCGATCGGATCGTGAAGACGTACGACTACATCAACCGCGTTGATATAACGCTTCCGCGAACGGTCTACGAGGGTACGTAGACAACACTCTCCCCTCTTGTTGCTATGCATCACCATGATCCTGCGTGTGAGTAGGAAATTTTTGAAATTACTACGTTCCCCAACAGTGGCATCCAAACCAGGTTTTATGCGTAGATGTCATATGCACGAGTAGAACACAAGTGAGTTGTGGGCGATATAAGTCATACTGCTTACCAGCATGTCATACTTTGGTTCGGCGGTATTATTGGATGAAGCGGCCCAAACCGACATTACGTGTACGCTTACGCGAGACTGGTTCTATCGACGTGCTTTGCACACACGTGGCTGGCGGGTGTCAGTTTCTCCAACTTTAGTTGAACCGAGTGTGGCTATGCCCGGTCCCTGCGAAGGTTAAAGCAGCACCAACTTGACAAATTATCGTTGTGGTTTTGATGCGTAGGTAAGAACGGTTCTTGCTCAGCCCGTAGCAGCCACGTAAAACTTGCAACAACAAAGTAGAGGACGTCTAACTTGTTTTTGCAGGGCATGTTGTGATGTGATATGGTCAAGACGTGATGAGATATAAGTTGTTGTATGAGATGATCATGTTTTGTTGAAGTTATCGGCAAGTGGCAAAAGCCTTATGGTTATCTCTCTATTGCATAAGATGCAAGCGCCAAATAATTGCTTTACTTTATCGCTATGCGATAGCAATAGTTGCAAGAGCAATTGTTGGCGAGACAACCATGTGACGACACATTGATATAGATCAAGATGATGGAGATCATGGTGTCATGCCGGTGACGATGGAGATCATGACGATGCTTTGGAGATGGAGATCAAAGGCACAAGATGATGATGGCCATATCATGTCACATATTATGATTGCATGTGATGTTTATCTTTTATACATCTTATTTTGCTTAGTTTGGCGGTAGCTTTATATGATAATCTCTCACTAAATTATCAAGGTATAAGTGTTCTCCCTGTGTATGCACCGTTGTGAAAGTTCTTCGTGCTAAGACATCACGTGATGATCGGGTGTGATAGGCTCTACGTTCAAATACAACGGGTGCAAAACAGTTGCACACGCGGAATACTCAGGTTAAACTTGACGAGCCTAGCATATAACAGATATGGCCTCGAAACACGGAGACCGAAAGTGAATCATATAGTAGATATGATCAACATAGTGATGTTCACCATTGAAACTACTCAATCTGACGTGATGATCGGACATGGTTTAGTTGATATGGATCACGTGATCACTTAGATGATTAGAGGGATGTCTATCTAAGTGGGAGTTCTTAAGTAATATGATTAATTGAACTTTAATTTATCATGAACTTAGTCCTGGTAGTATTAGCATATCTATGTTGTAGATCAATAGCTCGCGATGTTGCTCCCCGTTTAATTTTTATATGTTCCTAGAGAAAACTAAGTTGAAAAATGTTAGTAGCAATGATGCGGATTGGATCCGTGATCTGAGGATTATCCTCATTGCTGCACAGAAGAAATTATGTCCTTGATGCACCGCTAGGTGACAGACCTATTGCAGGAGCAGATGCAGACATTCTGAACATTTGGCCAGCTCAATATGATGACTACTTGATAGTTTAATGCACCATGCTTAACGGCTTAGAATCGAGACTTCAAAAACGTTTTGAACGTCATGGAATATATGAGATGTTCCAGGAGTTGAAGTTAATATTTCAAGCAAATACCCGAGTTGAGAGATACGAAGTCTCCAACAAGTTCTATAGCTAAAAGATGGAGGAGAATAGCTCAAGCAGTGAGCATGTGCTCGGATTGTCTGGATACTACAATCCCTTGAATCAAGTGGGAGTTAATCTTCCAGATAAAATAGTGATTGACAGAATTCTCTAGTCACCATCACCAAGTTAGTAGAACTTCGTGACGAACTATAATATGCAAGGGATAACGGAAACGATTCCCAAGCTCTTCGTGATGCTGAAATCAACGAAGGTAGAAATCAAGAAAAGCAGCAAGTGTTGATGGTAAACAAAACCACTAGTTTCAAGTAAATGGACAAAGGGAAGAAAGGGTAACTTCAAGAAGAACGGCAAGCAAGTTGCTGCTCAAGTGAAAAACCCAAGTCTCGTCCTATGCCTGAGACTAAATGCTTCTACTGCAAAGGGACTGGTCACTGGAAGCGGAACTGCCCCAAGTATTTGGCGGATAAGAAGGATGGCAAAGTGAACAAAGGTATATTTGATATACAGATTATTGATGTGTACTTTACTAGTGTTCATAGCAACCCCTCAGTATTTGATACTAGTTCAGTTACTAAGAATAGTAACTTGAAACAGGAGTTGCAGAATGAATAGAGACTAGTTAAGGGTGAAGTGACGATGTGTATTGGAAATGGTTCCAAGATTGATATGATCATCATCGCACACTCCCTATACTTTCGGGATTAGTGTTTGCGTTGAGCATGAATATGATTGGATCATGTTTATTGCAATACGGTTATTCATGTAAGTTAGAGAATAATTGTTGTTCTGTTTACTTGAATAAAACCTTCTATGGTCATACACCCAATGAAAATGGTTTGTTGGATCTCGATCGTGGTGATGCACATTTTCATAATATTGAAGCCAAAAGATGCAAAGTTAATAATGATAGTGCAACTTATTTGTGGCACTGCCGTTTAGGTTATATTGGTGTAAAGCGCATGAAGAAAATCCATGCTGATGGGCTTTTGGAATCACTTGATTATGAATCAGTTGATGCTTGCGAACCATGCCTCATGGGCAAGATGACTAAGACTCCGTTCTCCGGAACAATGGAGCGAGCAACAGATTTGTTGGAAATCATACATACTGATGTATGTGGTCCGATGAATATTGAGGCTTGTCAGAGAAATGGGCCACGGGTAGGCTAACCCAGGCCCAGAACCTTTCAAGACATTGAGGCAGACTGTGTCCCTCGAGACCCCAGGACGAAGAGTCGCCTTCTGAGAGTCGGCGGCGAGGCGACCGGCTGCCCACTCGCGGCCGAGTCCTAGGGACGACTTCAGGATGAGCCGACTCCTGACTGGCGACTTCCAGAGAAGCCGGCCTTGGGGAGTCGGCCCGCGACGCCAACAACCCCCTATGCCCTCATAAAGAGGGACGGGACGGGGAGTGGCCACAGTAAGGTCCACTCCCGCCCCTTTTCCAAGGGCAGGCGTGGCTACAGTACGCCGTACCCGCGGAGATCTCCGCGCGACGCGACGCTATTGCCATGTCGGCCCTGACGTCAGCCCCAGGGGGCGGAACCCTGTGCCCACGACGGCTGCTGGTACGACCTAGGGATGATGGGTCCCACCAGTCGGCAGGCGTACGAAAGACAGCGAAAGCACCACCAGTCGGCCCGGATGGGAGTCGGCCACCAGAAGTCGGCCGGCCCCTCCCACGGGCCCCACGCGCCATTAATCAGACATGACAAGTAGTGGCCACAGTGATCGCCCGCCAGACGGCGGGGCTGTCGCCACGACCTCATGGCCGAGCTTGCGTCATTAGAGGCACGGCTACAGTAATCTGCAGCCGGCAAGACCCGCCCGCGGCGGACGCGGCCTGTCGGCTCCACACCGAGCCAGCCGGCGGGGCCTACCAGTCAGCGGGCCCCAGGAGTCGGCGGATAAGACGGCGGCCAGAGAGACTGACGGTTGGGCCCGCGCCCAGCCGGATTACCATTGTACCCCTAGGGGGTAGGCCTATATAAACCTCCAGGGCATCCATGCAAAGGGTTGGAATCCATTAGCACTAGACCAGATCGTATAGGAAGGAGAGAGCTAGCCTAGCCTTCTCCTACCTCCAGGAAACAGCTCGAGGAGCAACCGTGTAAAAACTTTGCCATAGTGATCATGCGGAGACCCCGTAGAGTAGCAGTAGGGGTATTATCTCCCCGGAGAGCCCTGAAGCTGGGTAAGATTCGCCGGCGTGCATGTCTTCGCCTTATCCCGTTTTCAGGCACCGACGACGTTCTACTCGCCCCCACCATGATAAACCATCCTTTGGCATATGTCGCACCCAACCCCCGACATTTGGCGCCCACCGTGGGGCCTAGTGCACCGTCGTTCGGAGACCTGCTCTGGACGGGAACCCTTTTTCTCCCTGGCGAGCGCAGCCAGCCCGGCACGCCAGACGGAGTTTGCGCTGACGCGTTGCACGGTGTTGAGATCGTCTACGCAGCCAGCTGCCTGGACGATCTTGTCGGCGAGGTTCGCCTCTCCGACGAACCTGCATCTAACGCAGGCATGGGCGGCCCCGAGAGCCTCCTCGCAGGCCTCCTCGACCAAGTCCACATCGCCGGCGAGCCTGCCGTGGACTTGGAGTCTGTAGGCTCCACCGACCCGATGCTGGTCGACTCCGACACCGTGTCGCTCAACGCGTTCCCCACCAACGTGGTGGTCTACGACGAGCCTCTCCCTCGCGCGGAGAGAGACGGAAGCACCGTCACCGAGGTGCTCGTCATCGGTCATAACGAGCCTCCCGGCGGAGGAGCGCATGACCCACTTGGCGCGGCACTGCAAGACCTGACTGCGCCCATTCCGGAAGACGCTGACGCAGAGACGTTGGAGGCGCGCCGCCTTGAGCTCATCGAAGGCGCAAAGAAGCTGGCTAGCATGAGACGCTTGTCAGAAGCCTACCAGCGTGAGATGGATCGCGCTGTGGGTGGCTCGCCGGCCCCAGCTGGGCCCAGCCGCCTTGGCGCGGTCCAGCAGCGCGGCGTGGCCATCGCCAACCTGTTCGGGGCAAATCGCCCTGTGTACGCCACACCTGCGGAGAACATTCGAGCCGCCCAGGCGGCGGCGGACGAGCTGGACAACTTCGAGGGCGAAGAGCGCCGCCTGATGACGGAGCGAGTCCAGCGGCTCCTCGACGCGGCTGCCGCGCAGAACGAGGCCGGCTGCCGCACGGAGGCGCCACAGTGACAAAACAACGACCCGCCTCCACGCCGAGATCAAGGCGCGACGTCTCGGATGCCGACTGGCGGCGACCGAGGAAGGAAAGACAAGGGTCCGGCTGTCAGCCACAGTCGGACTCACATTACCATAGAGTGCGACCAAGACGGCCGCCCGAGAGCAGTGGAACGACGGGGCGACTGTCCGCCTCCTCCTCCTCGCAAGGAAATGCGAGTCTCCCCGCCGCCTGTTGACCATCCGACTCTCGGCGACCGCCTTGGCCGCTGAGAGGGAGTCGGAGAAAACGACGCCCGCCACCGGATCGACCGACTTCACCGATCCCTGGCGCTAGAAGAAGAAGACGAGTTGGGTCCGCCTTGTTTCGGGCCCCGCATTCGAGACGAGCCCTTTTCCAAAGGGTTCACGCTCCCAGGAGACACGCCCAAGTACACAGACTCCGTGAAGCTGGAGGATTGGCTGGTTGACTACTCCACGGCTGTCAACATAGCGAACGGCAACAAGCGTGTCGCCGTAAAATACGTTCCGCTCATGCTCCAGGGCACGGCCCGGACATGGTTGAACAACCTGAACCCCCGCTGTCGTGGAATTGTCACGGCAGATGTCCTTAGTGTCAGGACTTAGTCGCGAGGCCAACGCATCTATGTGGTAGCTTGATAGGGGTTGAGCGGGACAAGAGACGCGATGTTTTACCCAGGTTCGGCCCCTCACGGCGGAGGTAAAAGCCTACATCCTGCTTCATTGATATTGATGATGATGATCACGGTTACAAGAGTGCTCTATCTCGAGAGCTATTGTCTAAACCTAACTTGTCCAACTTGTGGAACTTGTGAATCTTGTCCCTTTTGGGGAGACCCGCCCCTCCTTATATATGTTGGAGGGGCGGGTTACATGTAGAGTCCTATTAGGATTAGGACTAGTCTATCTCTAATAGAAACCGGATACAAGTCCAGGTCTTAGCTCCTTGTAAGATAATGTTCCTCATGCCTTTCCTCTTAAACCGGCCCACCATTAACATAAACCGGCATGCTGGGCCTTGGGCCTTGTCATCCGTCTGGAACACGCGTCGGGTCACCAATGAGTCTTCAGACTCGTGAATCGTCATACCAGTGAACCGCCAGACACGTAAACCGCCAGACATGTAAACCGCCAATCACGTAAACCGCCAATCCTCTGGTGGTTTACCAATGAAACGCCTAGTCCGGCCTGGTTATACTTCCGACCGGTTTACGCCGCGGGGTATATCCCCGACATTAGCCCCCAAGTTTAGCTTGGATTTATTCATGGTAAACTTATGCTGCAAAATAAACACAAGAACAAATTTGACAGGTTATGATCCGGGTTAAGAATTCTTGTAAACCGGTACCTGATCACCCTTAAGTCCTTGTTATTTCCTCCTTCTAGAAAATCCGGGTTAACAAGTCAGCTTCATACTCAATTTGCTGACATTGGTTTCTCACAGAGAAATATTGTGAAGAATAATCCACTTGAGTCAGCTCCCAAAGCGCCGGTTTAAGAAATATGGATCTGAAAATACTTATCTGATATTCAGCCAGTTTGAAGATGTAAAACTTGCCGGTTTAATATTACCAAAATGGCCGGTTTATAAATATTGATGGAGCCGGGTCATAATTGTTGTCGACACCGGGTCATGTAATTGATCTTCCTGATTTGCTCAAAACTGATAAAATGAAGATGTTCCTCCTTTATATGCATAATACCTGTAGCCCCCAAGTCTTAAGAGGAGAACATAGTGATAACTTAAGACTTGCTCCAATAAGTGTTTCAACCTTCAAGAAATCCGGTTTGTTCATCTCAATCATATAAACTGAATACTCCATATATGTAGCCCCAAGTGCTGGCTTAGTAAGATAATACTGAACCGGGACTTGATATATACTTCAATGAAAATAACATCTTATAATGTAGCTTCCATCGTAGGGCTTGAACCCACGTCCACAAGGTTAAGAGCTTTGTGCTTTACCAACTGAGCAATGGATCCTTCAATATTATGGACGAAAACTTGTGTACCTTGAATTGTTGACAGGAGCAATTGGTAGCCCCCAAGGGCCGACTCATTATAATATGATGAGTCGGGTCTTCAATAAGACTAGTAAAACTGACTTTGCATTAGCCCCCAAGTGTCATGATGCATGCTTGCAGCGACATTAGACTTGCATGTAATCTTGATTTGAATAACGTAGCCCCCAAGTGCCGGGTTGTAAGCCTGCAGCAACTCGGGACTATTCCTTCCATTGTAGAATAAATCATATCCTTTAATAAGATAATAGCCATTGCGCTAAAGCGACTTTGAAAACTCAATAATACCGGTTATTAATAACCATAAAAATCCAGCCATGTTGGCTATTCAAGATAATATAATCCGGTGAAAACTTTATTCATTCAATATCATAATGAAAATTCAGCCAAGTTTTGGCTATTTGAATAATATAATCCAATGATTTATAAGCGCATGATTCCAATGGCGCAATCCAAATATATATATACTGGCGACTTATAGTCCAAAGCCAGGCCGGTTTAACAAACCTGTTTCTGCATACAACAAGTTTAAAGTGTCCTGGCGGTTTACCGCCGGACGGGTCATAATGCCCAACATATAACCCGGGTTTATAACCAAGGCTGCACTTAAGAATAATCAAATATGAAATATATCACACCTGTGACATTGAATCACATTGTTGGTTTTACCAACTTTTTGTAGTAAGGGTGGTAACCCAAATCTTGAGTACTGATAAATCCTTCCATATTATGCCGGTTTATGATAAAACCGTGCTGGGTTGTAATAAACGTCGGTTTAACCACATATAATACTGGCGACTCGTAGTCAAACCAGACCGGGCTGATAATCTCCGGATTATAACTTGATTGTGTACTGACAACTTGTAGTTGAAAGCCGAGCCGGGTTGATAAACACCGGTTTACTCCATAATAGGATGGTAACAGAAAATCAAACCGGGCAGATAGCCTCCGGATTAAAATGGACCGTGTTCCGTCAATTGACAGTTTGAACCGGCTTAAAACTTTGTCGGTTTAAAAAAAGAAATAAAAAGAAAGAAATATCTTTCAAAGAAAAATGTGAAGCAAAGGCAATGACAAAACCGTTTGCAAAAAGAGGCTTATTTGAGCTGATCAGATGGCGTTACCATGGTCGGACACGACCAAGCTCCCGATAGGTGTAGCTATGATTCAAGTCAGCCAGGTCCCCAAATGAAACCGTGGCATTTATGCCGATCAAGTGGCATGGCAATGGTTCAGGTTCGACCAAGCCCCCAAGTGATTCTGTGGCCTTAGGCCGATCAAGAGGCATGACTGGTTCAGACTTGACCAAGTCCCCAAGTGATCTGGTGGCTCTCGCCCATCAAGAGGTATTGCATCGGTTCGGACACGACCAAGCCCCCAAGTGATGTTTATAAAATTTTCAAGGGGTAAACCGGAGGCCGCTTTAAGACAGAACAACTCCGTGTAACCACGCATGATGTAAAAGAACAGAGACCCCGCTTTATGAACCAGACGCCCCCATGTGATCAATAATATGTCAGGCCAGTAAGGCGGGATATCCATGTTTGAACCGCGCATCGTGGCAGCAGGTCCTCTTCGGCAATTTTTAACTTTTTGCAAGAGATAAATTCTTCTTTGAACCGGGATCTTGAATCGGATATTGAGAGCTTCAAAGCTTTGTGGGAGACATCTTTCCCTTGAATCGGATTTTAAACCGGAATCTTCATTTTTAGCCGGAAATTTTCTAACGGCCTTTAAACTCGAACTTGCGAGAAGTTAATTCCTTTTTGAACCGGAAATTTTTAAACCGGATTTGAGAGCTTCAGAGCTTTGTCGGAGAACAAATTTCCCTTGTACCGGATTGTAAACCGGAATCCTTTTCTGATGACCCGAAACTTTTTCATTGAGCCGGGATTTTGTAACTGTCATATACTTTCTAATCCGGAAATCTTCTGACAGCACGATGTGAATCCGGGACCGGGTTATCTTTCCCTCCAACGTATTGGGGTTCTTGACTTCACTGAAAACCGGCAACGTTTGCTAAGTCATATCATTGTAGCCCCCAAGTCTCAAGGTGACTCGAGGAGTTGGCTTGAGATTCTCCATATTTGACCGTGATATAAACCGGCATAACTTGTATATCATTAGTGTTGATAGCACGATGTGAATCCATAGAAGGTTGAGGTGACTGCGGCGGGTTGTAAATGATCCCATATGAGCCGTGTCAGCAACTCGGCCAATGGTTCCTTCCAACTGGCGATTTGAAGTTAATCAAAACTGTAATGGCGGCGACTTGTGCGCCTGCCCATTGAACCATCCAGTGCAAACGGCGGTTGATGATAATTTGTCTCCAATTTGAAAGAAAACCGGGCTACCCAAGCTGTGACTTGTTCATACCCAATAAACAGCTCATGCAGACAGGTGCGGCCCGGTATGTTGATGTAGACCAGGCCACGAGAGACGGACAGCAAAGACGACCACAGTATCAGAGGCAGCTCGGACAGATGAGTCAGCCGCATGTCACGGCATTGCAAGCCGGTGCGGACGGGGAAAATCGGTACCGGTGTTGTAAACCGGCACGGACAGACGAATTAATGTAGACCGGGTCCGTAGAGGCGGCAACTTTGTGCACGCTTTATTGGGTAATTCGCACGGTCCTGACGAATTGATGCGGACTGGATGGCGATATAGACCGGCATGGGTTATCCAATAGCTCAGTGATATAGTAATCCCTTTTTGCAATAGACCATTTGTCCTGCATTGGAAAACTTGGAAGCCAGAGTAATTGCTCTTTTTAAAGAAAGCAATATATAATATGAAAATATAATGGATGGATTTCACCTGATATGTTAGCCAAGAAACATCCACCATAGAATTGATGATCACCACGGTGAAACTGAAATCAATCACGGACGAGTCGGCCATGCGAGCAGACGGATGAATCGGCCGCGGCGTTGTAAACCGGTGCGGACGAGCAAGTTGCCCTCCGCGTTGTAATCCGGCGCGGATGCATGAACCGGCGGCGAGGGCGGACGGGCGAGTCGTCCGTGGCGTTGTAAGGTGGTGCGGACGGGCGAGTCGGTCGGCGCGTTGATGTTAACCGGGCCACAGGGACGACGACTTGCGCACGTTCATTCACCGGGTGGTATGACACGGACAAAACACTGGTGCAGAACGTTGCTAGCGTGTGCTCCTTGCCCGTAATATAACGCCTCATTTATAATGAACGATTGTCCTGCGTTAAAAAATATCACATGCCCAAGTAATTATTCTCAGACGAATTTACATGTTGATAAAACATAAAACATAGAGGAAAGATATCACCTGATGCATCGGTATAACCAATGATCTTTGCACGTCCATAATTTAGCTGGAATACGGAGCCCAACAGCAACGTGAATGATGACTTAACCCACATCCACCCCTCTTTTTTTTTAATGTTAGAAACGGGATTGACTTCTCTTCATGAGTTGATGGCATGCCTCTGGCTGGTTTGACTTGCCCGGAGTGTGTGCACGGAGCGATGGTAGCAGCAAGAGGATCGCCCGGCTCTCATGTAAAAAATATGGATCTTTGATCGTGGTTGATCACACGCCCTGTTTGCATCTCCGTAATTGTTGGCTTGGGCAGATTGTTTCTTACACGATGTGTCCGCCGAATATGGCCAGTAGGCAAACTTCTCGGCGCTGCAACGACCACGTTTCCGTCTTAGTACATGTTTGATGCTTGCTGTCATTTGACTCTTGAT
This sequence comes from Triticum urartu, assembly GCF_003073215.2. NCBI lineage: Eukaryota > Viridiplantae > Streptophyta > Magnoliopsida > Poales > Poaceae > Triticum > Triticum urartu. Next base: position 545,509,299 of record NC_053025.1, on the reverse strand, counting down.
GGGCTTGTCCCTTGTGACCACGTGAGAGCCTCCTTCGAGGTCTTGTTGGCATCATGCTCTAAGCAGATGTAGTAATTAAAGATGAAAAGTCCAAAAGTTGAACTAGTAGCACTAAACTTTTGGCCTTCACGTGATGCAGCAGCAGCGTAACACCTCAGCTGGGATCTGAAATTTTTCTGCAAACAGCGCACTCTCAACTTGAGGCGAAGCCCAGGCAGCTCAGCGGCCATGGCAGAGGAGCGCCGGTGGCTCGGCCGCGGAGGTGAGAAGGCGACATCGGCTCAGCAACAGAGGCGCGCCGGCAAGGCACAGCCGCGGCCGCAGAGGTGACGAGGGTGAGGACGGTTTGACACGCGGCAACGGAGGCAACCAGACCACGTGACGACGGCGAGTCAAGGCAAGCCCAAGGCGGCGGTTCAACCCCAAGACTAGTGACTCGGAGTCGGTTTGCAGAGAAACGGAGCGAGGGTGACTCGCAGGTCGGAGATTTGAAGCGACTCAGCACGAAGCCCTCCCGGTGACTCAGAGCAAGGCTGAAGCGGCGACGGCGGAGGTTGGCCGGCTCGCGGGCGGACTCGGCCCGCAGGAACGACGGCGCCTCGGAGTAGGCGGCAGCAGGTCGGTTTGACTCGGACGGAGCAACGACGGATCGACCACGGTGGGTCAACCACGGCAGAAGAGGATAAGGGCGCGGGTGCTGGCAGTAAACCGGTGCGCGTGGAAGGCGGCTCGTCCGGTGGAGCGGCCACGAGGAGGAAGGACGCAGTCGACGAGGCACGGAGGCATATGAGCCGGAGGCCGGGTCGGAGACGCGCAGGCCAGAGACCGGGACGGAGGCGGCTTTGCGCAGGCAGGCTCAGAAGTGCTGCGGCGGAGACGGCAGGGCCGAAGCCGGCAGTCGCGGCGCAGATGCCCGATCGTGGAGCCCAAGACCAAGGAGTACTACTAATCCCATCAAAAATATGTGCGTACATGCATGCCTCACTTTTCCTTTGACAAGCGCTATTACCAACAATAATTGTTCTGATCTACCCCAATTAGTCTCAGACTCGGCGGATTATCATGGCGCTTGTAACGGGCGCTGAACCTGCAACCCTAATTTTTTGACTGTTCGTCGGACGTCTTCTGCGCCAGCTGTTCTTCATCCAATACATCGCGAACTTCTCAATCCCTGAGATGGATCCCTCCGAGAATCTCCACACCACCGTGCGTAAGCCTCATGGTAGGCGCCAACTGTCGTGGAATTGTCACAGCAGATGTTCTTAGTGTCAGGACTTAGTCGCGAGGCCAACGCATCTATGTGGTAGCTTGATAGGGGTTGAGCGGGACGAGAGACGCGATGTTTTACCCAGGTTCGGCCCCTCACGGTGGAGGTAAAAGCTTACATCCTGTTTCATTGATATTGATGATGATGATCACGGTTACAAGAGTGCTCTATCTCGAGAGCTATTGTCTAAACCTAACTTGTCCAACTTGTGAAACTTGTGAATCTTGTCCCTTTTGGGGAGACCCGCCCCTCCTTATATATGTTGGAGGGGCGGGTTACATGTAGAGTCCTATTAGGATTAGGACTAGTCTATCTCTAATAGAAACCGGATACAAGTCCAGGTCTTAGCTCCTTGTAAGATAATGTTCCTCATGCCTTTCCTCTTAAACCGGCCCACCATTAACATAAACCGGCATGCTGGGCCTTGGGCCTTGTCATCCGTCCGGAACACGCGCCGGGTCATCAATGAGTCTTCAGGCTCGTGAATCGTCATACCAGTGAACCGCCAGACACGTAAACCGCCAGACATGTAAACCGCCAATCACGTAAACCGCCAATCCTCTGGCGGTTTACCAATGAAACGCCTAGTCCGGCCGGGTTATACTTCCGGCCGGTTTACGCCGCGGGGTATATCCCCGACACCCGCAGCATCAACAGCTGGGTCGACTTCACCGATGCATTCGTCCGCAACTTCACAAGCACGTACAAGCGTCCTCCCAAGCCTCGTCAGCTTTCCTTGTGCATGCAAGGCTCCAACGAGTCGACTCGCGACTACCTCACACGTTGGGCCAAGCTTCGGAACTCCTGCGAGGGCGTGCACGAGGTGCAGGCTATCGAGTACTTCACCGTCGGGTGCAGAGAAGGCACCCTCCTCAAGCACAAGCTCCTCTGCGACGAGCCAGAAACCCTCGACGAGCTGCTGATCATAGAAGACAAGTATGCCACGGCCGACTCCTCCATGAAGGCGGAGATTCAAGTTAGCGCGACTGGCAAAGTGGCCCCTCGGGCTCCTAGAACTCCGGCAGGAGACGTCAGTTGGCGGCAACAGCAGAACGACCACAAGCGCAAGGCCCCGCAGCCGGCAGGTCGCGACAGTTGAAGACCAGCAGCCGGATGGGCAGCCTCCACCCAAGCGACAGAAAGGTGGCAAGCTCAACTGGTTGCCGGCTTTCTCATACGAGCAGACTCTGGATGGTCCTTGCAAGTTCCATAGCGGCGCGAAGCCGTCGAATCACACCACCCGGAAGTGCCACTGGCTCACCAGAATCACCAAAGGAGACGGCCTCCTACCTCCCCCGCCTGCTGGGCAGCAGCCTCCGCCTCCACCCCAGCAGCCGGCTGTCAGGCTAGTCGGCGCAGTACAAGACGAGTACCCCGAAGAGCACGGAGCCTACATGATATTTACCAGCGTGGCTGATGATCGACGCAGCAGGCGGCTGCAGCGACAAGAGGTGAATGCAGTAGCATCAGAGACGCCAGAGTTCATGCACTGGTCCGAGAAGCCTATCAGCTGGAGCAGGGCTGATCACCCAGAGGTGATGCCGAGTCCGGGCTCTTATGCCTTGGTCTTGGATGCCACCTTTGCCACGGATAGACGAGCTTCTCGTTTCTCGCGAGTTCTGATAGACGGAGGCAGCAGCATCAACATCATGTACAAGGACACCATGGAGAAGTTAGGAATCAAGCAAAGACAGCTTCAGAACAGCCGGACTGTGTTCCACGGCATTGTTCCAGGGCTTTCCTACTCACCAATCGGCAAGATCCTGATGGACGTCCTCTTTGGAGACAAAGATCACTTCCGCCGAGAGTCAGTTTGGTTTGAGGTGGTGAACCTCGAGAGCCCATACCATGCATTACTTGGCCGACCCGCCCTGGCCAAGCTCATGGCAGTCCCCCACTATGCCTACCTTAAAATGAAGATGCCCAGTTCCAAGGGGATTCTAACCGTAGCCAGCGACTACCGGAAGTCGTCTGCCTGTGCGGCTGAGAGTAGTCGGTTGGCCGAGTCCCTGGTGATCGCGGCCGAGAAGCGGCTCCTTGACCGGGTTGTGGCGATGGCCGGCAAGCAGCTAGAGGTGTCGCCTAACCCAAAGGAGTCAGAGGCTGAGGGTTTGTTCAGGCCGGCCAAGGAGACAAAGAAGATACCCTTGGATCCGGAGCACCCAGAGAGGTACGCTGTCGTAGGCGCAAACCTCGACAGCAAATAGGAAGGCGAGCTCGTCGATTTCCTCCGTGAGAATCGGACATCTTCGCATGGTCCCCCAAAGACATGCCAGGTGTGCCGACGGAATTCGCCGAGCACAAGTTACATGTCCGATCTGATGCAAAGCCGGTCAGGCAGCCCTTGCTCTGCCTATCAGAAGAAAAGAGAAGAGTTGTCGGAGAAGAGATAGCCCGACTCCTAGCAGCCGGCTTCATTATGGAAGTATTCTTTCTAGAGTGGCTAGCCAACCCGGTCCTGGTACTGAAGAAGAACAAGCAGTGGCGAATGTGTATTAACTACACAAGCCTCAACAAGGCTTGCCCCAAGGACCCGTTTGCTCTACCTAGAATTGATTAGGTGATAGACTCCATAGCCGGATGCGAGCTGTTCAGCTTTTTGGATGCATATTCAGGATATCATCAGATCAAGCTAAACCCGGCTGACAGACTGAAGACCGCCTTCATCACGCCGTTTGGAGCCTTCTGCTACCTCACCATGATGTTTGGCTTGAGGAATGTCGGCTCCACTTTTCAGCGTTGCATTCAGAAGTGCCTCCTCAAGCAACTTGGCAGAAACGCCCACGTCTACATGGACGATGTGGTGGTGAAGACGGAAAAGCGTGGAACACTGCTGGAAGACCTCAAGGAGACCTTTGAGAACCTGCGCCGATTCCAGATCAAGCTTAACCCTGAGAAGTGCGTCTTCGGAGTACCAGCCGGCCAACTCCTTGGCTTCCTGGTCTCTGAACGCGGCATAGAGTGCAACCCTGTAAAGATCAAGACCATTGAGAGGATGGAGGTACCCAGCCGACTGCTGGACGTGCAAAAGTTCACCGGCTGTTTGGCGTCCATCAGCCGATTCATCAGTCGGCTGGGCGAGAAAGCTCTCCCCTTATACCAGCTCATAAAGAAGACCATTTTTTCGAGTGGAACCACAAGGCGGACGAAGCTTTTCTCCAGTTGAAGAAGATGCTGACTACTCCACCCGTTCTGGCGGCTCCAACTCCTAAGGAATCTACGCTCATGTACATTGCCGCCACCAGCCGGGTAGTCAGCACAGTCATTGTAGTGGAACGCAAGGAGGAAGGCAAGGCACTACCTATCTAGAGACCGGTATATTACCTGAGCGAAGTACTGTCGGCCTCCAAGCAGAACTACCCCCACTACCATAAGATGTGCTATGGCGTGCACTTTGCCGCCAAGAAATTGAAACCTTACTTTCAAGAGCATTCAATCACTATGGTCTGCACGGCCCCACTTGCCGAGATCATCGGAAGCCGAGATGCTTCTGGCCGAGTGGCCAAATGGGCCATAGAGCTGGCTCCCTACACCATCCACTACCAGCCCCGCACCGCCATCAAGTCACAAGCACTGGCCGACTTTCTCGTCGACTGGGCCGAGACCCAGTACCTACCTCCAGCGCCTGACTCCACCCATTGGCGGATGCATTTAGCGGCTTCAAGATGCGCACCGGTTTGGGAGATGACGTTGTCCTCACTTCTCCTAAAGGCGACAAGCTCAAATACGCACTACAAATCCATTTTGCCGCCTCCAACAATGTCACCGAGTACGAGGTGCTCATTCACGGGCTCCGGCTTGCCAAAGAACTTGGCATTCGCTGGATCCTGTGTTATGGCGACTCGGACTTAGTGGTCCAGCAGTCGTCTGGCGACTGGGACGCCAAAGATGCAAACATGGCGAGTTACCGTTTCCTCGTGCAGCAACTCAGTGGGTATTTCGAGGGGTGCGAGTTCCTTCATGTGCCAAGAAACGACAACGACCAAGCAGACGCCTTGGCACGAATCGGCTCTACCCGCCAAGCAATACCATCCGGCGTCGCCCTTCAACGCCTCCTCAAGCCGTCTGTCAAGCCTTCACCAGAATCAGACTCCATCTTTGTGCCGGCTCCTCCCGAACAAGTCGGATCCGACTCCAGAGCCCCGGCGGACGGTACGGGGATTTTGACAGATGGCTCCAAAGCCGCCACAGTCGAGGCCGGCCCAGGGACTGCAGAAACCGGCCCGGGGACTGCAGCGGCCGGCCCGAAGACTCCAGAACTCGGCCCAAGAGTTGCGCCAGTCGGCCCGGGGACTTCATTAATCCAGCAAGCGGTTGTTGACTCCAGCCCGCCGCCTCCCAGCCCCAGCCGCCCTCGTCCAAGTCGCAGTTCTGGCGGTCGAAGAAATAGCAGCACCCTCATGGGCCCAGCCCATCCTCAAATTTCTGGTGAGCAAAGAGCTGCCGACTGATGAGACCTTAGCTCGGCAAGTACAACACCGAGCGGCAGCCTACACCATAGTCAACAGAGAGCTGGTCAGGCGCAGCATCACTGGTGTCTACCAGCACTGCGTAGAGCCAGAGCAAGGCCAAGTAATTCTCAAAGACATCCATGAAGGCGAGTGCGGTCACCATGCGGCTTCAAGAGCACTCGTCGCCAAAGCTTTCCGACACGGTTTCTTTTGGCCAACGGCTTTAGAAGAGGCCAAGGAGTTGGTCCAAAAATGCAAAGGATGCCAGAAGTTCCGCTCCAAGCCGCATCAGCCAGCTTCTGCACTCAAGACCATCCCCATTGCCTGGCCTTTCACAGTTTGGGATCTAGACATGGTGGGACCATTCAAGACGGCACGAGGTGGCTTAACTCACTTACTTGTCGCGGTGGACAAGTTCACCAAGTGGATAGAAGCGAAGCCAATCAAGAAACTGAACGGTCCGACTACCGTGACTTTCATCTCCGACATCACAATTCGGTACGGCATACCACACAACATCATCACCGACAACGGCACGAATTTTGCCAAAGGCGCCTTGGCCCATTTCTGTGCGACACAGGGCATCCGAATGGACCTAGCATCCCTCGCCCATCCATAGTCAAACGGCCAGGTGGAGCGAGCAAACGGCCTCATCCTGTCCGGCATCAAGCCCCGACTGATCGAGCCTCTAGAGTGCTCGGCTGGCTGCTGGCTCGACGAGTTGCCAGCCGTCCTCTGGAGTCTGCGCACGACTCCAAACAAGTCAACCGGCTTCACGCCTTTCTTCCTCGTCTACGGTGCTGAAGCCGTCATCCCAACGGACATAGAGTTCGATTCCCCGCGAGTCACCATGTACACCGAGGAACAAGCAGAAGAAGCACGACAAGACGGTGTTGACCTGCTAAAAGAGGGCCGGCTGTTGGCATTCAGCCGGTCCAGCATCTACCAGCAGAGCCTGCGCAGATACTACAACAGGAAGGTCAGGCCGAGATCTTTCCAGGAGGGCGACCTCGTGCTCCGACTAATCCAGCGAATAGCCGGCTAGCACAAGCTGTCGGCGCCTTGGGAAGGCCCCTTCATCAGCAGCAAAGTACTGGGCAACGATTCCTACTACCTGATCGACGCTCAGAAGCCCCGAGCATGCAAGAGGGACGACTCCGGCAAAGAGACAGAGCGGCCATGGAATGCAAATCTCCTCCGAAAATTTTACAGTTAAACGCAGTATGTATCACGCTACCTTTTGTATTAAAAGTATCAAGACTTCGGCCCCCCCGAGAAGAGCTCGGGGACTGCCCTCTTTTATCTATATGATAAGAAATATGCCTTCGAGTATATTACTCTTTGTTATGCCGCTTGGCACCGGGTTCGACTAGTCGGCTCGGGGACTTGCCGTCGTGCGCTATGAAATGCTTCCTGCAGCTGGACAAGTAGTGTGCGGCGTCTAAACCGTCTCCTGCCAGAAGCCGCAGCTCGCAGAGCGACTGCCTGGTGGGCAGGAGTAAGAAAGAATGGGCGTCAACATGAAAAATGGCTAAGGACTCAAAGCACAAACATAGCTTAAGGCCGGCTTCCAGCCTTTTTTCGCAAACCGACTCTTGAATAGTCGGCTTGCCGCCTTCTATCCGACTTGTTAAACAACTCTAAAAACGGCTAAGTACTTGCCTTTCCAAAGTGACCAAGAATTTGATCCAGCAGTAGTCCGCAGAGCGGCTGTCTGACTGACAAAGACGACAACTGAGGGAAGACGGCAAAGGAAAAAGCCAAAAGAACAATGAGCAAGAAATATAGAAATCGAATGAATATTTACATAACAAAGGCCCTTGGCCGAATCTTCGAGCAGAATTTCAAAATACACCCCGCGGGTGGAATTGTGCGGATTAACGAGTTCTTCAAAAACTATTAGAACAGATAAAACAAAGACAAGGTGGCAGCCTAGGGGGCGGCAGACGGGTTTGGAGGATCGGAGGAGACGACGGTGTTGGATGTTGGGGCGGCCGGCTGGGCGGTCTCGGCTTGATCACCTCCGGCAGCAGTCGGCTCGGGCGGGCACGGCTCGTTGCTGGAGGCACGGTCGAGCTGAGGCTGGCCGTCCGCTCCGTCTTCCGGTGCCTCTGTCTCGCTTCCGTCCTCCGCCTAGTCTTCCTCCTCGACGCTGGAGCCAATCACCTCTGCCGAGTTCTCGCCGTAGTCGGGGTTCAGCCCCAACCACTCCAGCGACACCTCCTCGCCGTCTTCAGCCCGCTTGGGGACAAAGATGCTGGTGTCGGTGTACTCGGCGATCGCCGCCGCACGCTTGACAAGGGCATCTTCCGCGGCTGCCAGCTCCGGTTGGGCCTCTGACCGGAGTGTGGCCAGCCGGTCTAGGTCCAGCCCCGGATACCACGCCCTGACGAATTTCAAGGCTCGGCGTGCTCCGTCCCGGGCCGAGGAACCCTTCCAGGCCTCAAGACGGCCAGCCGTGACCTCCAGCCAGTCGGCAGTCCGACTGGGGGTGCGCGGAGCCTGCACGTCTGGCCATAGGGCGGCGATCGCTTGGGCGCCGACACGTTGAAGCCGCGGCAGCATCTGGTGGGCCGGCCGCAGGCGAGCCCCAATGCTCAGAATATGCTCGTCAAGACTCCGAGGGGCATCAGCGGCGATCTCCGCGCCACCCGCCCTCCGCTCCACGCGGTCGGCCTCGATAGCTTGAATGGCGGCCTGCGAGTGGCCGGGGAAGAAGTCTGCCAAGACGGAAAGAATGAAGAACAAGTCAAAAAAACCAGGAGTCGGCTCGACATATAGTCGGCGGCTCGAAGAAGGAAAGCAAAGAAGCTCACCGTCGACGAGGTCCTCGATCTCATGGAAGCCGGAGACCAGCATTGCCTCCTTGTCGGTCCAGGAGGAGCGCTCGCTCGCGAACTCGGCCAGGAGGGCGGCTTCCGCCTCCTTCTGCGTCTTCGTAAGCAGCTCCTTCTGCTCTGCCAATTGTGCGGCCAGCAGATCGCGCTCTGCGGCGAGCTTGCTGCACTCCTCCCCCTTGGCGCGCAACGCGGAGTTGGCTTCGCCCAGCTGCTGTTGAATAGCAGTGTTGGCCTCTGAAGAGAAAGAAGAAAGAAGGTGTTAAGTCATCAACGAAGAAGGTCGCCGGGGAGATCCGGCCCAAGTGCTCAGCAGTCGGCCCGAATCTCGGGGACTACAGCCCGCGGGTGCGCCAGCGCGCCCCCGCAAAGAAGGAAAAGGACTCACTCCGGCTCTCCGACAAGTCGGCAGTCCGCTTGCCCAGCTCTTCAACATTGTGGTTGAAGGCGGTGACACGGAGGTTGTGATAGTCCTGCAACAAGTATTTCAGAACAAAGGTTAGTACCCGGAACTTACCAATTGGAGTTCCAGGCCGCCTGCTCAGCAGCCGGCCCAAAACTCGGGGACTACACCCAATGGGTGCGCTGGCGCGCCCCCACAGAGAGGAACAAGAAAATAGGGACAAAGGAGAAAGCATACCCGGATGGCGGCCCGCGACGCTAGGTGCGCCTTGGTGCAGTTTTGGATGGCGTCGCTCTCAGCTCGCAGCTTCGTCTGGACATCCAGAAGCGCCTGGTTCGGCGGGCCCGTGCCGCCTCCTCGCACCCACCTAGTGGGCGCGGTGCTCATCGCTTCGGCGTCTGGAATCGTCGAGCTGGCAGTACCGGTCTCCAAGGGGCGTGGCGCCGAGGTCGCCTTCTCAAGACGACGGCGCGTTGGCGAGCCGACTTGAAGGAGTAGCCTTGCCACGGCCTCGTCTTCAGTCGGCGGCAAGGGTGGATCCGCCGGCTGTTTGCCTTGCACGCTTCTAGACGGCGGCGGGGGCGGCTGTGGTGGCGCGACCACGTCCGGCATGGGGGCGTCGCCACTACCTCTCTCCATGATCGGGAACTCGTTGCCGGCTTCCCCTGACTGCCCCGTGAACTCCGGAGGCGGCGGCGCGGGGTTCAAAGGGGTGACGAACACCGCCGATCGCCGGGGTGCGACTTCCTTAGCCGGCTGCTTTGCCGCAGCGGCGGCCTCGGCCGCCTCCAGCTTCTTCAGGGCGGAGGCCTCCGCCTTCTCGGCCTCCGCTTTCTCCCGGCGGGCGGCCTCGTCCTCCTCGTGCTTCTCCCACGCGTTCCGCTCTGTCGCCTCCCGAAGGTCGGCGGCGGGGTCAATCCGCCGAGTGGTGGCAGACGTCTCCACCGACCCCATAACGGAGGCGGCGGCAACCCTCTCAAGAGTGAGGGGAGCCCTGAGGCGAGAAAAGCATATGAAAAACTCAGACAAGATCAACAAAGAGAAAGTAAAGATAAGGGATGGAGGCGCTTACGCAGAGACCAGCGACGGCTTCTTCACTTCCTTGCGGAAGCGGTTGGCTTTTGCGGCCGCCTCTTCCCGCTTGGTCGCGGCGGCCGCTCCCTTGAACTTCTTCGACCGGCCACCAAGCGTACTCGGCCCGGCCCGGCGCTTCTTCGCACCTCCTTGAGCGTCCAAGCCGGCGGAGGAACTCGCGCTTGGCTGGCCGGCTTTTGGCTAACGACGCGGGGTGACTTCTTCTCCCTCGGCCTCGTCGTCAGGCCAGTCGGCGAAAGTGACCGAAGGCCTGGAGCCGCCTGCTTCTCCTCCTCCTCCCTCGGCGTCGGCTTCCATGGCCGCCGCCCCCAAGTCGGGATCGTCGACGTCGCTCTCCGCCCGATCGGGGACAAACTGATGAGCCGGCCCCGCGGTGCCGGTCGAAGGAGGGACGAGAGGATTCTGATTCAAAACAAAAATGGTCAGACTTGACAAGTCTGACTCGGCAGCAAAGAAACAGAAGAAGAAGGAAGACGACTTACAATAGGCGGGGGGTTGGCGCGCGAATACGGCTCCTTGCCGAACCGCCAGTCCACTGAGAGACCGCAGTTCACGATGTAGTTCACCGTGTTCGCCACCTCCGCGTGAGGCATGTCCTTGGAGCACATCCGACTCGGGTCCCGATGACCGCTCATCTGGCAGATCAGGTGAGGTCGGCCTTGGAGTGGGAGGACTCGGCGCGCCACGAAGGCGGCCAGCAAGTCGGCCCCAGTCAGGCCCTCTGACTGCGTCAGCACTCGGAGTCGCGCGACGGCGGCGGCACCAGCGGGAGACAGCATCTTGGCTTGGTGTGACCAGCTGAGGAGCCTTCCAACCGGCGCGCCGGCTTCGTAAGCCGGCAAGTTGACCCAGTCGCCTTCTGGGGCGATATTCTTCACATAAAAATATGACCGCTGCCACATCTTCACCGATTTAATCAGTGCGATGGTGGGAAATGGATTGTCGGCCATTGATCTCCGCATCGCGATGAATGCACCGCACTGGGCCGGCATGCCGGCGACGTGTATGCCGAGCTTGGATTGGAAGAACTCACCCCAGAGCTCGATGGTGGGGAGAACGCCGACGAAGCCTTCGCACAGGGTGGCGAAGGCAGCCAGCAGCACCACCGTGTTCGGAGTAAGGTGGTGCGGCTGGAGCCCGTGAAACTCCAAGAAGGAGCGGAAGAAGCCGCTCGCCGGTAGTCCCAGGCCGCGCATGAGGTGCGAGCGGAATATGACCCGCTCGCCCTCCTCCGGCGCCGACGATATCTCTCCCTCCGGCGCGAGGCGGACCCGCACTAAGTCCCTGCTTGGCAGCCGCCGTGTCTGGCGGAGGATCTCGATGTCGTCATCGTCAACCTCGGAGCCATCCCACACTCCGGAGCGAACAGCAGGAGGCGCGGCGGTGGAGGAGGAGCTCATCGCTGCGGGCACGGCGTGGTTCGGAGCAGTAGCGGCAAGAAGAAAAAGAAGTAAGAAGGAGCGAAAGGAAGTGGGGAGAATGGGCGCGCGTGCTTCGCCGCCCCCCTCCCCCCGCCTACTTGTAGGCTCGTGGGCTGAGAAGTCGAGGGGGCGGTCATGGGATTAACTGCGCCCGGGACCCCACGACCCCCACGATTTACCACACGAAGTTACCACGTGCAATAACCGCGCGGGAACCCCAACCGTCCGCGCGGCCGCAATGGATCCGTTCGCATGCCGAGGCACGGTAGTGGCGGGCCCCGCCTGTAGGCCTGGCCTGTCGCGCACGTGGGTGATAAGACTAGCTCCGCCACGTGGCGCCTCATGACGGATCAACCACGGGCGGCAACCCGGAAGCTTATCAGGCACGCCGCCTGAACTCCGCCGCAATGTTCAAACTTTTTTAGGGGCAAGTCGGCCTTGAGCAAGTCCGACTCCAACTAATCGGCTTGACAGAAGACGGCTAGCGAAGCCCAGATCCAACCGCCAGAGAGAAGAAACTGTTGAGGCTCCACGACATGTCGCCCTTGGAGCCTCGCCAGCTTCGGGGACTACTGTCGGAGTAATGGGCCACGGGTAGGCTAACCCAGGCCCAGAACCTTTCAAGACATTGAGGCAGACTGCGCCCCTTGAGACCCCAGGACGAAAAGCCGCCTTCTGAGAGTCGGCGGTGAGGCGGCCGGCTGCCCACTCACGGTCGAGTCCTAGGGACGACTTCAGGATGAGCCGACTCCTGACTGGTGACTTCCAGAGAAGCCGGCCTTGGGGAGTCGGCCCGCGACGCCAACAACCCCCATGCCCTCATAAAGAGGGACGGGACGGGGAGTGGCCACAGTAAGGTCCACTCCCACCCCTTTTCCAAGGGCAGGTGTGGCTACAGTACGCCGTACCCGCGGAGATCTCCGCGCGGCGCGACGCTATTGCCATGCCGGCCCTGACGTCAGCCCCAGGGGGCGGAGCCCTGTGCCCACGACGGCCTGCTGGTACGACCCAGGGATGATGGGTCCCACCAATCGGCGGGCGTACGAAAGACGGCGAAAGCACCACTAGTCGGGCCGGATGGGAGTCGGCCACCAGAAGTCGGCCGGCCCCTCCCACGGGCCCCACGCGCCATTAATCAGACATGACAAGTAGTGGCCACAGTGATCGCCCGCCAGACGGCGGGGCTGTCGCCATGACCTCATGACCGAGCCTGCGTCATTAGAGGCACGGCTACAGTAATTTGCAGCCGGCAAGACCCGCCCGCGGCGGACGCGGCTTGTCGGCTCCACACCGAGCCAGTCGGCGGGCCCCAGGAGTCGGCGGATAAGACGGCGGCCAGAGAGACTGATGGCTGGGCCCGCGCCCAGCCGAATTACCATTGTACCCCTGGGGGCTAGGCCTATATAAACCCCCCAGGGCATCCATGCAAAGGGTTGGAATCCATTAGCACTAGACCAGATCGTATAGGAAGGAGAGAGCTAGCCTAGCCTTCTTCTACCTCCAGGAAACAGCTCGAGGAGCAATCATGTAAACACTTTGCCATAGTGATCATGCGGAGACCCCGTAGAGCAGCAGTAGGGGTATTATCTCCCCGGAGAGCCCTGAAGCTGGGTAAGATTCGCCGGCGTGCATGTCTTCACCTTATCCCGTTTCCAGGCACCGGCGATGTTCTACTCGCCCCCACCATGATAAGCCATCCTTTGGCATATGTCGCACCCAACCCTCGACAAGGCTCGCGGCAGGTATCATTATTTTCTGATCTTCACAGATGATTTGAGCAGATATGAGTATATCTACTTGATGAAACACAAGTCTGAAACATTTGAAAAGTTTAAAGAATTTCAGAGTGAAGTGGAGAATCATCGTAACAAGAAAATAGAAGTTTCTACGATATGATCGCAGAGGTAAAATATTTGAGTTAAGAGTTTGGCCTTCAGTTAAAACAATGTGAAATAGTTTCACTACTCACGCCACCTGGAACACCATAGTGTAATGGTGTGTCCGAACATCGTAACCGTACTTTATTAGATATGGTGCGATCTATGATGTCTCTTACCAATTTACCACTATCGTTTTGGGGTTATGCATTAAAGACAGCTACATTCACGTTAAATAGGGCACCATCTAAATCCGTTGAGACGACACCGTATGAACTATGGTTTGGCAAGAAACCTAAGCTGTCGTTTCTTAAAGTTTGAGGTTGCAATGCTTATGTGAAAAAGTTTCAACCTGATAAGCTCAAACCCAAATCGAAGAAGTGCGTCTTCATAGGATACCCAAAAGAAAATGTTGGGTACACCTTCTATCACAGATCCGAAGGCAAGATATTCGTTGCTGAGAATGGATCCTTTCTAGAGAAGGAGTTTCTCTCGAAAGAAGTGAGTGGAAGGAAAGTAGAACTTGATGAGGTAACTGTACCTGCTCCCTTATTGGAAAGTAGTTCATCACAGAAATCTGTTCCTGTGACTACTACACCAATTAGTGAGGAAGCTAATGATGATGATCATGTAACTTCAGATCAAGTTACTACTGAACCTCGTAGGTAAACCAGAGTGAGATCCGCACCAGAGTGGTACGGTAATCCTGTTCTGGAGGTCATGTTACTTGACCATGACGAGCCTACGAACTATGAGGAAGCGATGATGAGCCCAGATTCCGCGAAATGGCTTGAGGCCATGAAATCTGAGATGAGATCCATGTATGAGAACAAAGTATGGACTTTGATTGACTTGCCCATTGATCGGCGAGCCATTGAGATTAAATGGATCTTCAAGAGGAAGACGGACGCTGATAGTAGTGTTACTATCTACAAAGCTAGAATTGTCACAAAAAGGTTTTCGACAAGTTCAAGGTGTTGACTACGATGAGAGTTTCTCACTCGTGTCTATGCTTAAATCTGTCCGAATCATGTTAGCAATTGCCGCATTTTATGAAATCTGGCAAATGGATAAACAAAACTACATTCCTTAATAGATTTATTAAAGAAGAGTTGTATATGATGCAACCAGAAGGTTTTGTCAATCCTAAAGGTACTAACAAAATATGCAAGCTCCAGCGATCCATCTATGGACTGGTGCAAGCATCTCGGAATTGGAATATACGCTTTGATAAGTTGATCAAAGCATATAGTTTTATACAGACTTGCGGTGAAGTCTGTATTTACAAGAAAGTGAGTAGGAGCATTACAGCATTTCTGATAAGTATATGTCAATGCCATATTGTTGATCGGAGATAATGTAGAATTATTCTGCAAAGCATAAAGGAATGTTTGAAAGGAGTTTTTCAAAGAAAGACCTCAGTGAAGCTGCTTACATATTGAGCATCAAGATCTATAGAGATAGATCAAGACGCTTGATAAGTTTTTCAATGAGTACATACCTTGATAAGATTTTGAAGTAGTTCAAAATGGAAAAGTCAAAGAAGGAGTTCTTGCCTGTGTTACAAGGTGTGAAGTTGAGTAAGACTCAAAACCCGACCATGGCAGAAGATAGAGAGAGAATGAAAGTCATTCCCTATGCCTCAGCCATAGGTTCTATAAAGTATGCCATGCTGTGTACCAAACCTATTGTATACCCTGCCCTGAGTTTGGCAAGGGAGTACAATAGTGATCTAGGAGTAGATCACTGGACAGTGGTCAAAATTATCCTTAGTGGAATAAGGGTATGTTTCTCGATTATGGAGGTGACAAAAAGGTTTTTCGTGAATGGTTACGTCGATGCAAGTTTTGACATTGATCCAGATGACTCAAAGTCTCAATCTGGATACATATTGAAAGTGGGAGCAATTAGCTAGAGTAGCTCCGTGCAGAGCATTGTTGACATAGAAATTTGCAAAATACATACGGATCTAAATGTAGCAGACCTGTTGACTAAACTTTCCTCACAAGCAAAACATGATCACGCCTTAGTACACTTTGGGTATTAATCACATAGCGATGTGAACTAGATTATTGACTCTAGTAAACCCTTTGGGTGTTGGTCACATGACGATGTGAACTATGGGTGTTAATTACATGATGATGTGAACTATTGATGTTAAATCACATGGCGACGCGAACTAGATTATTGACTCTAGTGCAAGTGGGAGACTGAAGGAAATATGCCCTAGAGGCAATAATAAAGTTATTATTTATTTCCTTATATCATGATAAATGTTTATTATTCATGCTAGAATTGTATTAACCGGAAACATAATACATGTGTGAATACATAGACAAACAGTATGTCACTAGTATGCCTCTACTTGACTAGCTCGTTGATCAAAGATGGTTATGTTTCCTAACCATAGACATGAGTTGTCATTTGATTAACGAGATCACATCATTAGGAGAATGATGTGATTGACTTGACCCATTTCGTTAGCTTAGCACTTGATCGTTTAGTTTGTTGCTATTGCTTTCTTCATGACTTATACATGTTCCTATGACTATGAGATTATGCAACTCTCGTTTACCGGAGGAACACTTTGTGTGCCACCAAACGTCACAACGTAACTGGGTGATTATAAAGGTGCTCTACAGGTGTCTCCGAAGGTACTTGTTGGGTTGGCGTATTTCGAGATTAGGATTTGTCACTCCGATTATCGGAGAGGTATCTCTGGGCCCACTCGGTAATGCACATCACTATAAGCCTTGCAAGCATTGTAACTAATGAGTTAGTTGCGGGATGATGTATTACGGAACGAGTAAAGAGACTTGCCGGTAACGAGATTGAACTAGGTATTGAGATACCGACGATCGAATCTCGGGTAAGTAACATACCGATGACAAAGGAAACAAACGTATGTTGTTATGCGGTTTGACCGATAAAGATCTTCGTAGAATATGTAGGAGCCAATATGGGCATCCAGGTCCCGCTATTGGTTATTGACCAGAGAGGTGTCTCGGTCATGTCTACATAGTTCTTGAACCCGTAGAGTCCGCACGCTTAACGTTCGTTGACGATATAGTATTATATGAGTTATGTATGTTGGTGACCGAATGTTGTTCAGAGTCCCGGATGAGATCACGGACATGACGAGGAGCTCCGAAATGGTCCGGAGGTAAAGATTCATATATTGGATGATATGGTTTGGCCAAGGGGTCGGACCCATGGGGCTATAAGTCGGTGCAAAAGGAGTTTTGCGGAGGCCAGGGGGCCAAACACCGGAGACCCTGGCGAGGCCCATGGCGTCTGGGCCAGACGCCAAGGATTGTGGCGTTTGGTCCTGAAGTCCGAGTGGGACTCTTGCCTTTCGGGCAAAACCGACTTTGAGGAGGCTTTTGCTCCAAGTTTCGACCCCAGGGCTCAACATATAAATAGAGGGGCAGGGCTAGCACCAAAGACACATCAAAAAACACTAAGCCGTGTGCCGGTAACCCCGTCCCCTCTAGTTTATCCTCCGTCATAGTTTTCGTAGTGCTTAGGCGAAGCCCTACGGAGATTGTTCTTCACCAACACCGTCACCACGCTGTCGTGCTGCCGGAACTCATCTACTACTTCGCCCCTCTTGCTGGATCGGGAAAGCGAGGACGTCACCGAGCCGAACGTGTGTAGAACTCGGAGGTGCCGTGCTTTCGATACTTGGATCGGTCGGATCGTGAAGACGTACGACTACATCAACCGCGTTGATATAACGCTTCCGCGAACGGTCTACGAGGGTACGTAGACAACACTCTCCCCTCTCGTTGCTATGCATCACCATGATCCTGCGTGTGAGTAGGAAATTTTTAAAATTACTACGTTCCCCAACATAGGGGTCATCATGACACCATATCAAGTTTCATTATTTTCTATCTCTATTTGAATTTTTAGAATTAAAGCCCCAACAAGCTCCATGTTGGTGGTCGGGTCTTGGCAGCCTGGTATTTCGCATTGCTTTTTCTCTGTTGGATAAGGCCTAAACATAGACTTAAGACCATGAATATGAATTTTTAACCTATTCCTAGCAATTATTTCACACACTTGTAGTATAAATTTGAGTTATTTCATTAAATGCCTAGAAATGCACTTAGTGGCTTCAATATAGCAAACAAACCCAAAAATGCAAAAAAAATGGCATGTGACACGTAATGGTGTATGATCAACCTGAAATCTATCATTTGATAAAGTTGGAACTTGAAAGCCCCACCCATATAACCTCATAAAACTCCTTATCCTGGAAATATAATGGAAAACTGAAAGTGGAATGGTGAAATTGAGGAGGCGACAAACTAACCAAAACACGTGATGGGAACCAACATAGAAGACGGTCGCCCAGAAGGAAGGGAGAAGGTGGCGGTCGCCGAGGAGCGGCGGTAGAGTAACAATAATAGGAGGAGGCAACAACAACGTGGGGGTATGAACAAGGCTGGCAGAAAACAAGCCAGGCGGCGGCGACGACGCGGGGAGAGAGACACATGGAGGAACAGACGAAAAGGTAGATTAAGAAACCTAAATATTTAAGGACTAAAATAAAAAATAAAAAACAGTAACCGAAAACCGGGAAACATGCACAGTTGCCTCTCCTTACACCACATGTCGAATGCGGAGGCGGCGAAAAAATCCCTCATCTCACGATGACGCGACACTTGTTGCGCTGAGACTCTATGTGAACTGACCTCCACAAGATATCCCTTAACTGATGATTTCACATATAGACAAAAAAAAGAATCTACACTTTTTTGAGTAAAAAAGAAAAGAAAAATCAACTCAACACCGGGACCCTGGAATTGACGATAACCAGGCCCATGGCCTATCGTAAGCTCCACTCGAAATCCATGAGTTACGCTACATCCCTTGTGTATTTCGTTAAACTTTCATGTTAATCAATAAAGGGTACTTTCTAGCTAAGAAAATAAGCAACTTCACACACTGTGTGTACTAGTGAATTTGGCTAACATTTGTCTCAACTTGCTTATTATGACTGCTCAATTGCCTACCGTTGATGCTCAGTTGTCTGTTATTGCTAGTTAGTTGCCTACTATTGATGCTCAGTTGCCCAACATTTCTAGTTAGTTGCCTATAAATATTGTGAAAACATCTATCATTGTTTTCCTAAGTTGCCTATAAACACTATGAAATTGCCTACTAAACTTCTAAGTTGCTTACCGTTTGCTAATGAGTTGTCTAAAATATTGTTGCCTACGGCTACTACAGAAGTTATCTATCGTGGTTCCAAAGTTGCCTTGAAAGCAAAGTTGTCTATAACACTATAAAGTTGCCTACCAGTGGTGCTCAATTGTCTGTTGTATTATCAAAAATTGTCTATAATGGTTCTCAACTTGCCTACGATACTATAAAGTATTGTAAGACAACTTGAAATAATGTTGATACTCATTAGTCATAGTTGGTAACTTAGGACAACATCAGAAAACTTGCCAATCATGGTAGGCAACGTAGGACAACGTTAGGCAATTTGAGCCCACTATGATAGACAACTTTCAGCCATGAGGGCACCGTCGGGCTTTGAACCCGCTTGATCCCGACCGACGAGTCACAAGGTCTCGGCCCCATAGCACTCTGCTTCATTGGCTCACAATGCAGCTTTGTCTCATATGGCGCTACTTATATTCCGGATAAGTTGGCGTCTCTTCTCTGTCCGGCGAAGTTTTAACAACCATGGCGGCGATGGTTGGTTGTTTTGTTTTTAGGATCTTATAAGAGTTTCTTTACATTTTATGGTTTCTTCATGCAAAGTATTGTACCGTCTGTATTCTGGATACCTCTTTAATCGTGGTACATGTGGGAATGTAATTCTGCTTACGAGTCATGTATGAATGACACGTGGTTTATAGGAAGAAAAAAACTCGGCAAAACCAGAAGTCTGGAATTAACGATAACCAGACCATCGGTTTCGCCACGCCCCACCGTTTTCGCGTCTTCCCCCCCTCTCTCTCCCTCCTCAGGCCGCGATGGCGCCGTCGGGCTCGAACCCGCTGGAGCCCGTCTTCCAGACCGTCGCCGCCTTCTCCCGCCGCCTCCTCATCGCCCCCGACACCGCACCCGACGACCACCGCCTCCGCCCCCTCCTCTCCCTCTCCCTCTCCCCGCCCGCGCCCCCGCCCCCGGCCCCGCCCCCGCCGCCGGAGGTCCTCAAGGCAAGCTCTCTCTCGCCGCTTCCTCCCCGTTTCTCCGCATGGAGGGGCTACTCCTAAGGTGTTCGGGTGAATGCGCAGCAGAAGGATGCGAAGGTGGCGCCCCTGACGAAGGAGGAGGTCGGCCGGGCCACGTGGATGCTGCTCCACACCATCGCCGCGCAGGTGCTCCGTCTTCACTGGCTCTGTCAGTAGCACACCAATGTTCAGCAATTGCCCGAAGCTACTAGTCTTGTTCATTTAGCAGCATATCATGGGCCTTCAATGTGGATGGTCCATGGATTATTATGCATTTTGCGTTTATTGATCAATTTACTTGTGGATAAGGCAACGACTTGTTCGAAGCATCGATGCTTTAAATCCATTTGCTGCCAGCTTACTGTGTTTTGTTTACCCATGCTTCAGTTTCCTGATGAACCAACCAGGCAGCAGAAACGCGATGCGAAAGAGCTGGTAAGCAGGACAGGGAATTCGACTACATTTCTTTACATTTGGGGGTGATGCATAGGTGTATTGTATGGCATAATGTGCATATCTTGCGGAATTGCGGTCTTGGAAGATGCATGAGCACTTTGCAGGCACTAGTTATTTACTGTCTATGGCTAAGAAGAACATTCCAATTCAGACATCGATGCTTTTTTTATATACATAGGCTTAGCTTAGATCCGCCCATGCTTTGATTAGATAACCTGTAACGGATTCATCGAAAGCAATGCTTGTTTTATTCTTATATTTACTAAAATAGATGTGAGACTGTTACTTGATAAAATTCAGGCACAACGAGTTTCACAGATTGAGTATTGCTATGACAAAACTACTGGGACATGCTATATTATAGACTTACCGATAACTTTTCTGTTCATTTCTAATAAGTTCTGAGCTTACAATTTTTTTGTAAGTAAGTCTTCCACTGGGTTTATCATTACTCTGAATTATTATCATGTTATACGAGTGACTATTGACTGCCACTTAATCTATCTGGAATATCAGTAGAAATTAGTTTGTTCAATTTCTTGTTTTCTCTCTTCCTGAAGATTTCCCTGTCAGCATCTCATTTTAACTTTTGCTTGTCTTTTGGGTCCATGTACAAAGATAACATTTCTGCCTGTTTTCATATTCAGATGGCTTTACTTTCTAGAATTTATCCTTGCAAAGAGTGCGCTGATCACTTCAAGGAAGTTTTGAAGTAAGCAATGCTCTCTGTCCTCTTGTATAAATTATTATTTCCTTTTAAGTGGTTTGATACTTGAGATGCCTTTGAACGCTACAGGCTTATATCTTGCTGAAATGTTGGTATTTGATAGTTATCAAGGAATCGTTCTTTGACCTTTTACTTCTATATATGATTAGTTATTACTTTTGCAACATGAACCTATGCGTATAGTGTCAGATTACCAAATTTATATACATGCACTTGTCTGGCACAATCTGCAACATTTTATGATTAAACTTTCCACATCTGCTCGGTTCTTCACAGAAACCAAGTGATAACTGACAAGGGTCATATAGATATAACAATTGAGCATGATGATTCAATGGCTATTTATGTGTACCAATTGCTAATATGTGGCTCAGGTGAATTGCTGGCCATTTGGGTTCTTGAAAGCTTGCTTAGATTAGAACACTTCATCGTTGTGGTGTAATATGTTCAAACCATGTGATCAGGTTGTCCAGTTGTTGTTACTCGATCACCTTTTTGTGTTATGTCAACATAATGGCAAATAGGCTGTTCTCTTGGAACAATGTTAAACTGACTTCATTGTGATCTTATTTTCAGAGCAAATCCTGTGCAGGCAGGATCCCAGGCTGAATTCTCTCAGTGGTTATGCTATGTGCACAATGTGGTTAATCGAAGGTAAGTCCATACGAGCAACTTTGTAATGTTTACTCGGTGGTCCCTTGGAAAACCATCAAGGTAATTGTAGTTATAAATGTGTTTCCGTTGTCACTAGAAAGATATGGTCTCCAGGCCAAAAAGAGGAAAACTGAAGCAGTGTATCGTTTTGGTTCCCTTTTATTACGATAAACAGATGTTCTCATTCATCACATCATATCATGATTTTACAGAATATGAAGCCGTCCACCGACGGGACCATTCTTGTGAGCTGCTCACCTGAGCGTATTGTGGTTGTGTTTTGCAGCCTTGGAAAAACAATATTTCCCTGCCAGAGAGTAAATGCACGGTGGGGCAAGCTGGATTGCCCGGATCGCGCGTGCGACCTAGAAGGCTCCAACGACATCATGCCGAACCGATGACACTGCCCAGAAACCTTATAAAATCTCCGCGCCAGTAACAAATTTGAACCACCATTGGATGGGCAATACCAGGAGGATAAGGGAAGATAATTCAGGGCAATACCGGTGTATTATTATTGTTTACCTCCTCCATCCTCTATCCCTGGCAAATGTAATACTAGTATATGTCATCCGAACCTGCCCCTTGATGCTGCGGTCCTGTACAGTACAGTTTCGACATCTTTACGGTGATGAAACATCCTATGATCTGTAAAGGTTTTGGGGGTGAAGTTGTATCAGTTGCACCGATTTACTGCTCTCTGAAGTCTGAACTCTGATGCTTTTTTCAACTCCCCTATCTTTCAAACGTTACAGGTTTCTGTGCACCCTCCATCACCGAAAACCCTGGAAATGGGACACGTTCTGTTCATGAGATTGCATAGGATAATTTGTGGGAAAAAGAGGCGGCAAATGCGTGGATCGCTACTGATATAGTAGTAGTATATTCAGAGGCAGCAAGACCTGCAAGAGCTTGGCAGTCAATGACAAAGCAGGCCCGGCGGAGGAATGCATGGAGGCCACCTTCCTCGCTTTGCCGGCCATTTTTCCTGCACCGCCTGCCTCCTCGGTGTTGCCGAGACATAAATTCTGCCGTGTTATCGCGCCATTTCTTTAATCCCATGCTGACACCTACGAGCGATGCACATGCGGAGGTTGCATCACCCGTTGCACTGCATGCACTGCCTGTCTTTATCTTGCAGCCAGGAGACGGTCTCAAGGAAGCAAACCAGAAGAACCAACGCCGGTGCTGAAGCCTGAAGCTCAAGCGTCTCACCTTGTGAGCTTCTCAGGGGACCTTGCAAGCGGTGGAGAGAGCGATGGCGATGAAGCGCCGCTCCGTGCTGGCTTTGCTCGTCGTCGCCTTCGTCGGAGGGAACCTGCTCCTCGGGGCCTCGTTTAGCGCCAGAAGCACGGTGAAGTCCTCAGCCTCAGGTACGCACGCAATGAAAACTGCCTCTGTTTGCTCTTCTCTCTCTTGCCCTCTTGCCCTCTTGTCACTTATAGTTGTTCAGGTGAATCCTGTTCCGTTTCCTCTGCCCCGTTTGGTTTAGAGAGAAAAGCGTAGATAGCTTTAGCAGCTAGTGTCCAGTGTTGGCGCTTGGTTCGATCTTTAAAAAGATTGTGGATGCGAGGTGGTGAAAGAAACTGCCGGTCCGACATGATAAAGCAAATCTGATAGTTATTAGTATATCTTTTTACTTTGGGTCTTCTTTCGCTCTCTTTCTGACGAGTGGGTCCTCTTCTCTGCAACTGCGTACAACTTGAAGGAAATGTTTGGTAGGAAACTAAGCGAGGTTCCCAAAGTTATCTGCATAGCTCCAATAGACTGTTAGATTCCGTTACGTTTGCATGGGTTGGTGCTGGTTTCTTCAGTTCTCACCATGTAGGTTCAGCAGCTACTTAGTTTCAGTAGGGAATATATGGCCTATGGCTTGACATCTTAACTGCAATCAATGCAGACCCGGACTATGGAACTGCTGAGCTAAACGGCAGGAGACTAAAGGTGTGCATTCTCAGACATAACCTGTAAAAGTGTTATACATTTCACAGAGCAGCATAATATACAAACACCACATATACCCTCTACTTCACATAATTTTCCTAATGAAAATTTGTTTTTGTTCAGTATAGCTTCTATAAACTCCGAAGGAAGATTACCTAAGTCATGTTCCTTGTATACCTTTTCCAGGAAAGTGGACAAGATGTTACTAACAGGAAGACTAGGGACTTACAAGATGTAAAGGCTGATGACTACCAACCTATTGACCCAAGTCCAAGCTCGAAGGCAAGTATCAGGCCAGCTCCAATCGAGCATGGCACTCCTCTTCTTCCTTATGTGCCACGGTACCCGCCGCCTCCTGGTCAGCCTAAGGATGCGCATTCTGCTCAGTCTGCTGCCGCTCCTGTCGCTTAGCTGAGAACTGAAATGCTCCAGAGGCGGTACTTGAAAAATTAGAGAACCACCTTATGTCCAAAGTCTTCTCTGATGTTATGTTATGTGGCGTATGTGTGTTTACACTAAGTACTTGAATGGTGCATGTCCTTTGATGTCTCAGTGTTTGGAATCACTTGGTGATGGACAGTGTTAGCTGTATCTGTGGGTGGTCAATTAGTCAACTGCTCAAATCTTGACGGCATGTTTCTAGATTAGATAAGGTGCCGGCATTATTCTGGGGCACCCAGGTAAGCTGCACTACTATTGTCATATGTAAATGTTATTGTTATGTTATATAGCATAACTATGGTATTAGTCAGAACTGTTTACTGAATTCTTGTGTAACCTTTGTGCTTGGTTGAAGCAATTATCCAATTTTCAGAAAACTATCAGTATTGGAATACCTATTTCCAGTGTGAATCATTGAGCAGGAGTAATTCACTAATCTAAGCCTCTTAGAAGGTCCGGTTTGGAACGCAAGAAATTTTCTGGGTTCCAGATTGAACTATTTCCTATGAAATTATGTTGTCCCAAACATTCCCCCAAAAATTTATTCATCCACTTCTTCCGTCAGCCACCTGTAAAGATGGTGGATTTGACAACCTACTGAAGGTGGTATTGTCAAACCAGGTTCCACAATTAATAAAAGTTGATACTTAAGCTCTAAGTGTTTCTCGTATGGGTATTCTCACATTTGAGAATCATGCAATAAAGGTTTTCTAAGTATGGAACCCTCTAGTTTTGGTCGGTATGATGAGAAGGATGGCTAGTTAGTCCATGTCATTTCCAAAGACACTTTTCTGAATACAATAGTCAAAAATATACAAACATGTACTGGTTACATTTTGCACAATCACCTACCTTTACCATACCCCTTGTATGTATTCTGTGACATCCTATTGAGCACATGCTGATTCTTTTATTCTTGATTTGCCTTAGAAACTAAGGATCATGTGTTAATCGGCAAACAAAGCATGCCACCTATCTGTACTGTCTTGGCAACTTCCTGCAAGCGTGTGTTCAATTGTATAGCATATTTGACTTGGTGATGGTACAGTTAAGCTGCAGTTTAGTTATTGTGAGTATGCAGCTGCAAAATTGGCAACAAAACTTAGTTTGTCAAATCAAATTTACACCTGTCAATTCCTTACAGTGTCATTTTGCCGACATCGGAGAAGGAGGAATATAGCATGGTTTCTTCTTTAGTAAAAGATGATATAATGCTGACATATAATGTTAGATTATCTATTGATGTTATCTATCAATTCTGCAGAGCTGGTTGTTGGGATTTCCAGGATTGCTTTCAACTTAAGTTCAGACAAGCAGAACAAACTAATGGTGATTGACTGATGGTTCCCCTTATACCGGTCTCTTCCTTTCAAGCTTTGTTCATCTGTCCCACTGACACAAAGAGATGTCGCAATATCATATGATCTATTATATGATACATGTCACTGTTTTTGTCTCGCGGTCTAATATTTGTCAAAAGTAAATTTGACCACAAAAATCTTCTTGAAATTAACTTGGTTGCCAAAGGCACATGTTCTGTTACATTAAGAATGCGTGCTCTAGATCAAAAGCAAGAAGAACTAAACATGCACATTACCTGCCAGGGCACACCCTGTTCATAATCTTATTAAAAAAATACCAATGTTGATTCACACGCAGAGAAAAGAATCAATATGTCATCAGCAACTTGGATAAGCTAGAGTGAATGAGACCTAATCACCAAGCAACACTAGCAACAACCTTGATTACTATCATGACTTCATGAGTCATGACATGCATGTTCCTTCTGCTTCAAGGTATAATCCCATCACAGAGTTCTAGTTAAAGTCCACATACACAATGTATCCACCACTAGGGATCTTTTTACAAGAAACTACTCATGCATGCATCCTTTTTATCTACATAGGCAGTGAGCTTCAATTACCTCTCCACTGGCAGCCTTCAACTATTATCACTTTGAGTCTGAGTGACCAAATTATGCCCATTAGGTGACACCTACTTTCAGTGATAGGCCTATTACTGCAAACAGCCTAGCTAACAAGCTTTTGTAGTGGACAATAATTGTGGTTGAGTACCGGTGTTAAGACTCAGCAATCACAAAAATCGCCCTTTGCTGACACCTTAGCTGCTAATGGTGACGCATTGTGAGACTTGGAGCGAAAACCGATGGTGTTGTTTCTTTCAACAGTATTCCTGACCCAACAGATACAGTGACAGAAGTTGTTCAGAAGATGTTGAGTTTGCGATGACATTTTTCCAAACCATCGGTTCGCAGCGGTACAAATATCGTAATCGGAAACGGACATTTCAAAGCGGCGTATATCTGAATTTACCTTTGGGAAATAGTCATGCGCCTATCCCCTTCTGTCATCTGACACAACCTTTCCTGAATCATTCTTCCAAATACATGACATTGTGCTGCAACTGAAGTCAAATCACGTTTATTTTCGAAACCGTTATGTTTCCCTTTTTTTCTTCTTATTTTGTACTATATCTTAATATGTACATGTACCCATCCATATCCTTCATGGCCGATAATTCCAATATCAGTACCATCGTCTTGCTGAATATGTGGATGATCTCCATGGTGTATATGCTACTCTCGAAACTAATAGTACCAAATATATTTCCGGTAAGCTTATTACAGATGACAAGGATGCTTATTTTGTTTTCTTGGCCCAACAAGAAGCATCTGTCTCATGGAAGGTAAGGGTTGCATTGCCCCGCCCCGTTTATGAGAGCTTTAAAAGAGGAAAGTGTGATTCCACTTTGACAAATTCTCAAGTCTCGAACGAGAATAGATTCTAAAACAAGCCAAAATGCTGCTTTTCCTGAGCCTTATTTGAAGCAACTGCATCTTAGCATTCTCTGAGTGTTTCATTCCCCGATCCAAGCAAAGTTATGCTGAAGCCTAAAGAACGGAAACTTCCTTTCCAGGAACTGAATCAGCCGATCAAAATAAATTGCAGCACTGAATCCCAAGCTTGTGAAACTGAAACCTCACTCTGATGTTACATTCAAATGGCACTTACGCCCATATCCTCTGCACCAAGCATGGAACATGACAAGTGCAAGCAAGGACAACTGGCCACTCAGAGCAAGAATGATGACCTGCCACAACTCATGGACAAAGACAATTTGGCTGAATTCAAACAATTTTGGGACCATTCAAATTATATACGGAGACGTAAGCGGATTAAGCGGTCGAGCTCTCGGCGCACGCTTAGCTGTCTCATTGCACGCCGTGTGATGCTCGCTCCTTATCTGAAAGCCGGGGAGCAACCGTCCGAGTCACGCTGCGTTGCTGCAAAGGCATAGGCATGATAGACAATTATGCCTGCCATGCCCCGGGTTTAGCCCAGTTGAGCCCCTATTCTTTTGGCAGTAGTCAGTGCTAAGTCATGTGCTCTTGAGCGATACTCATGCCTTCCCCCTCTCTGCTTTCCCTGGATGCTTCCTCTGCTTTGATGGCGCGAACCTGTGAGCTCTTTTCTGTTTTTTCTCTCTGATGAAGAACAATCCTGTGAGCTCTGATTTTTGCCTAACCGCTCACTCATCAGTGCTAGTACTCCTGCATCAGACTTACATGTCCCTTCCCGATTTTCTCTCTGAAGGTACTTATACAGTGCGATTGTACCATTTTGGTGCAGTAAGCAGCAACTGGTTAGTGCGGTACGATCAAACTTAACTTACGGGCTACTGCCACTTAACCACTAGCTAGCCAGTGCTGCACGAGATGTGTAAACGCCAAATGCTAATCAATGCCGTAATGCATGGTCCTGTAGCTACATTTGGCTGCTTTCTTCGGCATCCACTGTTCCACTATGCTGAACCTGCACTAGTTAGTTAAAAGCCACTGAACAGTAACACTGCCGCAGTTAGTTAAAAGCCACTGAACAGTAACGCTGCCGCAGTTAGTTAAAAGCCACTGAACAGTAACACTGCCGTGACTTGATAGCACCTCCATTTCCAGTCCTCTAATCAATACTCACTGCATCAGAAAACAGCAATGTGCACCACTACTAGGAACCTTCTTCACCAGTTAGCCAGTAGCCAGTGGCCAGTACAAAAGCGTCCAGCTCTACTAAGATTCTGCCGCTTTATACTGTGTCGAAGTGGAGCAGCGGTCAGATACCGGGCACCTTTGTACACACATGTGCACATGCATCAGCACATCAGCACATGGCCAAAATGCTAACGTGATATATTCACCCACAGATACACAGACTAACCAATGATTAATCGGCGCTGATGAGGGCGAGAACATATGTCTTTGGGAAAGCCGATGCACTGTTCCAATCTGTAAATTAAAGAAGACACGGCACAGCAGTGTGCCCCATGAGGCTGAGCCATGACTGACTGATTAAAAAGCACATGTATATGAGGAAAAAATAATATGGGAGCAGATCCTCCTTAGAAGCAAAGGGGGGAGGAGGACAAGGAAAGGTATGTTATGTATGCAGACTTGCAGAGGGGGGAGGGAACTGAGTGCCTCAGTGGGGGCCTGACGAAGCTTAATTTGCAGGCAAATAACAGCCGCTTTTAAGGGCCCTCGACCTGCCTGCTCGCTGGGTTTTGGAGCCTAGTATCTTGTTAGGATGAGCCCAAGAGCTTCTGCTCGTCTCTGAGAGGGAGGCATCAGGCAGGCAGGCAGGCCGGATTTCGTCTGAAGAATATTAAGCTTCTCGTCCGCATTGCGCTTCCAACTCAGGTACCACTGAAACCCATGCAACCTTTTGAAATTCAGGCTCGTTCTTCCTTACTGTAATGGCAGTTTTGCTTAGTCTCGTTTTCGATCGGTTTTGTTTGGAATCTTGAAATTTTCCATCACGTTCTTTTTCTCTTATGTTGCATACCGTTCGCCATTGCTGCATCTGCTGTTACTTTTTCTCTGATCGAAGTTGGGTCGTAGCTTAGCTTGTGAAATGGAGTCATGCACTGCATTTCACAACTTCAGTTACACGCTGTCTGCAATTCCTCGATCCTTCTTTAGCCAGATACGACGATCAAAGCTGAGGTTAATCTTCAGCTACTGAACTTGTGGGGCGTGATTAACAACAAGGCCATTTGTTAAAGTAAAAAGGCGATGAAATCCTCCTAGCTTTCGGCAAACATAGCACACTTTCTTGGCAAAAGTAGCTGGCTGCCTCACAAGTCAGAACCGCGTCGTGATGAACACGTGGTCTGCTAGTGGTAATCTTATCGAACTGTTATTTTTGGATCTTTCGGGACAGAGTCGGCGTCGTAGCAGCTCACGGATGCCACATACGCAAATCTCATTTTGGGTGTGTGAAGAAGTTACCACAAAAGGCCAGAGAAAATACTCCACGACTTGTCCAATTGTTGTCGCATATCCTTGTCACCGTCCGGGGATGAACCACGTATAACATACGTAGTTCATGTCGTCATCCATCGACGACCCTGACGAGACCCTGTAATAAATCACCATCGACGACACACCTTAACCGATCCATTACCATGTTTCCTCCACGTTTTTGGTGAATAATAATGTGCCGCGCCCGAGCCCATGTTGTACAATAAACCGTGTTAGTGTATGATGACTAACTACAGTACCATTAATAGCACACGCGTCAATCAAAATTCAGAGTCTTTAGGCCGCTACAGCACAGACTGTGCGTGTGTATTTCAAATGTATGCGCACACGATTCACGTGTGCGCGCTGGGATCAGAGCGCTCCGCCATGGACAGGCACAATCATGGGCACATGATGCTTCCCCTCTGCCCCGTCCCATGTCCATCATCGCCGGACACAAGCTAAGCTAAGGATCTGTTTGGTTTTAAATAAGTCATCAATTTATAAGTCGAAAAGTGCAAAAAATGACTTATTTTGTCAAACAGACCTAACTTATAAGTCATCCTAACTTATAAGTCATAAGTTGCTCCATCTCAACTTAAAACTTATAAGTCACCCCCTTTTGCATGGGTTCCACCATCTTTACATTAAAAAACAAGATGAGAAGGTGTGCTCAGGTGACTTATAAGTCAGGTGACAACCAAACAGACATGACTTATAAGTCACTGGTTTTAAGTCACCTGACTTATAAGTCAGGTGATTTATTGAAACCAAACAGGCCCTAAGCTATGGTCAAACTGAACTCCAATCAGGATTCAGGATGGAGGTACAGTGCTGCCCGGCCGGCGAGATGATCGCCGTGATCATTGGGGGTGGATTTCTTCATCTTGTCCCAGATCTAGGAGCGTGTACTGTGTTCATGTCGTTACCGCTGTCCATGCATGGCTCCGTGGGAGAGAAAAGAAACGGAGTCTCTCTTGTACTCTTCTGCCTGTAATTTTTTTTTAAATAATAATAATAATATCGCCGGCTCGTTTGTCTCTGTACACTATCGGTGATCCGGTTCGCCGTTCTCGGACCAAAATCCAAAGCCCCGCCCACGTGCTTAGGTGTACAGAAACCGATACGGTTCTTGCACGTGGTTTCCCATGGCGTTTCCGTGCGTCGGCTGCGGATTTGCCGTGCCGTAATTCAGAATTGCCATGGTCATTTTCGTGATCGAGTAACACGCACGTACTCCGTTACTCTCGTACCGTCACAGCACTAGACAAACCCAGCATTCAGAACAAGCGGAGAGCAGTGTCGATGCCGATGCCGATGCCGATGCCGATGCAGTACCGCTCTGGTGCAAGGACCGGCCGGCACACCCGGCGGCAGCAGATGCGGACAGAGAGGCGAAAACGGCAAGGAGGCTCCCGGCCATTTAAAGGGAGCTGCGTAGCGCAGCCTAGCGAGCGCGGTGGCCGGTGGTCCAGACATGTACTCAATCCAGTACCAGTACTCGAGAAAGAAAGCATGCGTGTCTTGTCTCTGGCTCCGTCCTCCGTCCAGTAATCTCGATTGCCTCCATGCCATGGCTCTCTACCTCTACGTGCATGTGCGCCGGCCCCGTTGGTCCCCCGCCGACGCAGTAGTCGAGTAGTCTGTATGGCTGGAGAGCACTAGAGCCCCCATTGGCCATTGCCCCAATCCTTTCCGCTTACGGCGCAGACCGGGGCCAGGTTCTACCGGCATGGAAGGCCACGACGCTCTCTTCCTCCCTCACTCCTCCCCGTCGCTCTCTCGCCCGTTGATGCCTTGCCATGGCCCATGGATATGCCAATCCGTGGACGGATCTCCCGCTCGGCTGCGCCGCGGTCGGCCCTGCGAGCCGACATGCCACTCGCGACCGTGACAGGACAGCCGGTCTTTATTACCGCCGCCGCGCTAGCTCAGCTATCGAAGAAGTACTATACGTAGCTGCTTCCACTGCAGGACTACTACAGCGCAAAGCTGGTCTGCTCGGGTCCCCTGATCCGTGGAGCCGGAGGCCCGGGCAACGGCAATGGCCGGCGGCAGCTGCGCTCCTCGAAAGAAGAGAGAGAGAATTCTTAACGCCACCTTTACAGAGGAGCGAGCGGCCTTTTTGTCCGGCGAGGCGAGCGGGCAGGTGCGGAGGAGGAAGACCGGCCCGAGGGGGACCAGCGAGAACGTGCCCGACGGACGGACGCGGAGGAGGCGACGGATGCCGGTGCCGGTCGCGATAAGGCGGCCGAAAGACGAGCGCTTTGTGCCGAGTGCGTGACAACTGACAAACCCCGGGAGGCTCCGGCTGGATCGCTCCGCTTTACAGCCTCCGCTCCGCCACGGCCACGGCCACGGGCGCGCGCACCCATCCAACCCACCCCAACGCTACGTTCGTCTCCGTGGCCTGTGGGGATGCCGTGCCATGGCGTTTTCCCGTTGGTACAGCTTCCGGCCAAAGGTAGGTGCACTTGCACTGCTGTCTTACTGTACCCACTGTAACTAACTTACTTCACGTACTGACTACTGGGTGTAGCCAAATATGGTTGACCTAGGAATAACTAGCATGAATGTTACCCGCAAAAAAAAATTAGCATGAATGCCAAGTTTTTTTTAGAGAGAGCTGCCTCTCTCTCGGATTGGTTAGGCTCAGACAGGCAAAGCCCACTGGGTCGGCCCGAACCCAACCACTGCCCTTTCCTGGTCTGGCTAGAGACAAGCACTCGGGGTCAATCCTCAAAAGAAAAAAAAACTCGGGGTGAGATTAATTGCGACCGTCGACGTCCCCCGTCGATGAATTAGGAAAGGTTTAGCAGATCGGTAACGTAAGACTCCGTTGGACGTGACACGCCTGCGTGCGTAGGTGCAGTGGGTGCCACCGTGCCAACTAATGAGACGCACGTAGTATTGTAGTACATCCCAGCTAAACTTTCCGGTGGCCAGGGATTGTTTATGGCTGCTTCTCGGTGCACACCATACTGCTTTAGTTGTTCGTTCAAGCAACCGCACGTATATTAATTGTGCTTGTGTGTGTGTGTGTGTGTGTACAGAGTAAAGATTGTTATCGCCACCGATAGCTAGCGTACAACGCAAAATACTGCTTCTTTCTTGTCAAATACAAAACCTATTTTCTCTCCTTTTGACTTTAGATAATACAGCATGCTGTCATTAGTGGTGGTTGATGTTGATAGTTAGTGCTGCATCTTGTAGTTCACTTCGACGGGATTTTAGGTCATCTTTCTTTTGATACTAATATCAAATAACGTCTTGCATTATGGGACGTAGAAAATAATAAAATACACCTTTTATTGAAGAAAATAAATTAGACATCGTACCAGAAGAAGAAAGAAGGAAGAAGGCCAGCCACTCTCGGCCTCAAAGAATTTAAATTATATTGACAGATCCTTTAGTTATGGCCCTTTGATAGTTTTCACCTAGTTTTTTTTAGATGGAAAATTGATAAGGTGGATCAATGGGTTAGGATGATGTGGCAATTGACTAGGCAGCCAACTTGTGTCTGTATTCGCTGATGGTAGTTTAGTGCAACTAACTACACATTTCCGGCAAGATTGACAGAATTTAATATAATTTGACTGAATTGAATGATTTCAAACCAATTTGACATAATTTGGTATGCTTATAACGAGTATGCATGCAGTTGAGTTGTCTTCTCAATCATGTCTGATGTTCTTCTAACAGTTGATCTAGCTTTTCAAACTGGGAACGATGGTAAGATAGGGTAAAAGCTATCACATGATCACAATTCAAGGTAAAATCGGTAAGTATTCCTAAATGTGGTTAAATTTGTCATGATGTCACGACTAAGGTGTAGAAGGACTAGGTAGCAATATACAATAATAAATTGCACGCGTCAACCAATTTATAAGAAAACAATTGTCAAAAAAAAAGACTAGCAATATACTTGAAGACATTTGAATCACGACAAGGACCGAGTAGAGGAACCGAGCAGAACTCACTGAAGACCTTGCATCTACTGAGATAAGGTTCAAAAGTGACTGAGGGTGGAGGTGGACAAGCAGGACCATGCCAATTAGAGCATCTCCAGCCGGACCCCTACGAGCCCACTGATATATTCGGGAGGGACAACCCAAACCCCAAAATGCCACCCAACCTAACTCACATGCTTAGACTATGCGGCAACCCCATTTTTCAGCTCATATGTGGAACGGATTTGAGACCACACGGACACCTCCGCCACGCCGGACTGGCCGGTAGGATGCACCGGAAAACCCAACGGTCTCCCAGGAGGTTACCGTTTTGGTGCCTCACATTATGGTGCCGCGCCTGTGTGCCGCCTAAGGGGTCAACCCCGGGCTATATATTAAAGCCGGACAGTACCCTAGCGGCCCTCATTTCCTAACTTCCCCCTCCCGTCCGGCTGCCACCACGCCCCCGTCGTCTACTCCGATCTCGCGTGCCCGTCGTTCTCCATGGGATGCGAGAAGATTATTAATTACAAGATGCCCACACCGGTGCGCGGGGCAGAGCTCGTGGCGGAGATGCACATCGTAGAGGCATGGCGCCAGCCTACTTCTGAGCTCTTTGGATATGAGACCAGAGGAAGGTGAGGAGGATGCATGCATGGATGGTGATGATGAAGATGAGATGTATGTTTAACCCATTCCCGGGTTCGGCGGCGGACGCCGCGACCACTGGGGGCGTTGACATCTACCACCTCTTGATGAAGGAGGCGGATGAGCAGTTCCTCCTCGACCAAGCCGAGGAGCCGAAACACCTCGCCGCAGAGGCACATTTCCAGGCCGACTCACCGAGCTCGTCTGTGACAACACCCATGTTCGCGGAGAACACCCCCCCCCTCCCTCTATTCTCGAGTCCGAGTGGATGGTGGTGGCGAACTGCCGCCAAATCTACCTCCGCGACATCGAGCGGGGGTGAGTTCTTCGCGGACGATGCCGACGATGAGGACATGCTCTCGATTTCTCCACCGCCGACGACCACGAGGCTGGCAACTCCGGCAAGGGTTCATGGAGGTAGGAGTAGGATAGTACGCATTTTCCTGAATGTATCACTTTTTTTATCTATATATGATGGTATTACGGTAAGAAAATTGCGAGGCTTTGCATGAAATTAAGATTTTGAATTTGAGGGTTGTGATTGCCCGGGCAAAATGGGAGCCCGGGAGTAAGTTGCATCTTCGTAGGGTTGACTTAATATGACACACGAGCGCATCACGTGAAAAAAAATGGGAGATTAAGGCACAGGTCTGAAGGTACTTAGCACGTACAGCATTTTTAATTGAAGCACGTACAGTAATTAACGCAGGAAAGTAGCGCGCACTGGCACTGGAGTATACTCCAGTAAGATAAGACGTGGTTGAAGCAGAGGATCCTATGCCGTCCCGCGCAGGAACGAACGTACTCCGTGCCAACGCGTTTGTGAATCTGTGATGGGTAAGTGAGATGCAACTGTGTTAATTACTGTGTACGTCGTACTGTATTCTCCGGCTGCCGCCCTGCGCAGGTACGTACGTACGTACGCGCGCGCGCGACGGCTCGCCGTCTGCGCGGCTCCCCCGTCTCCGTTGGACGGCGACGTGCCCGCCTTTGGCGGGTAATACGACGTATCGGCGCGCACCGGAGGGTACGCACGCGCCTGCGTACGGTCTTGTTGGACCGACCGGCCGGTTGCTTGAGCATGACTGCTGTATCTTTCTTTCCCCCAGCTCTGCATGCCCACGTACACTATACTTTTTCCTTTTATATTGCCCCGAAAAAGGCATGCCGATATATATTAGTATGACCAAGCATTGCCGAGTCCGGTGAGCTACATTTGTCCGGGTGAAATTAAATTGATGGATTTCACACGTGGCTTGAAAATTTTGGGTTCACAAATGCCGGTGTGATTTTCATGTTTGCCAATGGTGAAATAACTTACGAGCGGTTAAAGGCCAATTGGAGCATGCTACATAGTTTATGGTTACCGATTTAAGATAAGGGGGAAAGAATTTGACATGCGATTGGCAGTTTGGCACTTGAACCTCATGTGGCATGTTTGGTTTCAAAGCAAACAGCCATGTCATCATATCCCTCTATTGACACAAAATATCAACTCGGTAGTTATAGTGACAGCTCATGTAACGGCACACATTGGCACCACAATGTAACACATACTACAAAAATGAAGATACAGTGGATGGCGGAGGAGAAGGGTGCCGTGTCGGCGCTAGGACTACTGCCCACGTAAGAAGCTCACATCCTTTTCTAAATGAAATATGTAATACCGAAATCCATTTTGGCTCTAGCTAGGGAGCACATGCTCCTACGTGTCAAAAATGGATTTTACAAATGTCAAAAATAAAAATAAAAAATAGATATGTCCATTGTCACATCCAAATGGTACATGTAAATTTTTATGGGAAAAACTTGAGCATTTTGACCAGTGAAACCCCCCCCCCCCCCCAAGTCAAACGCCAAATATTACCTTAAATGTTCCACTTATTTTTTTTTCACTGACAAAGCACTGCTTTCCCATATGACAATAAAATTGTCAAGCACACTTGCTACACTAATACGAACATCTACAAAAAAATTCACAATTTTTAAAATTTATTTACTATTTTTTTTGATTTTTCTGTTCATTAGGGAGCACAGTATCCTTTGTTTTTGTAATACGTATGTATGTAATGGGTGGACACTCGGCCGTAATATCAGTGTTTTTGGGGAGAGAGTGACTCTTGAATCATGATTACCTTTAGAAAAAACACTGCTACTTGATATGGAGGCCTCCACTATCTCCCAATGATATGTTTCACCCAGGTCAAAAAGGGAATAAAAATGACATGTTTCACTAGGCCATGTACTAGCATGTAGTGGCGCCTTCTGGCCCTGACAGGACGGAAAACAACACACCCACAGAAAGGGCTCGATCGGAAGGTTAGATGCTAAGCAACCACGCGATTAGGAAAAAGAAAAGGCCGAGCCTGAGAAGGACTCGTTAGCGAGACTGCTATATTTAGCATGAGATGATGCGTATATATATATAACAGAGTGATTTGAGCAGCCTAGCTAATGATGCAGTTCCGTGCTGTTGTTTAAATAGCTACTGTTTACCTACAACCAAAGAAAGGTGGGAAAATGACACTGATTATTAGTATCATGTGGATTTTTAGTACTGGTGTGCAATGGAGCTAAAGTGTCTTGTGCAGTGTAATGCTATTTTGATTTGTTACTTTAAGCAATTAGTATTACTAGAGAAAAAATTGCGCAATAGAAAAACATCATTGATAGTCTAAACTTTTAGCCTACAGTAGTATAATTTCAACTGTAACTCGGAGAAAAGTATGTTGGAATGTTTTCGCAAGTTTCACATATCCTTTACCAACAAAAGCAAAGTGGATTCGAATTGATCTAGCAAGAAACCAGCTAATTAAATACTATTATTATTATTTTTTTCCCTATGTATACGTACAGCCCAACTTTCCTTTTCATACCTACGTACATACACAGCACAATAGGCAATACTACGCAAGAGTCTTGCGTCATGATAATACTTTGCAGTTTTGACATAAAGAAACCAACCAACTACAACTAATAAGTGGTGCAATATGCTGACTTTGTGGTACGATCTTCCTCATGGGTCACATATATGCAATCATATCACAAAAGATTTGTCATTTCAGTAGTATCCGTCGCCCCATATTCAAAGGGGTGCCCATTGGTGCACCCATTTAAGAATTTTCATCTGCATATTTTTCGGTGCAAAAAGTCCACAAAGAAAACCCATATGGTACGTTTCTTTAGCAAAACAACAACTTCACATGCATGCTAGCTTGCCTTTTCGCGTGCCATCCGTTACTTTTGCATTTGGCAAAAGAGAAGAATTGAGAATTATACACTGTCATCTCATATGTTTCTGTTTATAGTAGTCTTGCTTAGGACGTAGTCCCTTTTCGGGAAAATTGTTTACGGCATACACCAAACCTTTGTGTGGAGTTCTTCTTTTGAGGGTCTTTGTGAGGAGTTGTTAAGGTGGGTCATGGACGCATTATTATTTTCCCAGGAAGTTGAGTTTGTGGTTGTGATTAGTGACTACATATACGTCTCTCCATTATTGTTACGTTTAATTGAAGGAACCTAAATGTAGCTTAGCTCAGGAATAAATTGAGATGGCAAGTAGCCATCACGGGTTCAGCACTGAACCGGCCGGCCACCATACCGCATGGCGCATGCGGTTCGAGCCTTAGCTAGAGCTGGAGTCGTGTCATCTCGGCCGTCAAATCGGATACCCGACTGGACATTGATCTCACCCGTCAAATCGTCACCGCAAGTGCCACTTGATTAGCTCATGATGCTGGTTCATCTCACATGGTGGGTTGCCACTGTCTTTTGAGGTTTAATTGTTCAAATTATTTCATATATATGCTTTTAAAATGCCAGTTCTCTAGAGCATCAGGCCTCCTTTGATTTGGAAGAATTTTATAGGAATTTCATAGGATAGGATTTTCATAGAAAAATTTCCTATAGAGCTTTTTGGTTTGTAGGAATGGAATCCTATTCCTATGAACGGAATCTTCCTATCCTCTATATTTCATAGAAAAATAAGACTCAATGAAAAAAATAAATATTAGCCTGGACTCAAATTATTTCATATATGTTTTAAAAATGTCGGTTCTCTAGAGCATCAGTATATTATAGGTCAGCACATTTTTTTTTTCCATTTTAGACAAGGTCCATACGAGAAGAAACCCTGATCAATCATAAATGCACTGTAGTAGAGTAAATTCCAATGCAATGTAGCCAGCATTTGTGAAAATCTATGAAGTCACCTCACATAAATAGAGGGCAAGCTGAAATGATTGTACTGCTTAACCTATCGTGCAACAAACAATCACCTTTAATCAGAAGAGAGATTTGTTCTACATACATGCATGTGACGTTTCGAACAAGGGACAAGATCTTGCGCCGAAAACGAAAGAGGCAAAAGCAAATCCAGTAAGAACTTCTCGTTCCTCCGTGATACACCAACAAGCACCCAAATTAAACAATGTAGTAGTAGTAACCAGGACACAAGATGTAATTAAAACTAGAGGAAGTACTAGTAGCTAGTAGCAGCAGAGGAGTTGGACAATGGCAGTTTAGCTAACCTACCCAAAAACACTTCGGCTCCCGGTCTCCCACTAGGTCATATCCAGCACTCGTGTCTGCTTCCATTTATTATTTTATAGATTTGGCCTTTTTCTCCCTCTCTCACTCTCTCTCCTGTTTGTTTATCTTCATTTTGGCTTTCCAATTTTGCTTGGGGAGAAGCCAGTATCACAACATTGTGTGCAACTTTTCTTCTGTTTTTTTCTTGGCCAGATTTACCGAACATTACAACATTTCTTGTAATATTTTCATTCTTTTTGCGCACCTCATACCCACCAAGGCCATCAAAGTTGGTTGTGGAATTATTTTCACGAGTGAAAGAAAATCACGAAAGCATTTGACGAGACGAAACACAAGGAATCTGCATCCGTTAGCTAGCTAGCTTCAAGCATCTGCGGGAACGTCACTTTCCAGCTTAAGTAACAAATTGACAAGATGAAGCACCTTTTTCAATTGTTATTTTCATTCTTTTCTCTCCTAGTAGTCTATTAAACCGTAGCTATCATTCGTTTCAGACATAAGCTGTTGCTCAACATTGTCAAACAGAAGAAAAACTATTACTCAAACGCCCATTTCTCGAAAGTTCAAAGGCCATTCTCCTAGTTACCCCACTTAGAAGCTGTTACTAAAAAAACTAAGTAAACTTATTTCAAAAAGCATTGTAATCAAATCAAAGAAGAAGAAAAAGGTTGGCTTGATGGGCACACCAGAGTAGATAGAGTGTGGGGGAAGGCCACACGGGCGCGCACACGGCAGGGCAGAGAGCTTCCCAAGCAAAGATCCCCCAGACGCAATACAAAACGAGTAAAACAAGAGCAAAGCGGCCAAAGGAAAAGGAAATAGGAAAGGAGGCGCAGAAAATCCCCACTTCACTCGTCCCCCCTCTCTCTTCTACCTCTCTCTCTCTGCGTCCGTCCGCGCTCCCCAACCCCCCGCCCATGCTGTAACTACACTGCATCGAGAGTTCGTACCACGCCTCATCCTTCCTCCTCCTCTCAGGCAGGGAGGCGCGGCGCCACGTCGATCCGGGAGGGGCGCCGCCCGCCGGCGGAAGAGGTAGAGGGCGCGCCGAATCTGGGGCCGGGGGGAGCTGCATTGCCGGCGCGGGCGGCCAGATCTCCGGCGCCATCGGGCCGCCGCGGCACGGCATGGTGGCTGCCGCCGCCGCGCCAGATCCGGCCCGCACGTCGCGCCCGCCGCTCACGCCGGCGCTCGACAAGCCCAACCCCGGCGCCGCGGCGCCCCGCCGGCCCGCGCGCTCCGGCAGCAAGCCCGTCTCCTCGCGCTACCTCGCCTCCGCCGCCTCGCCGGCCTCCTCCACCTCGTCGACCTCGTCCTCGTCGTCCTCGTCCGCCTCGTCGCGCCGCTCCCTGTCGGCGCAGCGCGGCCGCTCCTCGACTCCCCCGCCGCAGCACGCCACGTCGCCCACGCCCGTGGCCGCGGCGACGGCTGCGACCGTGACGGCGACCACGATGCGGAGCCTCTCGGTGTCGTTCCAGGGGGAGTCCTTCTTCTACCAGACGTCGCGCGCGCCGCGGGCCGCGTCGCCGTCCTCCCCTGCCGGCCGGCGGGGCCCCACGCCGGAGCGGCGGAAGAGCGTGTCCTCTGTGCCGGAGGCCGAGAACGCGCGGCCCCAGCACCGATGGCCCGCGGCCAAGCCCAAGGCGTCGGACCCGCTCGCTCGAAGCCTCGACTGCAACCTCGACCGCAAGGACTCCATCCTGGCTGCCGTCCAGCTCCTCCGCCGATCCATGGCCTTCGACTCCACCACCTCCTTCTCCCCCTCTGACCATGCCGCCGCCGCTGGTCCTGACCTCTCCGCCTCCGACACCGACAGTGTCTCCTCCGGTAGCAACTCGGGAGCCGGCGATCCGCCACGCCGTGGCATCAGCGTGCCAGCGAGGTTCTGGCAGGAAACCAACAGCCGTCTACGAAGGCTTCCGGACGCAGGGCTGCCGCAACAGTCGTCTGGACGGAGATCGTTCTCAGACAGCCAAATGTCACCGAGGCTGCCTGGCCGGTCCCCGTCTCCAAGCCGAGGAAGCAAGGGGACGGCGAGCCCATCAAGGGGGCGAGCTGGGGAGGCATCACCAAATGGGCACATGGTTCAGACGGCAGCAAATGCGCCATCTATCATCAGCTTTGCTGCAGAGGTGAGGAGGGCAAAGAAGGGGGAGAACAGAATTGAGGAGGCACACAGATTGCGAATGCTGGACAACCAGCATTTGCAGTGGCGGTGCATCAATGCTCGGACAGATGCAACCCTTCTGGTGCAGAGCTTCACTGCCGAGGTAAATCTTAACCTATGAACTTTTCTAGTATATATTTTTTGTTCAAATGTTGATAGCTTGTTGTAAAACCTAAGTTCACTCTAAGATTTCACTTTGTGCCTCTGATAGGTAGCACTTCACTAGTTAACAAAACCAATTTTGCTGTCGTGGTTGCTTGCTTGCTTAATATTTTTACTGCAAACGTGGGGTAATTCTGGGATAATATGCTAGGACTTGTTACTGATCACTATGACATTTAGTATTTGCTAGCTGCCTTTTTCAGGATAATGGTTAGTTTTTCAGTCTACATTGATTAGCAGATGATTTGTAAAGCGAACATATCCAACCCTTTTCGGTCAAATGTAGCGATCCTAGCTATACTATCTCTGATTGTTGATAGAGGAGATAAGGAGAATCTTTGAACACAATGCATTTCACATGTATAAAGTATCCATCATCACTTAAGTTTGCGCCGGTCTGTTGAATCAAGCTAAACTTGTTGTTTTGAACTTTGATGGACATAGTTAAAGGCGCGGGTAGACTGGCATGCAATTGTGGGTGTATGAAAGCATAAATTTAAGATTGGTTATTCATTAACATCTAGGCCCTATTCAAAGTATGGATCACAGCTCAACATGTATTGTCATAAATAACTTGACTAAGCTATTAGACTTTATGAGAACAAGGAGATACTAATGATGATTGATTATCCATCTCAAACGAATTGCAGTTAATACAGTTTATATTATCTGAAACAAATGGACATGCACGCTAAAATTGGCAAATATAGAGATGTTTAATCACTTGTACTTGTAAAGCTATCTTTTGATGAAACTGCACTGTATTTAGAAACTTCTTACATTGCAGCATAATTATATGCTTATGCGTAAAAGAATCAGAAAAGGCCCAGTATGTTTTTATTATAACAACTGTTTCCTATCTCATTTTTTTCATCAGAAAACCCTACACAGTGCATGGAAGGAAATATCAAAGTTGCGTGAAAATGTCAGTTCGAAAAGGTGCAAACTCCAGCTTCAAAAACAAAAACTGAAGCTGTTTGCTATTCTTAGGGGAGAGGTATGTGATACGAGTTACATAGCTTATCTTATTGCTTTTACTGTTTTATGGTTTGTATATGATTTTCTTTTCCTTTTATTTACTTTGTATAGCTTATTTATCTGACAGCTTTCATTTGACATGTTCAGATGTCGTATCTAGAGGAGTGGTCTCATGTCGAGAAACACCATTCAAGTTCTTTGTCAGCAGCAATTGAAGCACTAAAGGCCAGTACTCTCCGTCTTCCGGTTGTTGGTGGTGCAAAGGTGGGAATTTTCTCATCAAACCTTAGCTGACTCGTTTTGTTTTCCGCAAGCTAACAATTGCTTATCTCTGAGCAGGCTGATGCCCAAGGTGTGAAGGAGTCTGTTAACTCAGCGGTTGATGTAATGCATACAATGGCATCGTCAATGTGTAATTTGTTGTCAAAGGTGCATTCCAACATCCTGCAAAGCTTCAATCCACATTTCTTTTCCTTGGTTTCGGTTGTTATATAATCTCAAATTGTCAAGAATGAACTCATCATTTTTATGTTACAATAAGTCCACAAATATAAGCTCCATCCCTGATAATGCAGAAAATTGTATTTATTCTTGATTTCTCATTGTGTTGTATTCCCACCGTCCCAAAATAAGTGTCTCAACTTTAGTACAAGAGACACTTATTTTGGGACGGTGGGAGTATAAGATAAGCTTTGGCACTATGCCTTAGTATGCACCTCTTAGTTATTACTCCCTCTGTAAAGAAATATAAGAGCGTTTAGATCACTACTTTAGTGATCTAAACGCTCTTATAGCTCTTATATTTCTTTACGGAGGGAGTATTTATTAAGGCTCTGTTCGGTATTGCGGTGGATTTTAATAATCCTTTTGGTCTTAACCAGCTTTTGCCCTATTTTATCGTTCCCTCGGACCAAAATTCCTACTTCTGTCAGATATTTTTCCGGAACAGTTCATAAAATAAGTTGAGACCAACACACTTCAGTGATATTTTTCTTTCTTTTATATAGCTTATTAAGGTCGTATGACATAGTCTGTTCTTCTAGTTCCTGATTTGTCTTGAGTATGAGCTCTAATTTCCAATCTGGATCTATGCGCTAATTGCTTTCTGATCCCTGTTATAAATACATAATGACAAGTGGGCAGCTATTCTCTGCTAATATATTGATTCTTCATAAATGCAGATCTAAGATAGACAGATAGGATGTAATTACACTTGACAGTCTGCGTGAAAAACAGGCCTGCGTTCTGTAATAGACCTACAGTTC
This sequence comes from Triticum urartu, assembly GCF_003073215.2. NCBI lineage: Eukaryota > Viridiplantae > Streptophyta > Magnoliopsida > Poales > Poaceae > Triticum > Triticum urartu. The sequence continues at coordinate 545,466,497 of NC_053025.1, read as the reverse complement.
TGTTGTCGATATTGAATGTTGTCTGCTTGCCTCTTTTGTGAACACCTGGCAATAGGATGTAATTACACTTGATGTCTACATGGCCTTGAACAATAAGCGGACTGTCAAGACATTCGTGTCATGTCAATGAGTTTCTTGTGGCAATCTCCCATTTCTTAACTTGTCATAAATTTTATTGACCCAGGTGGAGGGGACAAGCTCGGTGGTGTATGAGCTTGCGAAGCTTGCAACACAAGAGCAAATGCTGTTGGACCAATCAAGGGATCTCTTGTCCACGGTGGCAGCGATACATGTAGGGAGCACTTCTATGACCTTTGGTTCAGTTCTGGACATTGTTTAGAGAATCTTGTTAACCTTACATACATTGCAACGCAGGTCAAACAGTGCAGCTTGAAAACTCACTTGCTGCAGCGAAAGCAAAGGCAGAGCCTCCAAACACAGTGGTAGATCAGTTATCGTCGCCACGTTGGTGGTCACTACTAACATGACACGGCCTCATCTTTCCTCACTGGAGACTACTACTACGACAGGTAATAAAGCTGTAACCATTTGTTGGGTGTGAAGTGTGTCCCCCCCTAATCCGCTCGACCGATCCCGCTGAGTGTAGCTGATTCATGTAATTTTTTTCGAGTGCATATCACCATAGAATGGCCTCCCCCCCCTCTTTTGCCTGCGGTTTGTTTGCAGCGGGTGTATACAGAGAGAGAAGCTAGTGTTTGACCAAAAGATAAGCTTTGCTGTAGATATGAGAAAGCTTAGCTTGCTTGTTGTCGTCGTGTGCGTGCTGAGTGCTCGAGTGCTGGTTTGTAATTCTGGGAATGGAAACAACTGTCTGTTTGATATAGGCGTTTTCATGGCCGATTAACGCGGAGATTTGTTTTCCCTTATCATGACCTGCTCGTGCTGCATGTGCCTGCGTTGTTAATCCTGGAAGCGTGAAGTGCTCTCTCTGCTTGTTGTAACGAAACTCTGGTACTTACGCTGGTTGCATGGACCTCTGACTCTGAGCGGTTGTTGCATCCTGATGCAGTAATTGAGAAGAAATGGTAACGTGAGATGTGTGTGGCATGTTAAATGTGGTACGGGATGTTGGATCCTGCTGAGGTGTGTAGGGCACGTACCGTAATGGAAGGCCCGGACGGCGTCCGCGTCCGCCGGTTGGCGGCGTGTCACTTCACAGGCAAACCGACAGAGAAGGCCACCGTACCCCGTTGGCCGTTGCCCACGCGCGGCGAACGTACGTGCCCACCAACCGTCCTGTTCGGCTGCCTCCGCCGGAGAGCGACGGTATTCGACGGGCACGGCGACAGGGGCGCACGGCGATTTAAGACCGGCGGCCCCTTGCGCCAGCGTTGCGCGTAAAAACAGTGCCGTGATACGGAGGGATCCGAGGCGTTTGTTGGCTCTGGAACTCTGGGCGTTACAGCGTGAACAAAAACAGGTCTTTGTATCTTCAAGAAAAAACAGGTCTTTGTCGTATGCCCATGTGTAATTTAGGCAGCAGGCTGAAGCCTCAGCCCATCAGCACATCATGTCTACGAGTGTCATGTTCTTGCCTAAAAGAAAAGAGAGTGGTGTCAGGACCTAACGGCGAGCATCTCAAGAATTAGAACAATGCAGACATAGATTTAGTTAAGTTTGAATTCGCAGTTGTTGGCGAAGCTCCCAATACCGTCCATCTGCGATCTGACGTTCGTCCTGCGCCCGTACCGCTTCACGGTTTCTTGATGCTCTGGATCGCATCCATCCTGCATCGGATGGTTGTAGATCTTGAGCGCGTCGCTGTTTACCTTTCCGGCAAAGAGAACAATGTCTACCAGCTTCAGTTTCACTTTCTTACTTTTTCCTTCATTTTGTAAGGCTATAAAGCCCCGTTTCTGGATCGATGGAGAACCATCTCTTGTATTAGGGTTTCCTCCTCTTAGCCTCTAGTGTTCCTGGCCGGCCTTAGGTTCCTCTTGATTTGCATCCAAACTCTCATAATTATCCAATAAAGTTGCTAAGATTTGAGTGTTTCAGTTAACTTGTTTGAATCTAGTTCTTCAGACCGACTCAAGTCTTACAAGTGGTAATCGAAGCTTGGTTCATCTCCTCGGTGTCGCAAGATCTGGTGCCGAAGTGGAGTCGGGGGACCCATAAAATCCTTTACTCGTGGTGTGTTCCCTGGCCACGTGTGGCGGTGGCGACAGTTCGGTACAGGTCTGGAGCTGGGAAGTGGTTACAGAAACGCACCGCTTCGGCAGTAAAATCCCACCCTCCGGATCCGGTGTACTTCCAGTGGCGTGGCGTTGGCGGTGGCGGTGGCAGGATCAACGGCTAAGGTCCGGTTGCAGCTCTTGCTATTGTAAAATCCCCTCCTTTGCCCGAAGATCATCAGTAGTGAGGTTACTTGGCTCCTTGCCAGTTCTAAAACCCTTCCTATTATACTTCTTATCACATGATGGATGGCCCAATCGACTCCTCTTCCATGGATAACTTGGAAGTACAATCCTTGCAATTGGATGTCAAAACCCTACAACAGCATAGAGAGCATGACAGGCAGGACTTTGAGGATTTCAGAGAGCATATGACAAACAACTTCCAGTCACTCTAGAAAACCTTAGGGGAACCGCAGGGAACTTTAAATCAGTTTATCTCTCTCTGGTTTCCCTAAACCAAGAGATAACACACCCAATACGCAAGATGCTAGTCAAGGCAGTGGACAACGTCAAACCCCTCAAGGCTCTCTCAAACACCTAATAGATGATCTTCATACTCCACCAACGGCTGGCTCTGCAGTCCTTGTTGACAAGCAGACTGGAAAAGAGCTCAATTTGGATGGCAGCAACAAAATTCCCTATAGACACCCTCATTTTGCTCAGAACAAAAACAATGGTACTGAAGCAAAAGCTACCACTGGAGGTCCTCAACCAGTAACTGCACAACAAATTATTCAGCTAGATCAGGAAGAGCCGGAAGACCCTACTCAACAGAAAGAAAGAAGAGTAGCAAATATGCCAATAGATCAAGTGTAAGACAACAGAAGACCTCTTGCCATAGTCAAGCCAGCAAAGTACAACATTCCCGAGTTTGATGGCAATGGCACTGACTCTTGGATACAAACTATTGAAATGTACTTGAAGCTGCAAGAACACCAGCTAAACAGGAAAATGAGGTTACAATTACATACCTCAAGGGCCCTGCTATTGAATGGTGGAGAGGAACTGGGATAATTGCCAACACACTGCCCTAGTACAAATTTTGTAGGTACCTTGGAGATGGATTCTCTGAAACTTCTGTATGTGATATTGCGAGAACTTTCCATGCTCTTACTCAAACAAGCACTGTCAATGACTATGTACTGAAGTTTGAGCAGTCCATGAATTTAATGAGAATGGATAATCCAGCTCTACCCTCAAGATTACTACAAGACAAGGTTTGTACAACAACAACAAAACGACAACAATAACAACAACAACAACAAAGTCTTTAGTCCCAAACAAGTTGGGTTGGCTAGAGGTGAAACCCATAAGATCTGGCGACCAACTCATGGTTCTGGCACATGGATAGCCAACTTCCACGCACCCGTGTTCATGGCTAGTTCTTTGGTGATACTTCAATCCTTCAGATCTGTCTTTAGGACTCTTTCCATGTCAAATTCGGTCTACCCCGGCCTCTCTTGACATTATCCGCATGCTTTAGCCGTCTACTATGCACTAGAGCTTCTCGAAGCCTGCGCTGAATATTCCCAAACCATCTCAGACGATGTTGGACAAACTTATCTTCAATTGGTGCTACCCCAACACTATCTTGTATACCATCATTCTGGACTCGATCCTTCCTTGTGTGGCCACACATCCATCTCAACATGCGCATCTCCGCCACACCTAACTGTTGAACATGTCGCTTTTTTAGTCGGCCAACACTCAGCGCCATACAACATTGCGTACTACAAGACAAGGTTTATAGCTAGCTTAAATGCCAACATTCAACATCATGTCCAGTGTCATGACCCCCTTGACTTACACAAGGCAATATGGCTTGCAAGGAGGATGGAACAATCACAACCACATAGAAGAGTTGTACAGAGCACTATTGTTGAATAGGTTAGAAGGCAGGTGCAATTTGATCTTGGAAAGCCTGGCCCAACTAATAGTGCCTCAATCATACAACAAGCTATAGTTAAGGGCATCTGTTACAAATGCATGGAACCTTGGTTTCCTGGTCACAAAAAGTGTGTAAACTTGCTAACCAAGCTCAAATACAGGCTTACAAGTAGGGATGGCAATGGGTACCCATTACCCACGTACCATGTAGGTAAAAACCCTATTAGGGTAAGGGTATGGGACAAAAAGTTTGAAGGAAATATGCCCTAGAGGCAATAATAAAGTTGTTATTTATATTTCCTTATATCATGATAAATGTTTTATTATTCATGCTAGAATTGTATTAACCGGAAACTTAGTACATGTGTGAATACATAGACAAACAGAGTGCCACTAGTTTGCCTCTACTTGACTAGCTCATTGAATCAATGATGGTTATGTTTTCTAACCATAGACATGAGTTGTCATTTGATTAACAGGATCACTCATTGAATCAATGATGGTTATGTTCCTATGACTATGAGATCATGCAACTACCGAATACCGGAGGAACACTTTGTGTGCTACCAAACGTCACAACGTAACTGGGTGATTATAAAGGTGCTCTACAGGTGTCTCCGATGGTGTTTGTTGAGTTGGCATAGGTCGAGATTAGGATTTGTCACTCCGATTGTCGGAGAGGTATCTCTGGGCCCTCTCGGTAATGTACATCACTATAAGCCTTGCAAGCAATGTAGCTAATGAGTTAGTTACGAGATGTAGCATTACGGAACGAGTAAAGAGACTTGCCGGTAACGAGATTGAACTAGGTATTGAGACACCGACGATCAAATCTCGGGCAAGTAACATACCGATGACAAAGGGAACAACGTATATCGTTATGCGGTTTGACCGATAAAGATCTTCGTAGAATATGTAGGAACCAATATGAGCATCCAGGTTCCGCTATTGGTTATTGACCGGAGACGTGTCTCGGTCATGTCTACATAGTTCTCCAACCCGTAGGGTCCGCACGCTTAACGTTCGGGGACGATCGTATTATGAGTTTATGTGTTTTGATGTACCGAAGGTAGTTTGGAGTCCTGGATATGATCACGGACATGACGAGGAGTCTCGAAATGGTAGAGACATAAAGATCAATATATTGGATGACTATATTTGGACATCGGAATGGTTCCGGGTGAGATCGGGCATTTACCGATGTACCGGGAGGTTACCGGAACCCCCCGGGAGGTATATGGGCCTTATTTTGGGCCATAGTGGGAGAGAGGAGAAGGGAGCAAAGGAGGGGGCGCGCCCCCAAGCCCAATCCGAATTGGGAAGGGGGCCGGCCCCCCTTTCCTTCCTCCTTCCTCCCCATTCCTTCTCTCCTAATCCAACTAGGGAAGGGGGGGGGGGGGGAATCCTACTCCCGATGGGAGTAGGACTCCCCTTGGGGCGCACCTAGGAGGCCGTCCCTGTTGGAAATATGCCCTAGAGGCAATAATAAAATGATTATTATTATATTTCCTTGTTCATGATAATTGTCTATTATTCATGCTATAATTGTGTTATCCGGAAATCATAATACATGTGTGAATACATAGACCATAAGATGTCCCTAGTGAGCCTCTAGTTAACTAGCTCGTTGATCAATAGATAGTCATGGTTTCCTGACTGTGGACATTGGATGTCATTTATAACGGGATCACATCATTAGGAGAATGATGTGATGGACAAGACCCAATCCTAAGCATAGCACAAGATCGTGTAGTTCATTTGCTAGAGCTTTTCCAATGTCAAGTATCATTTCCTTAGACCATGAGATCGTGTAACTCTCGGATGCCGTAGGAGTGCTTTGGGTGTACCAAACGTCACAACGTAATTGGGTGACTATAAAGGTATACTACAGGTATCCCCGAAAGTATCTGTTGGGTTGACACGGATCGAGACTGGGATTTGTCACTCCGTATGACGGAGAGGTATCTCTGGGTCCACTCGGTAATGCATCATCACAATGAGCTCAATGTGACCAAGTGTTTGGTCACGGGATCATGAATTACGGTATGAGTACAGTGACTTGCCGGTAACGAGATTGAACGAGGTATTGGGATACCGACAATCAAATCTCGGGCAAGTAACGTACCGATTGACAAAGGGAATTGAATACGGGATTGATTGAATCCTCGACATCGTGGTTCATCTGATGAGATCATCGAGGAGCATGTGGGAGCCAACATGGGTATCCATATCCCGTTGTTGGTTATTGACCGGAGAGTCGTCTCGGTCATGTCCGCGTGTCTCCCGAACCCGTAGGGTCTACACACTTAAGGTTCGGTGATGCTAGGGTTGTAGAGATATTAGTATGCGGTAACCCGAAAGTTGTTCGGAGTCCCGGATGAGATCCCGGACGTCACGAGGAGTTCCAGAATGGTTCGGAGGCAAAGATTTATATATAGGAAGTCCAGTTTCGGCCATCGGGAAAGTTTCGGGGGTAATCGGTATTGTACCGGGACCACCGAAAGGGTCCCGGGGGTCCACCGGGTGGGGCCACTTATCCTGGAGGGCCCCATGGGCTGAAGTGGGAGGGGAACCAGCCCCTAGTGGGCTGGTGCGCCCCCCATGGGCCTCCCCCTGCGCCTAGGGTTGGAAACCCTAGGGGTGGGGGGCGCCCCACCTGACTTGGGGGGCAAGTCCCCCCTTTGGCCGCTGCCCCCCTTGGAGATTGGATCTCCTAGGGCCGGCGCCCCCTAGGGGTCCTATATATAGTGGGGGGAGGGAGGGTAGCCGCACCCAAGTCCCTGGCACCTCCCTCTCCCCTCGTAACACCCCTCTCTCTCTCTCTCTCGTTGGAGCTTGGCGAAGCCTTGCCGAGATCACCGCTGCTTCCACCACCACGCCGTCGTGCTGCTGGATCTCCATCAACCTCTCCTTCCCCTTGCCAGATCAAGAAGGAGGAGACGTCTTCCCCAACCGTACGTGTGTTGAACGCGGAGGTGTCGTCCGTTCGACGCTAGGTCATCGGTGATTTGGATCACGACGAGTACGACTCCATCAACCCCGTTCTCTTGAACGCTTCCGCTCGTGATCTACAAGGGTATGTAGATGCACTCCCCTCTCCCTCCTTGCTAGATGACTCCATAGATTTATCTTGGGGATGCGTAGAAAATTTTAAAATTCTGCTACGTTTCCCAACAGTGGCATCATGAGCTAGGTCTATGCGTAGTTTCTATGCACGAGTAGAACACAACTTGTTGTGGGCGTTGATTTTGTCAATTTACTTGCCGTTACTAGTCTTATCTTGATTCAGCGGCATCGTGGGATGAAGCGGCCCGGACCGACCTTACACGTACGCTTACGTGAGACTGGTTCCACCGACTGACATGCACTAGTTGCATAAGGTGGCTAGCGGGTGTCTGCCTCTCCCACTTTAGTCGGATCGGATCGATGAAAAGGGTCCTTATGAAGGGTAAATAGAAATTGCCATATCACGTTGTGGTTTTGGCGTAGGTAAGAAACGTTCTTGCTAGAAACCTATAGCAGCCACGTAAAAAACTTGCAACAACAATTAGAGGACGTCTAACTTGTTTTTGCAGCATATGCCGTGTGATGTGATATGGCCAAAAGGATATGATGAATGATATATGAGATTGATCATGTTCTTGTAATAGGAATCACGACTTGCATGTCGATGAGTATGACAACCGGCAGGAGCCATAGGAGTTGTCTTAATTTATTTATGACCTGCTTGTCAACATAAACGTCATGTAATTACTTTACTTTATTGCTAAACCGTTAGCCATAGTAGTAGAAGTAATAGATGACGAGACAACTTCATGAAGACACGATGATGGAGATCATGGTGTCATGCCGGTGACGATGATGATCATGGCACCCCGAAGATGGAGATCAAAAGGAGAAAATGATAATGGCCATATCATGTCACTATTTGATTGCATGTGATGTTTATCATGTTTTTGCTTCTTATTTGCTTAGAACGACGGTAGTAAATAAGATGATCCCTCACAATAATTTCAAGAAAGTGTTCCCCCTAACCGTGCGCCGTTGCGAAAGTTCGTTGTCTCGAAGCACCATGCGATGATCGGGTGTGATAGATTCTAATGTTCACATACAACGGGTGTAAGCCAGATTTACACATGCAAAACACTTAGGTTGACTTGACGAGCCTAGCATGTACAGACATGGCCTCGGAACACAAGAGACCGAAAGGTCGAACATGAGTCGTATGGAAGATACGATCAACATGGAGATGTTCACCGATGATGACTAGTCCGTCTCACGTGATGATCGGACACGGTCTAGTTGAGTCGGATCATGTATCACTTAGATGACTAGAGGGATGTCTAATCTGAGTGGGAGTTCATTAAATAATTTGATTAGATGAACTTAATTATCATGAACTTAGTCTAAAAACCTTTGCAAAATGTCTTGTAGATCAAATGGCCAACGCTCATGTCAACCTCAACTTCAACGCGTTCCTAGAGAAAACCAAGCTAAAAGATGATGGCAACAACTATACGGACTGGGTCCGGAACCTGAGGATCATCCTCATAGCTGCCAAGAAAGCATATGTCATAGAAGCACCGCTAGGTCAAGCACCCATCCCAGAGAACCAAAACGTTATGAACGCTTGGCAGTCACGTGCCGATGATTACTCCCTCGTTCAGTGTGGCATGCTTTACAGCTTAGAACCAGGGCTCCAAAAGCGTTTTGAGCAACACGGAGCATATGAGATGTTCGAAGAGCTGAAAATGGTTTTCCAAGCTCATGCCCGGGTCGAGAGATATGAAGTCTCCGACAAGTTCTACAGTTGTAAGATGGAGGAAAATAGTTCTGTCAGTGAGCACATACTCAAAATGTCTGGGTGTTGGAAATATGCCCTAGAGGCAACAATAAAATGGTTATTATTATATTTCTTTATTCATGATAATTGTCTATTGTTCATGCTATAATTGTGTTATCCGGAAATCGTAATACATGTGTGAATACATAGACCACAACACGTCCCTAGTGAGCCTCTAGTTGACTAGCTCGTTGATCAAAAGATAGTCATGGTTTCCTGACTATGGACATTGGATGTCATTGATAACGGGATCACATAATTAGGAGAATGATGTGATGGACAAGACCCAATCCTAAGCTTAGCTCAAAGATCGTGTAGTTCGTTTGCTATAGCTTTTCTGAATGTCAGGTATCATTTCCTTAGACCATGAGATTGTGCAACTCCCGGATACCGTATGAGTGCCTTGGGTGTGCCAAACGTCACAACGTAACTGGGTGACTATAAAGGCACATTACAGGTATCTTCGAAAGTGTCTGTTGGGTTGGCACGAATCGAGACTGGGATTTGTCACTCCGTATGACGGAGAGGTATCTCTGGGCCCACTCGGTAATGCATCATCATAATGAGCTCAATGTGACCAAGTGGTTGATCACGGGATCATGCATTATGGCGCGAGTAAAGTGACTTTCCGGTAACGAGATTGAACGAGGTATTGGGATATCGACGACCGAGTCTCGGGCAAGTAACGTACCGATTGACAAAGGGAATTGTATACGGATTGATTGAATCCTCGACATCGTGGTTCATCCGATGAGATCATCGTGGAGCATGTGGGAGCCAACATGGGTATCCAGATCCCGCTGTTGGTTATTGACCGGAGAGGCGTCTCGGTCATGTCTGCATGTCTCCCGAACCCGTAGGGTCTACACACTTAAGGTTCGGTGACGCTAGGGTTGTAGAGATATTAGTATCCAGTAACCCAAAAGTTGTTCGGAGTCCCGGATGAGATCACGGACGTCACGAGGAGTTCCATAATGGTCCGGAGATAAAGATTTATATATGGGAAGTCAAGTTTTGGCCATCGGGAAGGTTTCGGGGGTTACCGGTATTGTACCGGGACCACCGGAAGGGTCCCGGGGGTCCACCGGGTGGGGCCACCTATCCCGGAGGGCCCCATGGGCTGAATTGGGTGGGGAACTAGCCCCTAGTGGGCTGGTGTGCCCCCTTGGGCCTGCCCTGCTCCTAGGGTTGGGAAACCCTAGGGGTGGGGGCGCCCCCCACTTGGCTTGGGAGGGAAGCCACCCTTGGCCGCTGCCCCCTTGGAGATCCATCTCCCTAGGGCCGGCGCCCCCCAAGGCCCCTATATAAAGAGGGGAGGGGGAGGGAGGGCAGCCGCACCCCTTGCTCTTGGCGCCTCCCTCTCCCTCCGTAACACCTCTCCTCCCCGCTTGCTCTTGGCGAAGCCCTGCCGGGATCCTGCTGCATCCACCACCACACCGTCGTGCTGCTGGATCTCATCAACCTCTCATTCCCCCTTGCTGGATCAAGAAGGAGGAGACGTTTTCCTAACCGTACGTGTGTTGAACACGGAGGTGCCGTCCGTTCGGCACTAGGTCATCGGTGATTTGAATCACGTCGAGTACGACTCCATCAACCCCGTTCTCTTGAACGCTTCCGCGCGTGATCTACAAGGGTATGTAGATGCACTCCTCTCTCCCTCGTTGCTAGATGACTCCATAGATTGATCTTGGTGATGCGTAGAAAATTTTAAAATTCTGCTACGTTCCCCAATAGTGGTATCAGAGCTAGGTCTATGCGTAGTTACTATGCACGAGTAGAACACAAAGCAGTTGTGGGCGTCGATATTGTCAATTTGCTTGCCGTTACTAGTCTTATCTTGATTCGGCGGCATCGTGGGATGAAGCGGCCCGGACCTACCTTACACGTACGCTTACGTGAGACTGGTTCCACCGACTGACATGCACTAGTTGCATAAGGTGGCTGGCGGGTGTCTGTCTCTCCCACTTTAGTCGGATCGGATTCGATGAACATGGTCCTTATGAAGGGTAAATAGAAATTGGCAATTCACGTTGTGGTTTTGGCGTAGGTAAGAAACGCTCTTGCTAGAAACCTATAGCAGCCACGTAAAAACTTGCAACAACAATTAGAGGACGTCTAACTTGTTTTTGCAGCAAGTGTTTTGTGATGTGATATGGCCAAAGGATGTGATGAATGATATATGTGATGTATGAGATGATCATGTTCTTGTAATAGGAATCACGACTTGCATGTCGATGAGTATGACAACCGGCAGGAGCCATAGGAGTTGTCTTTATTTATTTATGACCTGCGTGTCAACATAAACGTCATGTAATTACTTTACTTTATTGCTAAAGCGCTAGCCATAGTAGTAGAAGTAATAGATGACGAGACAACTTCAAGAAGACACGATGATGGAGATCATGATGATGGAGATCATGGTGTCATGCTGGTGACAACGATGATCATGGAGCCCCGAAGATGGAGATCAAAAGGAGCAAATGATATTGGCCATATCATGTCACTATTTGATTGCATGTGATGTTTATCATGTTTTACATCTTATTTGCTTAGAACGACGATAGCTTAAATAAGATGATCCCTCGTAATAATTTCAAGAAAGTGTTCCCCCTAACTGTGCACCATTGCGAAGGTTCGTTGTTTCGAAGCACCACGTGATGATCGGGTGTGATAGATTCTAACATTCGAATACAACGGGTGTAAGCCAGATTTACACACGCAATACACTTAGGTTGACTTGACGAGCCTAGCATGTGCAGACATGGCCTTGGAACACGGAAGACCGAAAGGTCGAGCATGAGTCGTATAGAAGATACAATCAACATGAAAATGTTCACCGATGTTGGCTAGTCCGTCTCACGTGATGATCGGACACGGCCTAGTTAACTCGGATCATGTTTCGCTTAGATGACTGGAGGGATGTCTATCTGAGTGGGAGTTCATTGAGTAATTTGATTAGATGAACTTAATTATCATGAACTTAGTCTAAAATCTTTACAATATGTCTTGTAGATCAAATGGCCCATGTTGTCCTCAACTTCAACGCGTTCCTAGAGAAAACCAAGCTAAAAGACGATGGCATCAACTATACGGACTGGGTCCGGAACCTGAGGATCATCCTCATAGCTGCCAAGAAAGATTATGTCCTAGAAGCACTGCTAGGTGACACACCTGTCCCATAGAACCAAGACGTTATGAACACTTGGCAGTCATGTGCTGATGATTACTCCCTCGTTCAGTGCAGCATGCTTTACAGCTTAGAACCAGGGCTCCAAAAGCGTTTTGAGAGACACGGAGCATATGAGATGTTCGAAGAGCTGAAAATGGTTTTTCAAGCTCATGCCCGGGTCGAGAGATATGAAGTCTCCGACAAGTTCTTCAGCTGTAAGATGGAGGAAAATAGTTCTGTCAGTGAGCACATACTCAGAATGTCTGGGTTGCATAATCGCTTGACTCAGCTGGGAGTTAATCTCCCGGATGACGTGGTCATTGACAGAATCCTTCAGTCGCTTCCACCGAGCTACAAGAGCTTTGTGATGAACTTCAATATGCAGGGGATGGAAAAGACCATTCCTGAGGTGTATACAATGCTGAAATCAGCAGAGGTGGAAATCAAAAAGGAACATCAAGTGTTGATGGTGAATAAAACCACTAAGTTCAAGAAAGGCAAGGGTAAGAAGAACTTCAAGAAGGATGGCAAGGGAGTTGCCGCGCTCGGTAAGCAAGCTACCGGGAAGAAGCCAAAGAATGGACCCAAGCCCGAGACTGAGTGTTTTTATTGCAAGGGAAGTGGTCACTAGAAGCGGAACTGCCCCAAATACTTAGCGGACAAGAAGGCTGGCAACACTAAAGGTATATGTGATATACATGTAATTGATGTGTACCTTACCAGTACTCGTAGTAGCTCCTGGGTATTTGATACCGGTGCAGTTGCTCACATTTGTAACTCAAAGCAGGAGCTGCAGAATAAGCGGAGACTGGTGAAGGACGAGGTGACGATGCGCGTCGGGAATGGTTCCAAGGTCGATGTGATCTCCGTCGGCACGCTGCCTCTACATTTACCTACGGGATTAGTTTTAAACCTCAATAATTGTTATTTAGTGCTAGCTTTGAGCATGAACATTGTATCAGGATCTCATTTAATTCGATATGGCTACTCACTTAAATCCGAGAATAATGGTTGTTCTATTTATATGAGAGATATGTTTTATGGTCATGCTCCGATGGTGAATGGTTTATTCTTAATGAATCTCGAGCGTAATGCTACACATATTCATAATGTGAATACCAAAAGATGTAAGGTTGATAATGATAGTCCCACATACTTGTGGCACTACCGCCTTGGTCACATAGGTGTCAAACGCATGAAGAAGCTCCATGCAGATGGACTTTTAGAGTCTCTTGATTACGAATCATTTGACACGTGCGAAAATGACCAAGACTCCGTGCTCAGGAACAATGGAGCGAGCAACCAACTTATTGGAAATCATACATACTGATGTGTGCGGTCCAATGAGTGTTGAGGCTCGCGGTGGCTATCATTATGTTCTCACCCTCACTGATGACTTGAGTAGATATGGGTATGTCTACTTAATGAAACACAAGTCTGAGACCTTTGAAAAGTTCAAGGAATTTCAGAGTGAGGTTGAGAATCAACGTGACAAGAAAATCAAGTTCTTGCGATCAGATCATGGGGGAGAATACTTGAGTCACGAATTTGGCACACACTTAAGAAAATGTGGAATAGTTTCACAACTCACGCCGCCTTGAACACCTCAGCGTAATGGTGTGTTCGAACATCGTAATCACACTCTATTGGATATGGTGCGATCTATGATGTCTCTTACCGATTTACCGCTGTCATTTTGGGGCTATGCTTTAGAGACTGCCACATTCACTTTAAATAGGGCTCCGTCGAAATCCGTTGAGACGACACCGTATGAATTATGGTTTGGGAAGAAACCTAAGCCGTCATTTCTAAAAGTTTGGGGATGCGATGCTTATGTCAAGAAACTTCAACCTGAAAAGCTCGAACCCAAGTCGGAAAAATGCGTCTTCATAGGATACCCTAAAGAAATTGTTGGGTATACCTTCGACCTCAGATCCGAAGGCAAGATCTTTGTTGCCAAGAATGGGTACTTTCTAGAGAAAGAGTTTCTCTCGAAAGAAATAAGTGGGAGGAAAGTAGAACTTGATGAAGTGTTACCTCTTGAACCGGTAAGTGGCGCAGCTCAAGAAAATGTTCCTGAGGTGCCTGCACCGACTAGAGAGGAAGTTAATGATGATGATCATGAAACTTCAGATCAAGTTGCTACTGAACTTCGTAGGTCCACGAGGACACGTTCCGCAGCAGAGTGGTATGGCAACCCTGTCTTGGAAATCATGTTGTTAGACAACGGTGAACCTTCGAACTATGAAGAAGCGATGGCAGGCCTGGATTCCGACAAATGGCTGGAAGCCATGAAATCCGAGATAGGATCCATGTATGAAAACAAAGTATGGACTTTGACTGACTTGCCCGATGATCGGCAAGCCATAGAAAATAAATGGATCTTTAAGAAGAAGACAGACGCGGATGGTAATGTGACCATCTATAAAGCTTGGCTTGTCGCTAAGGGTTATCGACAAGTTCAAGGGGTTGACTACGATGAGACTTTCTCACCCGTAGCGAAGCTGAAGTCCGTCCGAATCATGTTAGCAATTGCCGCATTCTATGATTATGAGATATGGAAAATGGACGTCAAAACGGCATTTCCTTAATGGTTTCCTTAAGGAAGAATTGTATATGATGCAGCCGAAAGGTTTTGTCGATCCTAAGAATGCTGACAAGGTGTGCAAGCTCCAACGCTCGATTTATGGGCTGGTGCAAGCATCTCGGAGTTGGAACATTCGTTTTGATGAGATGATCAAAGCGTTTGGGTTTACGCAGACTTATGGAGAAGCCTGCATTTACAAGAAAGTGAGTGGGAGCTCTATAGCATTTCTCATATTGTATGTGGATGACATACTGTTGATGGGAAACGATATAGAATTCTTGGAAAGCATAAAGGCCTACTTGAACAAGTGTTTTTCAATGAAGGACCTTGGAGAAGCTGCTTATATATTAGGCATCAAGATCTATAGAGATAGATCGAGACGCCTCATTGGTCTTTCACAGAGTACGTACCTTGACAAGATATTGAAGAAGTTCAAAATGGATCAGTCAAAGAAGGGGTTCTTGCCTATATTACAAGGTACGAGATTGAGCACGGCTCAGTGCCCGACCACGGCAGAAGATAGAGAAAAGATGAGTGTCGTCCCCTATGCCTCGGCCATAGGGTCTATCATGTATGCTATGCTGTGTACCAGACCTGATGTAAACCTTGCCATAAGTTTGGTAGGAAGGTACCAAAGTAATCCCGGCATGGAACACTGGACAGCGGTCAAGAATATCCTAAAGTACCTGAAAAGGACCAAGGACATGTTTCTAGTGTATGGAGGTGACGAAGAGCTCGTCGTAAAGGGTTACGTCGATGCTAGCTTCGACACACATTTGGATGACTCTAAGTCACAAACCGGATACGTGTATATTTTGAATGGTGGGGCAGTAAGCTGGTGCAGTTGCAAGCAAAGCGTTGTGGCGGGATCTACATGTGAAGCGGAGTACATGGCAGCCTCGGAGGCAGCACAAGAAGCAGTCTGGGTGAAGGAGTTCATTACCGACCTAGGAGTCATACCCAATGCGTCGGGCCCGATGACTCTCTTCTGTGACAACACTGGAGCTATTACCCTTGCCAAGGAGCCCAGGTTTCACAGGAAGACCAGGCATATCAAGCGTCGCTTCAACTCCATTCGTGAAAGTGTTCAAAATGGAGACATAGAGATTTGTAAAGTACATACGGACCTGAATGTGGCAGATCTGTTGACTAAACCTCTCCCTAGAGCAAAACAAGATCAACACCAGAACTGCATGGGTGTTCGATTCATCACAATGTAACTAGAATATTGACTCTAGTGCAAGTGGGAGACTGTTGGAAATATGCCCTAGAGGCAATAATAAAATGGTTATTATTATATTTCTTTGTTCATGATAATTGTCTATTGTTCATGCTATAATTATGTTATCCGGAAATCGTAATACATGTGTGAATACATAGACCACAACACGTCCCTAGTGAGCCTCTAGTTGACTAGCTCGTTGATCAAAAGATAGTCATGGTTTCCTGACTATGGACATTGGATGTCATTGATAACGGGATCACATCATTAGGAGAATGATGTGATGGACAAGACCCAATCCTAAGCATAGCTCAAAGATCGTGTAGTTCGTTTGCTGTAGCTTTTCCGAATGTCAGGTATCATTTCCTTAGACCATGAGACTGTGCAACTCCCGGATACCATAGGAGTGCCTTGGGTGTGCCAAACGTCACAACATAACTGGGTGACTATAAAGGTACATTATAGGTATCTCCGAAAGTATCTATTTTGGGTTGGCACGAATCGAGACTGGGATTTGTCACTCCGTATGACGGAGAGGTATCTCTGGGCCCACTCGGTAATGCATCATCATAATGAGCTCAATGTGACCAAGTGGTTGATCACGGGATCATGCATTACGGCACGAGTAAAGTGACTTGCCGGTAACGAGATTGAACGAGGTATTGGGATACCGACGATCGAGTCTCGGGCAAGTAACGTACCGATTGACAAAGGGAATTGTATACGGATCGATTGAACCCTCGACATCGTGGTTCATCCGATGAGATCATCGTGGAGCATGTGGGAGCCAACATGGGTATCCAGATCCCGCTGTTGGTTATTGACCGGAGAGGCGTCTCGGTCATGTCTGCATGTCTCCCGAACCCGTAGGGTCTACACACTTAAGGTTCGGTGACGCTAGGGTTGTAGAGATATTAGTATGCAGTAACCCGAAAGTTTTTCGGAGTCCCGGATGAGATCACAGACGTCACGAGGAGTTCCGGAATGGTCCGGAGGTAAACATTTATATATGGGAAGTCAAGTTTTGGCCATCGGGAAGGTTTCGGGGGTTACCGGTATTGTACCGGGACCACCGGAAGGGTCCCGGGGGTCCACCGGGTGGGGCCACCTATCCCGGAGGGCCCCATGGGCTGAATTGGGTGGGGAACCAGCCCCTAGTGGGCTGGTGCGCCCCCCCTTGGGCCTGGTCTGTGCCTAGGGTTGGGAAACCCTAGGGGTGGGGGCGCCCCCCACTTGGCTTGGGGGGGGGGGAAGCCACCCTTGGCCGCCGCCCCTTGGAGATCCATCTCCCTAGGGCCGGCGCCCCCAAGGCCCCTATATAAAGAGGGTGGGAGGGAGGGCAGCCGCACCCCTTGCTCTTGGTGCCTCCCTCTCCCTCCGTAACACCTCTCCTCCCCGCTTGCGCTTGGCGAAGCCCTGCCGGGATCCTGCTGCATCCACCACCACGCCGTTGTGCTGCTGGATCTTCATCAACCCATCCTTCCCCCTTGCTGGATCAAGAAGGAGGAGACGTCTTCCTAACCGTACGTGTGTTGAGCGCAGTGGTGCCGTCCGTTCGGCACTAGGTCATCAGTGATTTGAATCACGTCGAGTACGACTCCATCAACCCCGTTCTCTTGAACGCTTCCGCGCGCGATCTACAAGGGTATGTAGATGCACTCCTCTCTCCCACGTTGCTAGATGACTCCATAGATTGATCTTGGTGATGCGTTGAAAATTTTAAAATTCTGCTACGTTCCCCAACACTGGGTTGCACAATCGCTTGTCCCAGCTGGACATTAACCTCCCGTACGAGGCGGTCATTGACAGAATCCTTCAGTCGCTCCCACCTAGCTACAAGAGCTTTGTGATGAACTACAATATGCAGGGGATGGTGAAATCTATTCCTGAAGTATTTTCAATGCTGAAATCAGCGGAGGTGGAAATCAAAAAGGAACATCAAGTGTTGATTGTCAATAAAACCACTAGTTTCAAGAAAGTCAAGGGTAAGAAGAACTTCAAGAAGGACGGCAAGGGAGTTGCCGCGCCCGGTAAATTAGTTGCCGGGAAGAAGCCAAAGAATGGACCCAAACCTGAGACTGAGTGCTTTTATTGCAAGGGAAAGGGACACTGGAAGCGGAACTGCCCCAAATACTTAGCGGACAAGAAGGCCGGCAACACTAAAGGTATATGTGATATACATGTAATTGATGTGTACCTTACCAGTACTCGTAGTAGCTCATGGGTATTTGATACCGGTGCGGTTGCTCATATTTGTAACTCAAAACTGGAGCTGCAGAATAAACGGAGACTGGCGAAGGACGAGGTGACGATGCGCATCGGGAATGGTTCCAAGGTCGATATGATCGCCGTCGGCACGCTACCTCTACATTTACCTACGGGATTAGTTTTAAACCTCAATAATTGTTATTTAGTGCCAGCTTTGAGCATGAAACATTGTATCTGGATCTTGTTTAATACGAGATGGCTACTCATTTAAATCCGAGAATAATGGTTGTTCTATTTATATGAGAGATATATTTTATGGTCATGCCCCGCTGGTCAATGGTTTATTCTTAATGAATCTCGAACATGATGTTACACATATTCATAGTGTGAATACCCAAAGATGTAAGATTGATAATGATAGTCCCACATATCTGTGCCACTGCCGCCTTGGTCACATCGGTGTCAAACGCATGAAGAAGCTCCATACAGATGGACTTTTGGAGTCTCTTAATTTTGAATCATTTGACACGTGCGAACCATGCCCCATGGGTAAAATGACCAAGACTCCGTTCTCCGGAACAATGGAGCGAGCAACCAACTTATTGGAAATTATACATACTGATGTGTGCGGTCCAGTGAGCGTTGAGGCTCGCGGTGGCTATCGTTATGTTCTCACTCTCACTGATGACTTAAGTAGATATGGGTATGTCTATTTGATGAAACACAAGTCTGAGACCTTTGAAAAGTTCAAGGAATTTCAGAATGAGGTAGAGAATCAACGTGACCAAAAGATAAAATTCTTACGATCAGATCGTGGGGGAGAATATTTAAGTCACGAATTTGGTATGCACTTAAGGAAATGTGGAATCGTTTCACAACTCACGCCGCCTGGAACACCTCAGCATAACGGTGTGTCCGAACGTCGTAATCGCACTCTATTGGATATGGTGCGATCTATGATGTCACTCACTGATTTACCGCTATCATTTTGGGGATACGCTCTAGATACAGCTACATTCACTTTAAATAGGGCACCGTCTAAATCCGTTGAGACGACACCGTATGAATTATGGTTTGGGAAGAAACCTAAGCTATCGTTTCTAAAAGTTTGGGGATGCGATGCTTATGTCAAGAAACTTCAACCTGAAAAGCTCGAACCCAAGTCGGAAAAATGCGTCTTCATAGGATACCCTAAGGAAACCATTGGGTATACCTTCTACCTCAGATTCGACGGCAAGATCTTTGTTGCCAAGAACGGGTCCTTTCTGGAGAGAGAGTTTCTCTCGAGAGAAGTAAGTGGGAGGAAAGTAGAACTCGATGAAGTACTACCTCTTGAACCGGAAAGTAGCGCAGCTCAGGAAGATGTTCCTGTGGTGCCCGCACCGACTAGAGAGGAAGTTAATGATGATGATCAAGGTACTTCGGATCAAGTTGCTACTGAACTTCGAAGGTCCACAAGGACACGTTCCACACCAGAATGGTATAGCAACCCTGTCCTGGAAATCATGTTGTTAGACAATGATGAACCTTTGAACTATGAAGAAGCAATGGCGGGCCCAGATTCCAACAAATGGCTTGAAGCCATGCAATCTGAGATAGGATCCATGTATGAAAACAAAGTATGGACTTTGACAGACTTGCCCGATGATCGGCGAGCGATAGAGAATAAATGGATCTTTAAGAAGAAGACGGACGCGGATGGTAATGTTACCATCTATAAGGCTCGACTTGTCGCTAAGGGTTATCGACAAGTTCAAGGGGTTGACTACGATGAGACCTTCTCACCCGTAGCGAAGCTGAAGTCCGTCCAAATCATGTTAGCAATTGCCGCATACTATGATTATGAGATATGGCAAATGGACGTCAAAACGGCTTTCCTTAACAGCTTTCTTAAGGAAGAATTGTATATGATGCGGCCGGAAGGTTTTGTCGATCCTAAGAATGCTAACAAGGTAAGCAAGCTCCAGCGCTCCATCTATGGGCTGGTGCAAGCATCTCGGAGTTGGAACATTCGCTTTAATGAAATGATCAAAGCATTTGGGTTTATGCAGACTTATGGAGAAGCCTGCGTTTACAAGAAAGTGAGTGGGAGCTCTGTAGCATTTCTCATATTATATGTGGATGACATACTTTTGATGGGAAATGATATAGAAATTTTGGACAGTATTAAGGCCTACTTGAATAAGTGTTTTTCAATGAAGGACCTTGGAGAAGCTGCTTACATATTAGGCATCAAGATCTATAGAGATAGATCGAGACGCCTCATAGGTCTTTCACAAAGAACATACCTTGATAAGATATTGAAGAAGTTCAATATGGATCAGTCCAAGAAGGGGTTCTTGCCTGTGTTGCAACGTGTGAAATTGTGCTCAGCTCAATGTCCGACCATGACAGAAGATTGTCGGGGGTTTGGTGCGACATATGCCAACGGATGGCCTATCATGGTGGGGGCGAGTAGAACGTCGCCGGTGCCTGGAAACGGGATGAGGCGAAGACATGCATGCCGGCGAATCTTACCCAGCTTCGGGGCTCTCCGGGGAGATAATACCCCTACTGCTGCTCTGCGGGGTCTCCGCATGATCACTATGGTCAAGTGTTTACATGGTTGCTCCTTGAGCTGTGTATGGTGGTAGGAGAGGGCAAGGCTAGCTCTCTCCCTCTATCTGGTGAGGTATAGAACTACTGGGATCCAACCCTTTGCATGGGTGCCCTGGGAGGTTTATATAGGCCTACCCCCCAGGGGTACAATGGTAATGTGACTGGGCACGGGCCCAGCCGTCAGTGTCTCCGACCTCTGAATTCTCCGCCGACTGCTGGGGCCCGCCGACTGGTGGGCGCCGCCGACTGGTCTGGTACGGAGCCGACAGGCCGCGTCCGCCGCGAGCGGGTCTTGCCGGCTGCTGATCACTGTAGCCGTGCTCCTGATGATGCAAGCTTGGTCATGGGGTCGTGGCAATAGCCCCGCCGCCTGGCGGGTGATCACTGTGGCCACTCCTCATCTCTTCTTGATTAATGGCGCGTGGGCCCGGGGAGGGCTCGGCCGATTCCCCCGGGCCGACTCCCGTTGGGTCCGACTGACGTTGCTCCCGC
This sequence comes from Triticum urartu, assembly GCF_003073215.2. Classification (NCBI taxonomy): domain Eukaryota; kingdom Viridiplantae; phylum Streptophyta; class Magnoliopsida; order Poales; family Poaceae; genus Triticum; species Triticum urartu. The sequence goes on along the minus strand of NC_053025.1, from coordinate 545,445,293 downwards.
TGTCTCCCGAGGTCTCGCTGGCTGGTGGGCCCGGCTGCCTCCAGGCCGTACAGACAAGCCGTCGTGGGCGCAGGACCAGGTACAGTGGTGCTGATGTCAGGGCCGGCTGGGCAACAGTGCCATGCCGCGGGGAGATCTTCCCAAGTACGGCGCGCTGTAGCCATGCCTGCCCTTGGTAAGGGGCGGGGAGTGGGCTTCATTGTAGCCACACCCCTGCCCCGTCCCCCTCGATGAGGTCATGGTTTGTTGGAGTCGCCGGCCGACTCCCCAAAGTCGGCTTCTCTGGAAGTCGTCCCTGGGACTCAGCCGTGAGCGGGCAGTCGGCCGCCTTGCCGTAGACTCCCCAGGAGGCGGCTCTTCGCCCTGTGGTCTTGACGGGCGCAGCCTGCCCCGATGTCTTGAAAGGTCGTGGGGCTCGGGTTGGCCTACCCGTGGCCCATTACTCTGACAGTAGTCCCCGAAGCTGGTGAGGCGCCGCGGACGATCGGCCGAGAAGCCTCAGCAGTTTCTCTTTCCGGGCGCAACACATGGTCTTGATTGACTTCCGCCGGGCTGACTAGAAGGAGTCGGACTCACTCAATTCTGACTTGCTTAGTAGTTCAAACGTCGCGACGGGATTTCAAGTGGCGTGCTAGCTAAGCTTCCAGGCCGCCGCCCGTTCCTGGCCTGTCACACGAGGGCACGTGGCCAGGCCGTTCTGCCATCCCACGCGCGCGACGGGACAGGCCCATAGGCGGGGCCCGCCACTACCGCGCCTCGGCGCCCGAGCGGATCCGCTGCGGCCCTGGCAGGCGGTTGGGATTCCCGTGAAGTTACTGCGCGCAGTAACTTTATGTGGATCGTGGGGGTCGTGGGGCTGCGGGCGCAGTAAATCCCCACGTCCGCCCCCTCGGCTTCGCAGCCCATAGGACTATAAGTAGGGGGAAGAGGGGGGCACGCGCGCCCCTCCTTCCCACTACCCCTTGCTTCTTCCTCCTCGCAGCTCCTCGCTCTCCTGCTTCCTCTTCTCTTCTTCGCCTTGCCGCACGCCCAAGCTCCGGCGAACGCCGCGGCGACAGCTTCGCGATGAGCTCTTCCTCCGTGGCCGCGCCTCCCCCAGTGCGCTCTGGCACCTGGGACGGCTCCGAGGTCCATGAAGACCATATCAAGTTCCTCCGCCGGACCCGTCGGTTTCCCGGAGAGGATCGCGTGCAGGTGCGTCTCACGCCGGAGGGGGGGATTTCCCCCGCCCCGCGGGAGGGCGAGCGGGTCATCTTACGCTCGCACTGCCTGCACGGGCTGGGGCTGCCGGCGAGCAGCTTCTTCCGGTCGTTCATGGAGTTTTATGGACTCCAGCCGCACCACCTCACCCCCAACACAGTGGTGCTGCTGTCCGCCTTCGTGGCTCTGTGCGAGGGCTTCCTTGGAGTCCTCCCCACCCTCGAGCTCTGGGGGGGGGGAGTTCTTCTTCTCCAAGCTCGGCACCCAGACCGCGGGCGTGCCGGCTCAGTGCGGCGCCTTCATCGCCGTGCGAAGGACAGGAGCCGACAACCACTTCCCCTCCATCTCGCTGCTGAAGACGGTGAAGATGTGGCAGTGGTCCTACTTCTATGTCAGGAACGTCGCCACGAGGGGCGACTGGGTTAATCTGCTGGCTTTCGAAGCCGGCCCGCCGGCTGGCAGACTGCCCAACTGGTCGTACCGGGCCAGGTCGCTGACGCCTACGGGAGCCGGCGCCATCACACGACTCCGAGTGCTGACGCAGTCGGAGGGTCTAACCGGCCCGGACCTGCTGTCCGCCTTCGTCTCGCGCCGAGTTCTCCCACTCCAAGGCCGCCCTCACCTGATATGCCAGATGAGCGGGGGCCGCGACCCGAGTCGGATGTGCACCAAGGACATGCCTCACGAAGAGGTGGCCCTGATGGTGAACTACCTCTCGGACAACAGGCTCCCGGAGGACTGGCGATTCGGCAAGGAGCCATACTCCCGCGGCAACCCCCCGCCCGTGTTGAGTCGCCTTTCTTTTCTTTAGACTGTCTTCTTCTTGCCGAGTCTTGTTCTAATCAGTCTGCTTTTTGGTTAGAATCCCCTTCTTCACCCACCAGCCGGCACCTCGGGGCCGGCCCGTGAGTTCGCCGCTGATCGGGCGGAGAGCGACGTCGACGACCCCGATCTGGGGGCGGCGGCTCTGGAAGACGACGCTGAGGGAGGAGGAGGGACGACAGGCGACTTCAGGCCCTCGGCTACCTTTGCCGACTGGCCTGAAGACAACACCGAGGGAGGAGTCACCCCTCACCATCGGCCAGGAGCCAGCCAGCCAGGCGCGGGCTCTTCTGCCGCGTCGGGTGCTCCAGGCGGTAGGAAGAAGCGCCGGGCTGCGCCGACTTTGTTTGGTAGCCGACCGAAGAAGCCCAAGGGCTCGGCTGCGGTGACCCGTCGGGACGAGGCAGCCGCGAAGGCCATCCGCTTCCATAAGGAAGTGAAGAAGCCGCCGTTGGTCTCTGCGTGAGTATTCTGACTTCAAAGTTTATTCTTTCTTCGTGTTTTGTCTGAGTCTCTGCTCGCCCTTCTTTCTTCAGGGCTCCCCTCTCTCTTGAGCGGGTCGCCGCCACCTCCGTCATGGGGTCAGCAGGGACGCCCGCCACCACTTGGCGGATAGACCCCGCTGCCGACCTCCGGGAGGCGACGGAGCAGAATGCGCAGGAGAAGCGCAATGAAGAAGAAGCCCTTCGCCTGGAGAAGGCGGAGGCCGACATGGCGGAGGCCTCCGCCAAGAAAAAACTAGCGGAGGCCGAAGCCGCCGCCGCGGCGAGGCAGCAGGCTGAGGAAGCCGCACGCCACCAGGCGGCCTTGCTTGTTACCCCGCTGAACTCTGCGCCGCCGCCGCCGGAGTTCATGGGGCAGACTGGAGGAGCCAGCGGGGAGAACCTCGTCGAGGAGAGGGAAGGCGGCGAGCCCTCTACTCCGGGCGCGAATGTTCCGCCACCGCCGTCTGAAGGCGTGCGAGGCGAGCAGCCAGCGGACCCTCCGGTGCCGCCGATCGAAGAAGAGGCCGTGGTGAGGCTACTCCTCCAGGTCGGCTCGCCAGCGCGCCGTCGTCTGGAGAAGGCGACTTCGGCACCCCGCCCCCTGGAGTCCGGCACCGCCAGCTCCGCGGCTCCAGACGCCGAGGCGACGAGCGCCGCACCTGTTGGGTGGGTGCGGGGAGGCGGCACAGGGCCGCTGAACCGGGCGCTCCTAGACGTCTAGGCGAAGCTCCGCGCTGAGGGCGACGCCCTCCAGAGCTGCACCAAGGCGTTCCTGGCGTCGCGGGCGGCCGTCCGGGTATGTCTTTTCTTTGGGCCTTTATTTTTCTTGTTCCTCTCTGTGGGGGCGCGCCAGCGCACCCACTGGGTGTAGTCCCCGAGTTTCGGGTCGGCTGCTGAGCAGGCGGTCTGGAACTCCAATTTGATGAACTTCTGGGTACTAACTTTGTCTGAAATGCTTGTTGCAGGACTACCACAACCTCCGCGTCACCGTCTTCAACCGTAATGTTGAAGAGTTGGGCAAGCGGACCGCCGACTTGGCGGAGAGCCGGAGTAAGTCCTTCTCCTTTTTCTCTTCTCTACGGGGGCGCGCTAGCGCACCCGCGGGCTGTAGTCCCCGAGATTCGGGCCGACTGCTGAGCAGTCGGGCCGAATCTCCCCGGCGACCTACTTTATTGACGACTGCTGTCTTTCTTTCTTTCCTTCAGGGGCCAACGCTGCTCTTCAACAGCAGCTGAGCGAAGCCAACTCTGCCCTGCTCGCCAAAGGGGAGGAGTGCGGCAAGCTCGCCGTGGACCGCGATCTGCTGACCACTCAGTTGGTAGAGCAGAAGGGGCTGCTCGCGAAGTCACAGAGGGAGGCGGAGGAGACGGAGGCCGCCCTCCTGGCCGAGTTCGCGAGCGAGCACTCTTCCTGGTCTGACAAGGAGGCGATGCTGTCCTCCGGCTTCCACGAGATCGAAGACATCGTTGATGGTGAGTCTCTTTGTTTTCTTTCTTTGAGCCGCCAACCTAGGTCGTGCCGACTCCTGGTTTTTGACTCGCTTTTTTGTTTCTTCGTGTCTTTTGCAGACTTCTTCCCTGGGCAGTCTCAGGCCGCTATCCAAGCCATCGAGGCCGATCGTGCAAGTCGGAGGGAGGAGGGCGCAGAGATCGCCGCCGATGCCCCCCGAACTCTTGATGAGCACATCTTGAGAATAGAGGCTCGCCTCCGGCCGGCTCACCGGATGCTACGTCGGCTTCAGCGCGTCGGCGCCCAGGTGATCTCCGCCCTTTGGCCGGATATGCAGGCTCCGCGCACCCCCAGCCTGACGGCCAACTGGTTGGAGGTCGCGGCTGGTCGCCTCGAGGCCTGGAAGGGCTCTTCGGCCCGGGCTGGAGCACGCCGGGCCTTGGAGTTCGTCAAGGCGTGGTACCCGGGGCTGGATCTAGACCGGTTGGCCACGCTTTGGTTGGAGGCCCAGCCGGAGCTGGCGGCTGCGGAAGACGCCCTCGTCAAGCGTGCTGCGGCGATCACCGAGTACACTGACACGAGCATCTTCATCCCCGAGCGGTCTTAAGACGGCGAGGAGGTCCCGCCGGAGTGGTTTGGGATGAACCCAGACTACGGCGAAGACTCGGCGGAGGTGATCGGCTCCAGCGTCGAGGAGAAGGACGAGGCGGAGGATGAGGGCGAGGCGGAGGCACCAGAAGACGGAGCAGACGACCATCCTCAGCCCGACCGCGCCTCCAGCAACGAGCCGCGTGCGACCGATCCGACTGCTGTCGGAGGTGATCAAGCTGAGACTAGCCGGCCGACCGCCCCGACGACTGATGCTGGCGCCTCCTCCGACCCCCTGACTTCGTCTGCCGCCTCCTAAGCTGCCGCTGTGTCTTTTGTTTTATCTGCTTCAGTAGTCTTTTGAAGAACTTGTTAATTTGCACAATTCCACCCGCGGGGTGTATTTTGAACCTCTGCTTGACAATTCGGCCAAGGGCCTGTGTTATATATATGTCTATCTTTTCTTGCTCATTGTTCTTTTGGCTGTTTTCCTTTGCCTCTTTCTCCTAATTGCCTGCCTTGCCAATCGGACAGCCGCTCTATAGACTGTTGCTGGATTAAGTGCTAGGCTACTTTGGGAAAGCAAGTACTTAGCCGATTTTAAGATTGTTTGAGCAAGTTGGATAGAAAACGACAATCCGACTGTCCGAGAGTCAGTTTGCGAGAAGGGCTTGGAAGCCGTCTTGAGCTATGTTTTACGCTTTGAGTCCCTAGCCATTTTTCGTGCGATCACCCATTCTACCTTACCTCTGCCCACCGTACAGTCGCTCTGCGAGCTGCGGCTTCTGACAGAAGACGGCTTAGATGTTACACAATACTTGTCCGGCTGTAGGAAGCATTTCATAGTGCAAGGCGGCAAGTCCCCGGGCCGACTTGTCGAGCCCGGTGCCAAGCGGCATGACAAAGAGTAACATACTTGTAGGCATAATTTTTATCATATAGACAAAATAGGGTAGTCCCCGAGCTCGTCTCGGGGGGCCCGAAGTCTTGGTACTTTAATACAAAGGGTAGCGTGGTACATACTGCATCAACTGTAAAATCTTCGGAGAAGATTTGCATTCCATGGCCGCTCTATCTCCTTGCCGGAGTTGTCCCTCTTGCGTGCTCGGGGCTTCTGAGCGTCGATCAGGTAGTAGGAGTCGTTGCCTAGTACTTTGCTGATGATGAAAGGGCCTTCCCAAGGCGGCGACAGCTTGTGCTGGCCGGCTGTTCGCTGGGTCAGCCGGAGTACAAGGTCACCTTTTTGGAAAGATCTTGGCCTGACCTTCCTATTGTGGTATCGGCGCAGGCTCTGCTGGTAGATGCTGGACCGGCTGAGTGCCAACAGCCGGCCCTCTTCCAGCAGATCGACACCGTCTTGTCGTGCTTCTTCTGCTTCCTCCTCGGTGTACATGACGACTCGTGGGGAGTCGAACTCTATGTCCGTTGGGATGACGGCTTCGGCACCGTAGACGAGGAAGAAGGGCGTGAAGCCGGTTGACTTGTTTGGAGTCGTGCGCAGACTCCAGAGGACGGCTGGCAGCTCATCGAGCCAGCAGCCAGCCGAGCGCTCCAGAGGCTCGATCAACCGAGGCTTGATGCCGGACAGGTTGAGGCCGTTTGCTCGCTCCACTTGGCCGTTTGACTGCGGGTGGGTGACGGATGCTAGGTCCAGTCGGATGCCCTGTGTTGCGCAGAAATGGGCCAAGGCGCCTTTGGCAAAATTTGTGCCGTTGTCGGTGATGATGCTGTGTGGTATGCCGTACCGAATTGTGATATCGGTGATGAAGGTCACGGCAGTCGGACCGTTCAGTTTCTTAATTGGTTTACTTCCACCCACTTGGTGAACTTGTCCACTGCGACAAGTAGGTGAGTCAGACCACCTCGTGCTGTTTTGAATGGTCCCACCATGTCTAGGCCCCAAACAACGAAAGGCCAAGCAATGGGGATGGTCTTGAGCGCGGAAGCCGGCTGGTGCGGCTTGGAGCTGAACTTCTGGCACCCTTTGCATTTTTGGACCAACTCCTTGGCCTCTTCCAAGGCAGTCGGCCAAAAGAAACCATGCTGAAAAGCTTTGGCGACGAGTGCTCTTGAAGCCGCATGGTGGCCACATTCGCCTGGATGGATGTCTTTGAGGATCACCTGGCCTTGCTCTAGCTCTACGCAACGCTGGTAGACACCAGTGACGCTGCGCCTGACCAGCTCTCTATTGATTATGGTATAGGCTGCTGCCCGGCGTTGTACTTGCCGAGCTGAGGTCTCATCAGTTGGTAGCTCTTTGTTCACCAGAAATTTGAGGATGGGCTGGGCCCATGAGGGTGCTGCTATTTCGTCGACTATCAGAACTGCGACTTGGACGAGGGCGGCTGGGCTGGGAGGTGGCGGGCTGGAGTCAACAACCGCTTGTTGGGCTGATGAAGTCCCCAGGCTGACTGGCTCGGTCCTTGGGCCGAGTTCTGGAATCTTCAAGTCCGTCACCGCAGTCCCCGGGCTAGGCTCGACTGTGGTAGCTTTGGAGTCGCCCGCCAAAGTCCCCGTTCCGACTGCCGGAACTCTGGAGTCGGGTCCGCCGTCTTCGGTAGGAGCCGACACAAAGATGGAGTCTGATTCTGGTGAAGGCTTGACAGATGGCTTGAGGAGGCGTTGAAGGGCGACGCCAGATGGTATTGCTTGGCGGGTAGAGCCGATTCGTGCCAAGGCGTCTGCTTGGTCGTTGTCGTTTCTTGGCACATGGAGGAACTCGCACCCTTCGAAATACCTGCTGAGTTGCTGCACGAGGAAATGGTAGCTCGCCATGTTTGCGTCTTTGGCGTCCCAGTCGCCAGACGAATGCTGGACCACTAAGTCCGAGTCGCCATAACACAAGATCCAGCGGATGCCAAGTTCTTTGGCAAGCCAGAGCCCGTAAATGAGTGCCTCGTACTCGGCCACGTTGTTGGAGGCGGCAAAATGGATTTGCAGTGCATATTTGAGCTTGTCGCCTTTGGGAGAGGTGAGGACGACGCCGGCTCCCAAGCCGGTGCGCATCTTGGAGCCGTCGAAGTGCATCCTCCAATGGGTGGAGTCAGGTGCTGGAGGCAGGTACTGGGTCTCGGCCCAGTCATCGAGGAAGTCGGCCAGTGCTTGTGATTTGATAGCGGTGCGGGGCTGGTAGTAGATGGTGTAAGGAGCCAGCTCTATGGCCCACTTGGCCACTCGACCAGAGGCATCACGGCTGCCGATGATCTCGGCAAGTGGAGCCGTGCAGACCACCGTGATTGGATGTTCTTGAAAGTAAGGCTTCAATTTCTTGGCAGCAAAGTGGACGCCATAGCACATCTTCTGGTAGTGGGGGTAGTTCTGCTTGGAGGTCGACAGTACCTCGCTCAGGTAATATACTGGTCTCTGGACAGGTAGCGCCTTGCCTTCCTCCTTGCGCTCTACTACAATGACTGTGCTGACTACTCGGCTGGTGGCGGCGATGTACAGGAGCATAGGTTCCTTGGGAGTCGGAGCCGCCAGGACGGGTGGAGTAGTCAGCATCTTCTTCAACTGGTGGAAAGCTTCGTCCGCCTTATGGTTCCACTCAAAAAAAGTGGTCTTCTTCATGAGTTGGTATAAGGGGAGAGCTTTCTCGCCTTGCCGACTGATGAAGCGGCTCATGGACGCCAAGCAGCCGGTGAACTTCTGCACATCCATCAGTCGGTTAGGTACCTCCATTCTCTCGATGGCCTTGATTTTTACTGGGTTGCATTCTATGCCGCGTTCAGAGACCAGGAAACCTAGCAGCTGGCCGGCTGGTACTCCGAAGACACACTTCTCGGGGTTGACCTTGATCTGGAACCGGCGCAGGTTCTCAAAGGTCTCCTTGAGGTCTTCCAGCAATGTTCCTTGCTTTTCCGTCTTCACCACCACGTCATCCACGTAAACATGGGCGTTCCTACCGAGCTGCTTGAGGAGACACTTCTGCATGCAACGCTGAAAGGTGGCACCGGCATTCCTCAAGCCGAACGTCATGGTGAGGTAGCAGAATGCTCCAAACGGCGTGATGAAGGCGGTCTTCAATCTATCAGTCGGGTTCAGCTTGATCTGGTGATATCCTGAGTACGCATCCAAGAAACTCAACAACTCGCATCCGGCTGTGGAGTCTATCACCTGATCAATTCTCGGCAGAGCAAACGGGTCCTTGGGGCAGGCCTTGTTGAGGCTCGTGTAGTCAATACACATTCGCCATTGCTTGTTCTTCTTTAGCACCAGGACCGGATTTGCCAGCCACTCCGGGAAGAAAACTTCCATAATGAAGCCGGCTGCTAGGAGTTGGGCTATCTCTTCTCCGACAACTCTTCTCTTCTCTTCTGATAAGCGGCGTAGGGGCTGCCTGACCGGCTTTGCATCAGATCGGACGTGTAACTTGTGCTCGGCGAATTCTGTCGGCACACCTGGCATGTCTTTGGGAGACCATGCGAAGATGTCCCGATTCTCACGGAGAAAATCGACGAGATCGCCTTCCTATTTGCTGTCGAGGTTTGCACCTATGACGGCGTACCTCTTTGGGTGTTCCGGATCCAAGGGTATCTTCTTTGTCTCTTTAGCCGGCTTGAACGAACCTTTGGCTTCCGACTCCTTCGGGTCGGGCGATATCTCCGGCTGCTTGCCGGCCATCGCCACAGCTCGCTCAAGGAGTCACTTCTCGGCCGCGATCACCAGGGACTCGGCCAGTCGACCGCTCTCGGCCGCGCAAGCGGACGACTTCCGGTAGTCGCCGGCCACAGTCAGAATTCCCTGGAACTGGGCATCTTCATCTTGAGGTAGGCGTAGTGGGGGACCGCTATGAACTTGGCCAAGGCGGGCCGGCCAAGTAGCGCATGGTATGGGCTCTCAAGGTCTACCACCTCAAACCAAACAGACTCTCTTCGGAAGTGATCTTTGTCCCCAAAGAGGACGTCAATCAGGATCTTGCCGATTGGTGAACAGGAAAGCCCAGGAACAATGCCGTGGAACACAGTCCGGCTGTTCTGAAGCTGTCTATGCTTGATTCCTAACTTCTCCATGGTGTCCTTGTACAAGATGTTGATGCTGCTACCCCCATCTATCAGAACTCACGAGAAACGCGCGGCCCGTTTGTCCGTGGCAAAGGTGGCGTCCAGGACCAAGGCGTAGGAGCCCGGACTCGGCATCACTTCTGGGTGGTTAGCCCTGCTCCAGCTGATTGGCCTCTCTGACCAGTGCATGAACTCTGGCTTCTCCAAGGCTACCGCGTTCACCTCTTGTCGCTGCAGCCGCCTGCTGCGTCGATCGTCAGCCACACTGGTGAACACCATGTAGGCTCCGTGCTCTTCAGGGTACTCGTCTTGTACTGCGCTGACTGACCTGACTGCCGGCTGCTGGGGCAGAGGCGGAGGCGGCTGCCCAGCAGGCGGGGGTGGCAGGAGGCCATCTCCCTTGGCGATCCTGGTGAGCCAGTGGCACTTCCGGGTGGTGCGATTCGATGGCTTCGCGCCGCTGTGGAACTTGCAAGGTCCATCCAAGGTCTGCTCGTAGGAAAAGGCCGGCAACCAGTTCGGCTTGCCGCCTTTCTGTCGCTTGGGCGGAGGCTGCTCTTCTGGCTGCTGGGCTTCGACGGTCATGACCTGCCGGCTGCTGGAAGCCGGCTGCAGGGCCTTGCGCTTGTGGTCGCCCTGCTGTTGTCGTCGGCCGGCGTCTGCTGCCGGAGTTCTTGAAGCCTGAGGAGCTACTTTGCCAGTCGTGCTGATTTGAATTTCCGTCTTCATGGAGGAGTCGGCCGTAGCGTACTTGTCCGCTATGATCAGCAGCTCGTCAAGGGTTTCTAGCTCGTCGCAGAGGAGCTTGTGCTTGAGGAGGGTGCCTTCTCGGCACCCGGATGTGAAGTACTCGATGGCCTGCACCTCGTGCACGCCCTCACAGGAGTTCCGGAGCTCAGCCCAACGCGTGAGGTAGTCGCGAGTCGACTCATCAGGACCTTGCACGCATAGGGAGAGCTGGCGAGGCTTGGGAGGACGCTTGTACGTGCTGGTGAAGTTGCGAACGAATGCTTCGGTGAAGTTGACCTAGCTGTTGATGCTGCGGGGCTTTAGGCTGTTCAGCCATGTCCGGGCCGTGCCCTGGAGCATGAGCGAAACGTACTTTACGGCGACACGCTTGTTGCCGTTTGCTATGCTGACAGCCGTGGAGTAGTGGACTAGCCAGTCTTCCGGCTTCACGGAGCCGGTATAGTTGGGCGTGTCTCTTGGGAGCGTGAACCCTCTGGGAAAGGGCTCGTCCCGAATACGGGACCCGAAACAAGGCGGACCCAGCTCGTCTTCTTCTTCCAGCGCTAGGGACCGGTGAAGTCGGTCGATCCGGTGGCGGGCGTCATTCTCCCCAACTCCCTCTCGGCGGCCAAGGCGGTCACCGAGAGTCGGATGGTCAACAGGCGGCGGGGAGACTCGCCTCTCCTTGCGGGGAGGGGGAGGCGGACAGTCGTCCCGTCGTTCCACTGCTCTCGGGCGGCCGTCTCGGTCGCGCTCTATGGTAATCTGAGTCCGACTGTGGCTGACAGCCGGCTCCTTGTCCTTCCTTCCTCGGGTGTTGCCAGTCGGCGTCCGAGACGTCGCGCCTTGATCTCGGTGCGGGTCGTCGTTTGGCCGCTGCGGTGCCCCCGTGCGGCACCCGACCTCGTTCTGCGCGGCGGCCGCGTCGAGGAGCCGCTGGACTCGCTCCCTCATGAGGCGGCGCTCTTCGCCCTCGAAATTGTCCAGCTCATCCGCCGCTGCCTGGGCGGCTTGGATGTTCTCCGCTGGCGTGGCATACACGGGGCGGCTAGCCCTAAACAGGCTGGCGATGGCTACACCGCGCTACTGAACCGCGCCAAGGCGGCCGGGCCCTGCCAGAGCCGGCGAGCCGCCAACAGCGCGATCCATCTCCCGCTGGTAAGCTTCTGACAAGCGTCTCATGCTGGCTAGCTTCTTCGCGCCTTCAACAAGCTGAAGGCGGCGCGCTTCTAACGTCTCTGCGTCAGCATCTTCTGGAATGGGCGCAACTAGGTCTTGCAGCGCCGCGCAGAGTGAGTCGGGCGCCCTTCCACCAGGGAACTCGTCATGACTGATGACCAACACCTCAATGACGGTGCTCCCGTCGCTCTCCACGTGGGGGAGAGGTTCGTCGTAGACCACCACGTTGGAGGGGAAAGCGTCGACCGACGCGGTGTCGGAGTCGACCAGCATCGGGTCGATGGAGCCTACGGACTCCAAGTCTACGGCAGGCTCGCCGGAAACGTGGAGTTGATCGAGGAGGCCCGTGAGGAGGTTTTAGGGGCCGCCTACGCCTGCGTCGGACGCAGGTTCGTCGGAGAGGCGGACCTCACCGGCAAGTTCGGCAAAGGAGCTGCCTGTGCAGGCGATCTCCACGCCACGCAGCGCATCGATGCAAACTTCGTCTGGCGTGCCTGGCTAGCTGCGCTCGCCAGGGAGGAAAAGGGTTCCCGTCCAGAACAGATCTCCAGACGGCGGTGCACCATGCCCCACGGTGGGCGCCAAATGTCGGGGGTTTGGTGCGACATATGCCAACGGATGGCTTATCATGGTGGGGGCGAGTAGAACGTCGCCGATGCCTGGAAACGGGATGAGGCGAAGACATGCACGCCGGCGAATCTTACCTAGCTTTGGGGCTCTCCGGGGAGATAATACCCCTACTGCTGCTCTGCGGGGTCTCCGCATGATCACTATGGTCAAGTGTTTACACGGTTGCTCCTTAAGCTGTGTATGGTGGTAGGAGAGGGCAAGGCTAGCTCTCTCCCTCTATCTTGTGAGGTATAGAACTACTGGGATCCAACCCTTTGCATGGGTGCCCTGGGGGGGGGGGTTATATAGGCCTACCCCCCGGGGTACAATGGTAATGTGACTGGGCGCGGGCCTAGCAGTCAGTGTCTCCGACCTTCGACTTCTCCGCCGACTACTGGGGCCCGCCGACTGGTCTGGTACAAAGCCGACAGGCCGCGTCCGCCGCGGGCGGGTCTTGCCGGCTGCTGATCACTGTAGCCATGCTCCTGATGATGCAAGCTTGGTCATGGGGTCGTGGAAACAGACCCGCCGCCTGGCGGGCGATCACTGTGGCCACTCCCCATCTCTTCTTGATTAATGGCGCGTGGGCCCGGGGGAGGGCTCGGCCGACTCCCCCGGGCCGACTCCCGTTGGGTCCGACTGGCGGTGCTCCCGCCGTCTCCCGAGGTCTCGCTGGCTGGTGGGCCCTGCTGCCTCCAGGCCATACAGACAAGCCGTCGTGGGCGCAGGACCAGGTACAGTGGTGCTGATGTCAGGGCCGGCTGGGCAATAGTGCCATGCCGCGGGGAGATCTTCCCAAGTACGGCGCGCTATAGCCATGCCTGCCCTTGGTAAGGGGCGGGGAGTGGGCTTCATTGTAGCCACGCCCCTGCCCCGTCCCCCTCGACGAGGTCACGGTTTGTTGGAGTCGCCGGCCGACTCCCCAAAGCCGGCTTCTCTGGAAGTCATCCCTGGGACTCGGCCGTGAGCGGGCAGTCGGTCGCCTTGCCGTAGACACCCCAGGAGGAGGCTCTTCGCCCTGTGGTCTTGAGGGGTGCAGCTTGCCCCGATGTCTTGAAAGGTCGTGGGGCTCGGGTTGGCCTACCCGTGGCCCATTACTCCGACAAAGATAGAGAAAAGATGAGTGTCGTCCCCTATGCCTCAGCCATAGGGTCTATCATGTATGCCATGCTGTGTACCAGACCTGATGTAAACCTTGCCGTAAGTTTGGTAGGAAGGTACCAAAGTAATCCCGGCATGGAACACTGGACAACGGTCAAGAACATCCTGAAGTACCTGAAAAGGACTAAGGATATGTTTCTCGTATATGGAGGTGACGAGGAGCTCGTCGTAAAGGGTTACGTCAATGCTAGCTTCGACACAGATTTGGATGACTCTAAGTCACAAACCGGATACGTGTATATTTTGAATGGTGGGGCAGTAAGCTGATGCAGTTGCAAGCAAAGCATCGTGGCGGGATCTACATGTGAAGCGGAGTACATGGCAGCCTCGGAGGCAGCGCATGAAGCAATCTGGATGAAGGAGTTCATCACCGACCTAGGAGTCATACCCAATGCGCCGGGGCCGATCACTCTCTTCTGTTACAACACTGGAGCTATTGCCCTTGCCAAGGAGCCCAGGTTTCACAAGAAGACCAGGCACATCAAGCGTCGCTTCAACTCCATTCGTGAAAATGTTCAAGATGGAGACATAGATATTTGCAAAGTACATACGGATCTGAATGTCGCAGATCCGTTGACTAAACCTCTTCCGCGAGCAAAACATGATCAACACCAGAACTCTATGGGTGTTCGATTCATCACAATGTAACTAGATTATTGACTCTAGTGCAAGTGGGAGACTGTTGGAAATATGCCCTAGAGGCAATAATAAAATGATTATTATTATATTTCCTTGTTCATGATAATTGTCTATTATTCATGCTATAATTGTGTTATCCAGAAATCATAATACATGTGTGAATACATAGACCATAACATGTCCCTAGTGAGCCTCTAGTTAACTAGCTCGTTGATCAACATAGTCATGGTTTCCTGACTATGGACATTGGATGTCATTGATAACGGGATCACATCATTAGGAGAATGATGTGATGGACAAGACCCAATCCTAAGCATAGCACAAGATCGTGTAGTTCGTTTGCTAGAGCTTTTCCAATGTCAAGTATCATTTCCTTAGACCATGAGATCGTGTAACTCCGGATGCCGTAGGAGTGCTTTGGGTGTACCAAACGTCACAACGTAACTGGGTGACTATAAAGGTATACTACAGGTATCTCCCGAAAGTATCTGTTGGGTTGACACGGATCGAGACTGGGATTTGTCACCCGTATGACGGAGAGGTATCTCTGGGCCCACTCGGTAATGCATCATCATAATGAGCTCAATGTGACCAAGTGTTGGTCACGGGATCATGCATTACGGTACGAGTAAAGTGACTTGCCGGTAACGATTGAACGAGGTATTGGGATACCGACGATCGAATCTCGGGCAAGTAACGTACCGATTGACAAAGGGAATTACTGGGTGTTTGCATCTTGTTTGCATCATGTTTAAATTATATTTGAATTTGAAATGGGGATTGATCAAACCCTAGCACTTTGAAATTCAATTAGGTCTAGTAAAAAATGCTTTCAATGAACCAAAGTACCCTTCATCAATGTTTGGTAATTTTGGCAAGGCTTTGGATCCAAACCAAAAATATTGAACATTTTTAAGGAACATTTTGGGCACTGAAATTAAATCATATTGTATTTGAATTTGAATTTATATTCCTAATATATAGAATATATTTTCAAATGTATCAGAAATATTTGTGTGCAGTTGGAAAAGTCCATATAAGCCACATAGGTATTTACAGAAAGTTTTGGCACTGATTTGAATTTGTTTTGAGTTTAAACAGTGGCAAAACAAAACAAAACAGAATAGAAAAACAGAAACAAAAGAAAAATGAAAGGCCACCGGGCCTCTTACCCGCACCCACCTGGCGGCCCACCTACCTGGTCCAGCCCACCTACCCTCACCGCGTCGTCTTCCTCCTGCCAGTAGGAGCAGGTGCGTGTTGACGCACGCACAACTACGACCACCTCCTGCTTCGCGCTGGAGGCCCGTCCTTCTCCCTAATCCCGCGTGTGGAGATGCCCCGCAGCCCCCTCTGCCTCTCCCCTCACTCTCTGCTCTCACCTTCGCCCTCTAGCCTCTTCCCCGAGCTCACCCGAGAGCGACCGCCGCTGCCCTTCTCTGCCACCGTGCCCAGAGCCACCCCCTCGCCTCTCCGACATGCCCAGGAGCTCCGCCACCGTCGCCGACGCCTCTCTGTTGACTCACGCGACTCCAAACACCACCGAACGCCGTCTTCGCCTCCATCTTCAACCCCGGTTGACGCCGTTCTTCGTCGTCGATCCATCGCCGTCAAGTCGCCCCCGAGCCCGACGACCAGCTCCTGCGACTCCCAGTGAGCACCTGCCCCTTTCCCCTCTCTCCCCGCACCCGTCCGCGTCCTCTAATCACCACGACCATCGGAGCCGATAACTCCTGCCGCCGGCCATGCCGCCACCGTCACCGCAGCCGCTTGAGCTCGATTCGGAGCGCGTCACCACGCTCAGGAAGCCACCAGGAGCCTAACTCACACGCTAACTCACCCTCCCGTGCACCACAGCGCCAACCCCGCACTCACCCGAACTCCGACGCCGCCGCGAGCCCACTTCCGGCGAGCTCCGACCACCCCGCGACCTCCCACCTACTCCGCTGGATGCGCGCGAGCGAGGGACTCCTCCCTGTGCTCTTCTCTCGCTCAGCCGCCTCCTGTAGCGCCGTCCCGTGTGGACTCCACCGGGCGGGAAGGTCGCCGGCAGTTTAACTCCGGCCATGCCGACGTGGCGCCGTCATTAGTGGCTAATGACGCCACTAACGAACCCCCTCTCTCACTGACTATGGGCCCCATGTCTTAATTAACCCCGGGTTTTATTCCCTGTTAAGTTTAGATTAATATAGTCGGCCCCACATGTCAGTTTGACCATGCCACATCATCGTTGACCCGGACCTACCAGTCAGCCTCTGTCCCTGCCCTATTACACTGACGTGCGGGTCCCACGGGTCAGGTTTGACCTGGACCTGGTGTGTTGACCTGCTGATGTCACCCTGATGTCATGTTGACACAGTAATCTGTTTTCTGGATTTTAAATAAATCAGAAATGATTTATTTATTTCAGAAAATATCCTAAACTTCTAAAAATCGTAGAAAAACAACCGTAGCTCCAAATCAAATAATTTATATATGAAAAATGATCAGAAAAATCCAAAGAATCTGATTATGGCATTATCATGCATGTTTGAACAACTTATGCCTACTGATCAGGTCAAATCAAATAAGTGGCATTTAAATAATCACATATGGAGTTGAATTTGAATCTTTGGTTCAAACCAACTTCATTTAATCTGGTTTTAGTTACATTAGCTCAAATCACAGCATATTGACATGTCATGATCATGCATCATAATGTGCATTGCATTGATTGTGTCCCCTCTCGTTTGTCGGTGTTTGTCCCCTCTCAGTAGACATGGTTTCGACGATGTGATCGATGACACTGATGAAGAGCTATATCATCTTCAGAAGTGCCAGGCAAGCAAAACCCCCTTGCTCATTCCGATACAATCCCACTCTCTCGCTCCTGCTCTCTTTTACTGCATTAGGACAACAACGATTCATCTGTTACTTGCTGCGGTAGTCGAACCCCTTATCCTCTGCATGACCTGTCATTGCCACAATAAATAGATGAAACCCACTAGCATGAGTAGGAGTTGTTTGAGCCCTGATGTGCCTACTCATTCATGCTTGTTTGTCATGCCTGCTATTGCATAGAGTTGTGTCAGGTCTGATTCATCGGGGATGAATCGGAGGTGTTTGAACATGTCCTACTGTTGAGAGCTAAGTGTGTGAACATGATTTGGTAAAGGTATTGATGAGAGGCCATGTAGGAGTACATGGTGGGTTGTTTCATTGAAGCCGTCCTTAGGAACTGAGTTCTGTGTTTATGATCCATGAAACAGCTACTACCACACATTGGGCCCTGAAATATGACCCCGCTCGACTTACTGACCCCTCTCGTCCTCTGTCCAGGAGTTGCAACTAGTTTCTGGTGTTTATAGGTTATGTGTTGGCAGCCGTGCGTAGCGCTGACCCTAGGGGTGGGCTATGATGCGGTAGATACACCGTGGCCGGGTATGCCGGGCGCCCGTTTGGCGTCTCGGGAACCTGTACACATCGTTTGGGGCCGTTGAGGACACCCCGGCCGGATTTCCTTGCGGATGGAACCCGAATAGGCGATAAACCTGGACTAGAGACTTGTGCGGTTAGTCAGGTCATGGTCTACACCCACGTCGGCTTTCGCTTGAAGTCTGCCGAGCACATGTCGTGTGCAGACGCTAAGTGGTGGAAACATGTGTGACGAAGTACACCCCTGCAGGGTATAAAACTACTCGAATAGCCGCGTCCACGGTAAAGGACTTCTGGGTTGCCTATAACAGTTCATAGACAAGTGGGAGTGGATACTCTAAAATGCACAAGATAAGCGTGAGTGCTATGGATGGCGTTCTCGTAGGTAGACGGGAGCGGATCCATAGTGGTGTATTGATATGGTGAATATGTGGACTCGTGTGCGCCACCTCAAAAGAGTTGCTTGCAGTCGTAGTTCAGGTTAGCCACTGAGTCAAAGCTGGCTTGCTGCAGTTAAACCCCACCATCCCTTTGTTGATGCCGATGCATATGTAGCTAGTTCTGATGTAAGTCTTGCTGAGTACTTTTGTACTCACGTTTGCTTAATTTATGTTTTGCAGAGAGAATTCAGTCTCGCTAGTAGTTCCATGTGGACTTCGACGTTTAGCTTGATACCTCAGCTACGATCTTGTGCCCTCAGCAGGATCTGGTAGATAGTCAGGCTTCTTAGCCTTTTTCATTTGTAGATGTCTGTACTCAGACATGTTAAGCTTCCGCATGTGCTTTGATTTGTATGCTATGATTGTTGGGTCATGAGACCCATGTTTGTAATATCTCGCTCCTCGGAGCCTAATGAATAAATACTTGAGTCGTAGAGTTATGTTGTGATGCCATGTTGTATTTACACATATCGAGCATATTGTGTGTATGATTGAAATGCTTGGTATGTGTGGGGTTCGACAATCTAGTTGTTTATCCTTGGCAGCCTCTCTTATGGGGAAATGTAGTCTAGTGCTTCCATGAGCCATAGTAGTCCGCTATAGCTCGGTTCACCGGAGTCCTGCTAGCCCAGCACTACTGCTCAGGACACTTGACTGGCTGACATGTATTTCACTTCGTTCCTGTGTCTGTCCCTTCGGGGAAATGTCACGTGGTGACATCCGGAGTCCTACCTAGCCTGCTACAGCCCGGGTTCCCGGAGTCCTGTTAGCCCAGTGCTACAGCCCAGATTCACACGTTGCTGACCGACATGCTCGATGTGATTCATGTATGCCTGTCCCCATAGGTTGGTGCCACTTTGGGTTCACGACTAGCCATGTCGGCCCGGGTTCTCTGTCATATGGATGCTAGCGACACTATCATATGCGTGAGCCAAAAGGCGCAAACAGTCCCGGGCCATGGTAAGGCGACACCCGTGGGAATACCGTGCGTGAGGCCGCAACGTGATATGAGGTGTTACCGGCTAGATCGATGTGATTTGGAATCGGGGTTCTGACAGCTTTGGTATCAGAGCCTGACTGCCTATAGGATTACCAAGCCAAACTGGTCGAAGTCGTGTCTAGAAATGCTTTAGCTATATAAGGGAATTGATTGTGGAAGGGAACATAAGGCTCTTTTTATTCCTTTACCTCATGCCCTTCTGATCCGAGTCATCCTGTCTTTCTTACGGGGTTAAGGAAACTAGGCTTTCTATTCTTTCTATTAGGTTCACGTGTTGCTAATCCGTAGACTCTTATAGTATTGTTGGTTCCAAGCCTCAGTTCAGTTTCTACTACTTCAGTATGTTGACAGTTGATCTCGAAACCTTGATATTGTGACTCTGAGTGGTTATGCCACCATTTTTGCAGAATGTCCCAATCTTTTTGAGCATTTACAGCCGTTATGCTGTCCGAGTCATCCTAGGTTTCTAGATAGTCTGATGCACTTGCAATCATTCCTCCATGTTCCTGATGTCTATTTGGGCCAGATTAATCACACCAACTAGTGTGCTGAGGTACTCCATTGCCTCGATATATATGTTGAAGCTATTATTATGACCCTAGGTGTCCTAGAGAACCACCCAGTAATCTAGCAATGCTTAATGTTCCCAGTGTGATGATTCTGGCCACCATTCTCGAAAGCATCCCGTGATGCCATTTAGTAGTAGGTATTCTATTTCTGGGTTCTTGAACCCGAGATTCACCCTACTTACCTTCTGATGATGGTGTTTGCTCATTCCTTAGGATATTAGTAACTTTGCGACAGTCCTCGAGGTCCGTGGTATTTCTTTCTTCCAAATACCATGAACCATTAAGGCAGAAGTTCTTCGAACCAAAATATCACAATCAGAGTACTCTTGAGGAGTTCTCCATTCATAATTGTGATTCTGCCAGTTCTACCTTCCTGCATGGGTTATCTGGAAGAAACCTGTTGAACTTGGTTCGACATATTAATCTATGCATCCACAACTCAGAAAGATATATGTTCATTCGAGTTGTTCCTCCTCCGTTGTTTTTTGACCCTCATCTATCAATTGATAGTCAGGACTAGTTGTGCATTCGTGTTCATTGACGTCTATTATTCTTGTGGCCCGTCAAGCCATCCTATTCAGATTGACTAGGAGAAACAAACTCAAGTACCTCATCCATATCCAGGATTGGGTCAAAGTAGTTGTACTCTACAGATCAAATTGCAATTCCAGCTTTTGTTCTGTTCTACCTTGGAGTGTTACCATCTTAACGTCAAGAGTGTCATGAGAATTGCACCACCTCTTATGAATTCTTGACGCAGTGATACTTCTCGCCATCATTATTCATTCTTCGGTCCCGTGTTGTTGTAACCGGAATGCCGACAAGTGAACTGTGATGTGTGAAATCAATACTCCTAGCAACCCCGTTGCTTGGTAGTTGATGGACAATAATTCATTCTTAGCGTGTTGGTTATTAAATCATCATCCTAAGATTGATCGTGCTACCTAGTCCTTATTTCTGGTGCACTCTTCGATCAATGAGTTAGGATTATTCAATCCCTTTCTTATTTAATCATATCATCTTTCCTCAAAAGCAAGATTGCTCCCGAGCTTAATAACATTTCGGTGGTTCGTGATTTTCCAAATGTCTTCTCGGAAGTGTTACCAGGTTGTCACCTGACCGCTATGTTGAGTTCGTGATCAAGTTGGTTTCTTGTAACCACCCTTTCTCCAAGAATCTGTGTTGCATACCCCTGAGCTAGTTGGTTAAGCTAAACGACAACTTGGAGAGTTGGAAGATAAAAGCTTGTCTGACTTAGTTCGTGTCAAGGGATATCTTTTGTGTGTGTGTGTGTTGAAGAAAGATGATATCTTCATTGATTGGTCCTCGTGATCAGTTGTTGGATCTATTGTCTTGTCCAAACTTTGTTTTGAGTGTGGGCTATCCTCAAATCAAATCAAAACCAACGATGTTCGTAATGTTGTCTTACTCGAGGTTGATTCCTCGAGCATACACTATTACATCCTTTGGTCTGACCAATGCTATCACCGTGTTCACATGATGGTGGAAGTCCAGTGATATGGAAATTCCGATGAGTTGCTGTTGAGCCCATCAGCAACATTTTGTCTCCCCCATGATTCATGTTGAACATCAACCTGGTGTTGAAAACTTTGTAAGCAATGCCTTCGTGTTCCGTTCATGAAGCTTATGCTTGGACGAAAGAAGTGACCTTCTCCAAGTTCACGTGCATTAGGTGTAAGTTGCCGCCATGAATTTGAGAAAGGTTTGTTTTGTTTCCTTTGGAATCATCCCAAGTCAGTCATGCATTCGTGCAAAGTACTCTATGGTTTGGTAGATTAATTACCTCCACTCCATAGGTGTTCCTAGCACACCAAGCCACTGATTGATTAGTTCAAGGATAAGAAGTTCCTTTTTAAGAGCTAAGCCGGGCTTAATCAAGGACTTTGTTATCCGCAATAATGGTTCCCACCTGAACTTGATAGTGTTTCGTTGTAAGACTACTACGTGGTCATGCTTGTCTGGGACAGCGTGTTCACATGTTTGTAGCAGAACTGGCTCATGTTTTGGAGCTTACCACCGTAGTCTATTTCCCGAGAATCCTGCAACGTCATCTCGTCGACTTGTGTTGCAAACTTTCGTTTTTCTCTCTAGACTTGATGAGTCTGGAATATCCTGACAACAACCAGATCTGAATCTCAGGCAGATATGATGGTTGGACCTTTTCCCAGGAATTATAATGTTGGTCTTTCTAAACCGGTAAGGTGGATATCGTGGCCAACACACCCAGACGGAAGACCTATCATTGTAGTATCTTGATTGAGGAAGTTGGCCACCTCCCCATAAGGATGTCGTAGGATTTACTCCAGTAGTTATTCCTTATGGATTCTTGTGCTCCCGAAGTCCGACCTTTTACTTGATGTTCTAGATACCAAACCATATCTATAAATGGGTTACGCTAGCACATCAAGGAGAACATTAGAAGCGGAGTGCTAAATGTCTCTCGGTCGAACATCCAGATTTCGTTTCCTTGGCATCGCTAAGGTGAAATCTGAGAAAGTGTTGCCCTCCTTTGTATCTGCATTGACCATCACTATTCATCATGGTAGTAAGATGTGTTGCCAGGATCCTCGGCACGGATGTTGGTAGAACCTTGATGAATATGGAAATGCTCAAGTTCTTGAGAGCACGCGCAAGCAAAATCATCCCTTGCGTTGTCTTCAACAAGGTAGTCCACATCATCCATTCTAGTCTGGGTATGCCATCCCTACTTACTCCGCCAAACGATCAATTGTGAATTGCCTCGGGCTGGTATGAAGAGTTCCAATGGTCTATGGATCAAAAGTAATTCTTTTTGCCACTTAAGGGAATAATTCAACGAGCCACCTACTCTAGGTGCCCCGTTATGGAATCATGGCAATTTAGCTCCTCGTTACTTTGAAATGCATCCACCATCCTTTCAAGCGTGGGATTGTTGCCTACCAAATTGAACCTTCGTCATCTGCTTCTCCATCACCCTCCTGATGTGTGACTTGTGTCTCGGCTCAAGAGACGTTCTTTCACCTCATTCGATGAGTTGATCGTGTATCGTTTGATCTTTGTGAAGATCGAATTCTGTCGAGTTTCCTCTGTTCCGTCATCATAGTTGGATGAAGATCTCAAAAGCAAGGACGTCAAGATCAATTTGAAGGAATAAATCAACATCTTCGAGAAGGACAGTTTGGATCATGAGATCGTGTTATCTTTGTGTCCCCTCTTTCTACTTACCTCACGTCTTGAATCTCGGGACGAGATTCTTGTTTAGTGGGGGTGAGTGTCACATCCCTAGCTTCTGGTAGTGCCTGGTGTTTTGCATCTTGTTGCATCATGTTTAAATTATATTTGAATTTGAAATGGGGATTGATCAAACCCTAGCACTTTGAAATTCAATTAGGTCTAGTAAAAAAATGCTTTCAATGAACCAAAGTACCCTTCATCAATGTTTGGTAATTTTGGCAAGGCTTTGGATCCAAACCAAAAATATTGAACATTTTTAAGGAACATTTTGGGCACTGAAATTAAATCATATTGTATTTGAATTTGAATTTATATTCCTAATATATAGAATATATTTTCAAATGTATCAGAATATTTGTGTGCACTTGGAAAAGTCCATATAAGCCACATAGGTATTTACAGAAAGTTTTGGCACTGATTTGAATTTGTTTTGAGTTTAAACAGTGGCAAAACAAAACAAAACAAAACAGGAAAACAGAATAGAAAAACAGAAACAAAAGAAAAATGAAAGGCCACCGGGCCTCTTACCCGCACCCACCTGGCGGCCCACCTACCTGGTCCAGCCCACCTACCCTCACCGCGTCGTCTTCCTCCTGCCAGTAGGAGCAGGTGCGTGTCAACGCACGCACAACTACGACCACCTCCTGCTTCGCGCTGGAGGCCCGTCCTTCTCCCTAATCCCGCGTGTGGAGATGCCCCGCAGCCCCCTCTGCCTCTCCCCTCACTCTCTGCTCTCACCTTCGCCCTCTAGCCTCTTCCCCGAGCTCACCCGAGAGCGACCGCCGCCGCCCTTCTCTGCCACCGTGCCCAGAGCCACCCCCTCGCCTCTCCGACATGCCCAGGAGCTCCGCCACCGTCGCCGACGCCTCTCTGTTGACTCACGCGACTCCAAACACCACCGAACGCCGTCTTCGCCTCCATCTTCAACCCCGGTTGACGCCGTTCTTCGTCGTCGATCCATCGCCGTCAAGTCGCCCCCGAGCCCGACGACCAGCTCCTGCGACTCCCAGTGAGCACCTTCCCCTTTCCCCTCTCTCCCGTGCTCGTCCGCGTCCTCTAACCACCACGGCCATCGGAGCCGATAACTCCTGCCGCCGGCCATGTCGCCGCCGTCACTGCAGTCGCTTGAGCTTGATTCGGAGCGCGTCACCACGCTCAGGAAGCCACCAGGAGCCTAACTCACACGCTAACTCACCCTCCCGTGCACCACAGCGCCAACCCCGCACTCACCCGAACTCCGGCGCCGCCGAGAGCCCACTTCCGGCGAGCTCCGACCACCCCGCGACCTTCCACCTATTCCACTGGATGCGCGCGAGCGAGGGCCTCCTCCCTGTGCTCTTCTCTCGCTCAGCCACCTCCTGTAGCGCCGTCCCGTGTGGACTCCGCCGCGCGGGAAGGTCGCCGGCGGTTTAACTCCGGCCATGCCGATGTGGCGCCGTCATTAGTGGCTAATGACGCCACTAACGAACCCCCTCTCTCACTGACTATGGGCCCCATGTCTTAATTAACCTCAGGTTTTATTCCCTGTTAAGTTTAGATTAATATAGTCGGCCCCACATGTCAGTTTGACCATGCCACGTCATCGTTGACCCGGACCTACCAGTCAGCCTCTGTCCCTGCCCTATTACACTGACGTGCGGGTCCCACGGGTCAGGTTTGACCTGGACCTGGTGTGTTGACCTACTGATGTCACCCTGATGTCATGCTGACACAGTAATCTGTTTTCTGGATTTTAAATAAATCAGAAATGATTTATTTATTTCAGAAAATATCCTAAACTTCTAAAAATCATAGAAAATCAACCATAGCTCCAAATCAAATAATTTATATATGAAAAATGATCAGAAAAATCCAAAGAATATGATTATGGCATTATCATGCATGTTTGAACAACTTATGCCTGCTGATCAGGTCAAATCAAATAAGTGGCATTTAAATAATCACATATGGAGTTGAATTTGAATCTTTGGTTCAAACCAACTTCATTTAATCTGGTTTTAGTTACATTATCTCAAATCACAGCATATTGACATGTCATGATCATGCATCATAATGTGCATTGCATTGATTGTGTTCCCTCTCGTTTGCCGGTGTTTGTCGCCTCTCAGTAGACGTGGTTTCGACGATGTGATCGATGACACCGATGAAGAGCTATATCATCTTCAGAAGTGCCAGGCAAGCAAAACCCCCTTGACCATTCCGATACAATCCCACTCTCTCGCTCCTGCTCTCTTTTACTGCATTAGGACAACAACGATTCAGGAGGGAGGGCAGCCGCACCCAAGTCCCTGGCGCCTCCCTCTCCCCTTGTAACACCTCTCTCTCTCTCTCTCTCTCTCTCTCTCTCGTTGGAGCTTGGCGAAGCCCTGCCGAGATCACCGCTGCTTCCACCACCACGCCGTCGTGCTGCTGGATCTCCATCAACCTCTCCTTGCCCTTGCTGGATCAAGAAGGAGGAGACGTCTTCCCCAACCGCACGTGTGTTGAATGCGGAGGTGTCGTCCGTTCGGCGCTAGGTCATCGGTGATTTGGATCACGACGAGTACGACTCCATCAACCCCGTTCTCTTGAACGCTTCCGCTCGCGATCTACAAGGGTATGTAGATGCAGTCCCCTCTCCCTCGTTGCTAGATGACTCCATAGATTGATCTTGGTGATGCGTAGAAAATTTTAAAATTCTGCTACGTTCCCCAACAGGCCCCTCCCCCTCCTTCACTCCTTTATATACGGGGGAGGGGGCACCACATAGACATACAAGTCGATCATTGATCTCTTAGCCATGTGCGGTGCCCCCCTCCACCATAATCCACCTTGGTCATATCATAGCGGTGCTTAGGCGAAGCCCTGTTTCGGTAGTATCATCATCACCATCATTAGGCCGTCGTGCTGATGAAGCTCTCCCTCGACACTCTATTGGATCTTGAGTTCGTGGGACGTCACCTAGCCGAACGTGTGCAGATTGCGAAGGTGCCGTACCTTCGGTGCTAGGATCGGCCGATCATGAAGACGTACGACTACATCAACCGCGTTGTCATAACGCTTCCGCTTACGGTCTACGAGGGTACGTAGACAACACTCTTCCCTCTCGTTGCTATGCATGACCATGATCTTGCGTGTGCGTAGGATTTTTTTTGAAATTACCGCATTCCCCAACAAAGTTATCCATGGGTATATAAATAGGGAAATCTGAAACCCATCGGGTAAAGCGGGTACGGGTATGGATCGTATAACCCATACACATACCATGTACCCATATAAAATATGACAAATATGGACAATTTATCTCTACACTTTGTCATGAATTTGTGAACTCAAAATTTATGACTAGCAATCAATCAAAAATAAGTACCCAATACCTGTCATAGAAGATTTAATTGATGAATTAAAAGGGTCACTGTATTCACTAAATTGGACCTGAGAAGTGGATATCATCAGATAAAAATGCTATAAGAAGACATCGGAAAAACTGCATTCAATACAGATTGTGGCCGTTATGAATACCTTGTCATGCCCTTTGGCCTGACAAATGCACCTACCACTTTCCAACTGTTGATGAATGCAATCCTAGCACTATTCCTTAGAAAATTTGTACTGGTTTTCTTCGATGACATACTAATATACAATAGAAATATGAAGGAGCATCTCATCCATCTGCGACGAATTCTGGAGGTACTTTAATCTCACCAGTTATATGCAAAAAATCAGCAAGTGCACCTTTGCACAACCTCAGGTTGAGTACCCGGGACATGTCATTAGAGGTGATGGAGTTGCCACAGACCCGATCAAGATTGAGGCCATAGTTCAGTGGCCCACTCCAGAAAATGCAACTCAGCTAAGAGGCTTCCTTGGTCTCACTAGTTACTACAAGAGGTTCATACAAAACTATGGTTTATTTGCAAACTCTTGTTCCAGTCCCTGGAGATGGATAATTTCTAATGGGGCACTGAACAGATGGAAGCTTTTAATATTTTGAAAGACAAGATGACCCAAGACCTTGTGCTTTCCTTCCTTGTTTTCTCTAAAGCTTTTATCCAAGAAAAGGGTGTATGTGCTTATGGAATACGGGTTGTAGTAATGCAAGATGGAAGGCCATTCTCATTCTTTAGCAAGACTATTATTGACCCTAAAATTGCAGCAATGTCAACATATGACAAGGAGGCTCTAGCCATAATTGAAGTGCTGGAAACATTACTTTGCTGCATCCTCACCGATTATAAGGGCCGGCCAGCAGAGCTTGAAATATATACAAGAACAAAAACTCACTGAAGGGATTCAACACAAATTGTTAATCAAGATCTTGGGCCACAACTGCAAAATGGAGTACAAACAAGGGAACAACAAAGTTGCTGATAGTGTGTCTAGAGTCAAGTACAAACTGAACTCGCCTATGGCCGGTACTGCAAGACCTGCCTGGATATCCGAAGTAGTTGCAAATTATGCACATGACCACTAGAAATTATGCCAACTACTATCCCAAATTATGTTTTACAACAGGACATCTTAAGATACAAAAAATAGAATTGTCAGTAGAAATAACACTGATCTCGGAACTAAATTAGCGCTTGCATTGCACAATTCTGAAATTGGAGGACATTCTGCACATAGAGCTACTTATCAAAGAGTGAAGCTTCTCTTCCATTGGCTAGGCATGAAATAATTCATTGTAGACTTCATTAAGCAATGCCCAACATGTTTGATCAGTAAACCTGAACATTGCAAATAACCTGGTCTGCTACAGCCCTTGCCCATCCCTGACTTTGCCTGGTGTCACATAAGCATGGACTTCGTGGAAGGCCTTGCCACATTATGCAATAAGGACTTGATATTAGTGGTGGTGGACAGATTCACAAAGTATGGCCATTTCATCCTAATGAAGCACCCAATTATTGTCAACTCTGTGGCCAAAGCATTTACTAACAACATCTTCAGACTACATGGATTACCTTTAGTTATTGTAACTGATACAAATATGATCTTCAACACTTATGGGCATTAAGTTGCATATGAACACTTTTTATCATCCTCAATCTGATGGCCAAACTGAAAGAGTTAATCAATGCTTGAAAACCTACCTCAGGTGCATGGGTTTCTTACAGCCAAAGAAATGGATGCATTGGCTCTCCCTCGCAGAATGGTGGTATAACACTAGCTACCATACTTATCTGAAATCACTCCTTTCCAAGCTCAAAACAATAGACCTCTCACTATGATCTTTGAATCTGCTCTCTATCCAACTGAACAAGTGGAAGATTTCTCATTTGTCCTTACTGCAGAATAGACTTCAGCCCAGATAAAAGAAAATTTGTTGGGAATACAAGAAAGGATGATACATCATGCTGACAAAAAGAGGTCTAAAAGGACCCTAGAGATAGAAGATATGGTATATCTAAAACTGTAACCATACAGACATACTACCTTGAGCATCCACATATTTCTCAAATTGCACTCAAGATACTATGGCCCTTTCAGAGTACTTCAGGAAGTTGGAAATGTCCCCTACAAGTTGCTCTTACCCGATGACTGTAAATTACATCCAAATTTTCATGTTAGTCAATTAAAGAAGCACCTAGGGCCTCAAGCAATACCCAACGCAAAACTTCCACTACTTAATGTTGATGGAACAATTCTTCTTGAACCAAAGAAGTTACTAGAAAGGAAACTCATCCCTAGAGCTCAAGGTGGCATTCACATTCCTGTCATGCGCTGGCTCATCAACTGGAGTAACATGGACGAGAAAGATGCCACTTGTGAAGACGCCGCATTCATACAAAAGGTTTTTCCAAAGTTCCAGTATTGAGGACATGTCTGGAGTTGTTGGGGGGGGGGGGGGGGGAGTTGTCAGGACCTAGCGTTGAGCATATGAAGAATTAGAACACTGCAGACATAGATTCGGTTAAGTTTTGAATTCGTAGTTGTTGGTGTGAAGCTCCCAGTACCGTCCATCTGCGATCTGACGCTCCTCCTGCGCCCGTACCGCTTCGCGACTTCTTTTTTTTTCAGGAGAAAACTTCCAATCTATTCATCCTCAATCATGGTAGTACAATGACTACCAGAAATAATAAAAATTGTATCTTGATCTCTAGACCACCTAGCGACGACTACAAGCACTAAAGTGAGCCAAAGGCGCGCCACCGTCATCGCCCCTCCCTCTTCGGAGCCGAGCAAAACTTGCTATACTAGATCGTGTCCATCCCGCATCATATGGCTGTACATCTCACGTGCGTCGCTGTTTACCTTCTCAGCAAAGGTTCAGTTTTACTTTCTTACTTTTTCCTTCATTTTGTAAGGCTATAAAGCTCAGTTTCTGGATCGGTGGAGAATCATCACTTCTATTAGGGTTTCCCTCTTAGCTGCTAGTGTTCTTGGCTAGCCTTAGGTTCCTCTTGATTTGCATCCAAACTCTCGGAATCATCCAATAAAGTTGCTAAGATTTGAGTGTTTCGGATAACTTGTCTGAATCTAGTTCTTCAGACGGACTCGGATCGGACAAGTGGCATGTTGACAGAAATGCTCGTAGATTTTTAAGCATTCCTAGCTTAAAACGACCATGGGCCCCGTTTTTAGTTATTCGTACAATCAAGGTATTTTTTCTGATAACAATCAATGTAGTGTTGTGAGTACGGCTGAGTCCGATTCTGTCCAGAGCTATAACCATGTTATAAGAAACTAAAGCATATATCCTCAGCAAAGACATGGTACTCTTTAGTTTTTACCCAACATCATCACAAAGCAAAAATTATGATAATCATACTCGCATGTAAATCTCTCAGAAGTTAGACCTGAAATGTCCTTACAACCAAAGATGGCACTGTAAATGTTCCAACCAACCGTGCCACCTCACCTTCTAGTAGATCCGTGGTTAATCTCTGGATTTATTTGAGAGACGCATGTTCCTTATGTCCTCCATCAACTTAATTCAAGTTCACTTTGCCATTTTCTGTTCTAAATAATCGTAATCGTACTATCGTCATCGGACCCGTGTTGCTCAATTTTTCAACCCGGTGCCACCGAGTTAGCGGCATTTCCTTCGGCATTCCCTTTGAAATTTCCAAGAAAATATTCTCCAAGGGAGCTGTAGAGTTTGTCTCGTGCTTGATTTCTACCACCTTCAGGTTCTTGTACTCAGGAGGTGTTGAGTTACGGCGTTTGGAAGGTTTACTCTTTGGCTGGGCCTTCCCTCTCCTCTTTGAGCGCTCCAAAAACTTTGTTGAGTAAGGTCGAATGCATGTTAATACCAACTAAAAAAAAGAGGGAATACCAAGAAAGGAGAAAATCGTCCTCAACTTTAATGAAAGATATGACCGAAAATGCATACCTTGCAAAAGTGCATCCCAATTTTCTCGAGATTTTGGGCGTTCCGAAGGATGCTCGTCAAAGCTTGATAGCTTACTCCAAGGTCACAACGGCTGAGGAGTAAAGTATTCAAGCCATGGAACACCTGAAATTCTTGTGATTCCTTGCCTAACAATGCCTGGTAGAAGACAACAAAGAAATGAAGTTATACATGCTGAATATTGGATTAGTCATTACTACACATAGCATTGCACAATAACATCCACGCATCTTAGTAATAACTACAGCATGCTACTAGGATCTGTGAACATGATAACAAAGACAGGACGAGGACGGCATGTATATATATACAGATACCAGGAAGATAAACTGACTCTGGATATATGATACCAACCAACGGTGTTACACGACTGATTTTGTTTTCTAAAAAAAGGCACTTTGAATTTGGAGTTGAAGTTCATGACGCAGAATCCATGTTTCTTTTTCGGGATTGCTCAATCTCAATCGACCGAGACTTAAGTCGATGCTATATTCATGAGATCTTATGTGGAGATCCGTACAATTTTAACAGAATTCGTACAATTTTCAGAGAACTACACAATCTGCCGAAGATCCCTATAAATGGTTTTATGTGGGCAACATGCTACCAATGCGATATCAAATTTCAAAGACACGGTGGGAGCTAGAATGGATACATACTGTCGTGGTAAACCCCGAGAGGTGTAGATTTCTGACATTGGGGATGCAGGCGAGGAAGTTGCACATGGACTTCAAGAAATCAAGTTTGTGTGGCTTCATCACCCGCCTGTTCCGCTGCACCTCGTCATCCATGTCCTTTATACAGATGGACGCCTGGACGAGCGATGCCAGCACCTCGTTCTTAGAAGTGACGATGGGGTAGCCATGGTGGCTGCCGAACGGGAGCACGAGGCGCAACGAGGCTAGGCGAGGAAACGCTAGAACAAGAGCGGAGCACCTGTAGTAGAAATCATCGGAGGGGCTGACGAGCGCGAAGCTCTTGAGCGAGGGAGATGCGACGTAGCAGAAATCTTCTCTGCAGTTCTCGATGTGCAGGTCCTCGAGGACGGGGCACTGGTCGTCGAGATCCCGCCCGAAACTAGGGCTCAGCTGGACGCCGAAGAGACGGAGCCTTGTGAGGCGGCAGGTAGCGCCGGAGGCCAAGCGCGACGTGTCCGGCCAGCAGACCCCGCCGACGTAGGCGCAGCCGTAGTGTATGTCGACCGCAGCCGGCCGGCGCGCGAGCCCGCGGCGGATCCACCTGTCGAAGGCCGTCTTCCTGCTGCCGTCGACCAAGTGCAGGCGGAACGCGTCCAGCGGCGCCGATGGGGCGGTGATCGACGACGACAGCAGGCTGTCGGCCATGTCTTCGAAGCTGTCCCACTGGCACACGTCTAATGGCGGTGGGACGCCGGGGCGCTGGAACTCGCGCTGGTCGATGTTGAGGCAGGTCATGGAGCGCCAGAGCTGCCTCCACCGACGCGAGAGCGCGCTCGTCCGCACGGCCTGCCGGCACCCGAGGAGGGAGAGGATGTCGTGCAGGAGGCAGTCTGGCAGGTCGCTTAGCCGGTCGGAGCCGCCGAGGCGGGCGCGCTTGCTGGAGGGGACTGCCGCCGTCTCCATCTCCGTGTGGATTGTATCGCGCTCGCGCTCGCGCTTGCGGGTGGAGGCCGCCGTATCCGTGATTACCGTATAAGCAGGAGGGGAAGTGCCTGCGTAGTTTGGAGCTGGTATATTTATAGGGGAACCGTGCGCGAGATTTGGATCCGTCGCCGTGTCCACTGTTTAGGGGATTTATTGGTTCGGTTTTCACCTTCTACTTTTCATTTGATTTGAAGTTGGATTCGGTTTGCACTTTGCACCGTACCTTTTTTTGGGTGAAATACTTTGTACTCCTTTCATTTCAAAATAGATAACTCAACATTATATTAACTTTGTATTAAAATTAATACAAAATAAGGTCATCTATTTTGAAACAGAGGAAGTATTACTCAGGCAGCAGTGCTACCTTCCACACTACATTGTTCCACGACTTGGTCGTGTACAGAACCAAGCCATACAACAATTCGGCCACTAGTTCTACTATAGCTAGCACGATCTATCTTCTTTCTGGCCGTTTGATTTGAGGGCCTCTTTGATTCATAGGATTTTAAAAAAAGTGGGAATAAGAAAAGTATAAGATTGGCATAATATGCCATCTCAATCCTACATGATTTTGGTTTGTTTGATTGCATCATAAAAAATGCAACAAGTTTGAGTGGATGCTACAAATCCTACGAAAAATAGTACAAAGAAATCCTTAGGAGACATTTCTATGTGATTCAGTCCTATGAATCAAACAACGAAAAATTTCTAAGCATTCTAATCCTCCAAAGTTCTACAAAAATCCTTTGAATCAAAGGAGCCCTAAAAATTCTCTTTGTCCACCTCATGGCAAGGGAATTCCCAAATGACATGCATCCCTCCTCGTAATAAAAACAGGAAAAAAAAGGAGAGGAGAGCACCACCCTAGCTTAGAACATCTCCAGCCCCCCCTCCCCCAAGGGGCTAGAAAAAGCGCCGCTTGGGGGCGAACCAGCGATATTTTCGCCGTGGAGGCGATCGGGTTCCCAGCCGCCGCCGCCGCCAGGGTCGCCCTCAGACGCCCTTTTTTAAACATTTTGAAAATGATATTCGGTCAAAATTCGGCAAAACAGGGCATTGATTCGGCAAACACACCATAAATTCGGCAAACACGACATATATTTAGGCGTTCGACAGTTTTTTACATAGAAAACATAAATTTAACTAAAACATAAAAGGGCCGCGCCTACATGCCAAAGAACTCGCTGAACGTGGCGTAGTCGCCGTCGTCGTCGTCCTTCTCCTTCTTCACGCGACCGTCCCTGCTGAACCCCTGGCCAGGGTCGCCCTGGCGGACTGGTTTGGCCGGCGCCGGCGGGTCGTCGTCGTTGTCCTCAAGCACGATGACGCTGCCCTCGTCGCGCCCACGGCTACACGCGGCGATCTCCTCCAGGGCGTGCTACTTCTTGCGCTTGCGTTGGTTTTTCCCTTGAAAAGGAAAGGGTGTGCAACAAAGTAGAGTAAGTATTTCTCTCAGTGTTGAGAACCAAGGTATCAATCCAGTAAGAGACAATGCACAAGTCACCGAATACCTGCACAAACAAACACCAACTTGCACCCAACGCGATAAAGGGGTTGTCAATTCCTTCACGGTTATTTGCAAAGTGAGATCTATAAACGGTAAAGTAATATTTTTGGTTTATGAAACGGAAAGTAAAAGATTGCAAAGGAAGTAAATAGGAAACTAAAATTATAGACTGGAAACTTATATGATGGAAAGTAGACCTGGGGGCCATAGGTTTCACTAGAGGTTTCTCTCAAGATAGAAAATATTACGGTGGGTGAACAAATTACTATCGAGCAATTGGTAGAAAAGTGCAAAGTTACGACGATATCTAAGGCAATGATCATGAAGATAGGCATCACGTCCGTAACAAGTAGACCGACTCCTGCCTACATCTACTACTATTACTCTACACATCGACCGACTCCTGCCTGCATCTAGAGAATTAAGTTCATAGAACAGAGTAACGCATTAAGTAAGATGCCATGATGTAGCGGGATAAACTTAAGCAATATGATGAAAACCCCATCTTGTTATCCTTGATGGCAACAATACAATACGTGTCGGTTCCCCTTCTGTCACTGGGATCAAGCACCACAAGATTGAACCCAAAGCTAAGCACTTCTCCCATTGCAAGAAAAACCAATCTAGTTGGCCAAACCAAATCGATAGTTCGAAGAGACTTGCAAAGATATCAAATCATGCATATAAGAATTCAGAGGAGATTCAAATAATATTCATAGATAAGCTGATCATAAATCCACAATTCATCGGATCTCGGCAAACACACCGCAAAAGAGTATTACATCGAATAGATCTCCAAGAACATCGAGGAGAACATGGTATTGAAAATCAAAGAGAGAGAAGAAGCCATCTAGCTACTAGCTATGGACCCGTAGGTCTATGGTAAACTACTCATGCTTCATCGGAAGGGCAATGTTGTTGATGTACAAGCCCTCCGTGATCGAATCCTCCTCCGGCAGGATGCCGGAAAAGGCCCCTAGATGGGATCTCATGGGTACAGAAGGTTGCGGCAGTGGAAAAGTGTTTTCATGGCTCTCCTGATTGGTTTTTGGAATATTTGAGAATATATAGGCGGAAGAAATAGGTCGGTGGAGTCACGAGGGGCCCACAAGGAAGGGCGTGCCCTCCATACTTGTGGCCGCCTCGTAGCTTTCCTGACGTGTACTCCAAGTCCTCTGGATGTCTTCTGGTCCAAGAAAAATCATCGCGAAAGTTTCATTCCGTTTGGACTCCGTTCAATATTCCTTTTCTGCGAAACTCTAAAACAAGAGAAAAAACAGGAACTGACACTGGGCTCTAGGTTAATAGGTGAGTCCAAAAATAATATAAAGATAATATAAAATAACATAATAATGCATATGAAACATCCAAAACAGATAATATAATAGCATAGAACAATAAAAAATTATAGATACGTTGGAGACGTATCAAGCATCCCCAAGCTTAATTCCTGTTCGTCCTCGAGTAGGTAAATGATAAAAACAGAATTTTTGATGTTGAATGCTACCTAACATATTTATCTATGTAATTCTCTCTATTGTGGCATAAATGTTCAGATCCTTATGATTCAAAACAAAAGTTTAATATTGACATAAAAACAATAATACTTCAAGCATACTAACACGATAATTATGTCTTCTCAAAATAACATGGCCAAAGAAAGCTTATCCCTACAAAATCATATAGT
The DNA here is from genome assembly GCF_003073215.2 of Triticum urartu. Classification (NCBI taxonomy): domain Eukaryota; kingdom Viridiplantae; phylum Streptophyta; class Magnoliopsida; order Poales; family Poaceae; genus Triticum; species Triticum urartu. The sequence continues at coordinate 545,410,626 of NC_053025.1, read as the reverse complement.
CTGGTTATGCTCCATTTTCATCAACAAAATATTCAAATCATGCACAACCCCGATGACAAGCCAAGCAATTTTTTCGTACTTTTGATGTTCTCAAACATTTTCAACTTTCATGCAATACATGAGCGTGAGCCATGAACATAGCACTATAGGTGGAGTAGAAGGTGGTTGTGGAGAAGACAAAAGGAGGGAGATAGTCTCGCATCAACTAGGCGTATTAACGGGCTATGGAGATGCCCATCAATAGATATCAATGTGAGTGAGTAGGGATTGCCATGCAACGGATGCACTAGAGCTATAAGTTTATGAGAGCTCAAAAAGAAATCTAAGTGGGTGTGCATCCAACTTGCTTGCTCACGAAGACCTAGGGCAATTTGAGGAAGCCCATGGTTTGAATATACAAACCAAGTTCTATAATGAAAATTCCCACTAGTATATGAAAGTGACAACATAGGAGACTCTCTATCATGAAGATCATGGTGCTACTTTGAAGCACAGGTATGGAAAAGGGCAGTAACATTGCCCCCTCTCTCTCTTTTTATCTCATTTTTTTTCTTTTTTTCTTTTTCTTTTTTCTTTTTTTTCCTTTTTCTTTCTTTCTTTCTTCTTTCTTTCTTTCTTCTTTCTCTTGTTTTTTCTTTCTCTCTTTTTTTTTTTTCTTTTCTTTCCTCACATGGGACAATGTTCTAAAAAGGAAGATCATCATACTTCTATTTACTTAGAACTCAAAAATATGACTCGATATGAATGCCTCCAGCGGTGTACCGGGATGTGCAATGAATCAAGAGCAACATGTATAAAAAGATGAACGGTGGCTTTGCCACAAATACGATGTCAACTACATGATCATGCAAAGCAATATGACAAATGATGATGCGTGTCATGATAAACGGAACGGTGGAAAGTTGTATGGCAATATATATCAGAATGGCTATGGAAATGTCATAGTAGGTAAGTATGGTGGCTGTTTTGAGGAAGGTATATGGTGGGTTTATGGTACCGGCGAAAGTTGTGTGGCGCTAGAGAAGCTAGCAATGGTGGAAGGGTGAGAGTGCGTATAATCCATGGACTCAACATTAGTCAAAAAGAACTCACATACTTATTGCAAAAATCTATTAGTCATCGAAACAAAGTACTGCGTGCATGCTCCTACGGGGATAGATTTGTAGGAAAATACCATCGCTCGCCGCCACTCATAAGGAAGACAATCAAAAAATATCTCATGCTCCAACTTCGTTACATAACGGTTCACCATACGTGCATGCTACGAGACTCACAAACCTTAACACAAGTATTTCTCAAATTAATAACTACTTACTAGCATGACTCTAATATCACCATCTTGATATCTCAAAACAATCATAAGGAATCAAACTTCTCATAGTATTCAATGCACTTTATATGAAAGTTTTTATTATATCCCTCTTGGATTCCTATCATATTAGGACTAAATTTATAACCAAAGAAAATTACCATGTTGTTTAGAGACTCTCAAAATAATATAAGTGAAGCATGAGAGTTCATAAATTTCTATAAAATAAAACCACCGCCATGCTCTAAAAAGATATAAGTGAAGCACTAGAGCAAAAATGCCTAGATGAAAAGATATAAGTGAAGCACATACAATATTCTAATAAATCACGATTCATGCGTGTCTCTCTCAAAAGATGTGTACAACAAGGATGATTGTGGCAAACTAAAAAAGCAAAGACTCAAATCATACAAGATGCTCCAAGAAAAACACATATCATGTGGTGAATAAAAATATAACCTCAAGTAAAGTTACCGATGGACGAAGACGAAAGAGAGAAAGCATTCCGGGGCATCCCCAAGCTTAGGATCTTGGTTGTACTTGAATATTACCTTGGGGTGCCTTGGGCATCCCCAAGCTTAGGATCTTGCCACTTTTTATTCCATAGTCCATCAAATCCTTACCCAAAACTTGAAAACTTCACAGCAGAAAACTCAACAGAAAATCTTATAAGCTCTGTTAGTATAACAAAATAAATCACCACTTTTGGCACTGTTGTGAACTCATTCTTTATTTATATAGGTGTAATATCTACTGTATTCCAACTTTTCCATGGTTCATACCCCCTGATACGAGCGGCATTGTTGACGGAGGCGAGCTGCTCCGCCTGCTAGCGCTCGAAGTATGCCGCCCATGCCTCGTGGTTCCTGGGGTCGTACTCCGGGAGGGCGCGGTCCTCCTCCATCAGGAAGGCCCACACACGCTCGATCTCGACGTGGAAGTATGTGGGGTGCTCGACGTGGAAGTATGTGGGGTGCTCGACGTCGGGCACAGGGGGGACTGGGACTCCCCCGGCGCTGAGCCTCCATCGTCCCGGCGCACGCATGTCGGGGAGCGCCGGGTAATTCGCCTTGTGGAGAAGGTGAGCTTCCCACTCGTGGAGAGAGCGGCGGCTAAAGCCGTTGGTCGCCACCGCGTCGCCGGGGAACCTTTCACCCATCGGGTTGTGAGTGTACGCGGTGACTAGGCAGGGAGAGACGGGAAGAGAGTGCGTCAGCGGCGAGAGAAGGAGGGCTGCGGGTGGGTGATTCCACCGGCGAGGGAGGGGGCGGCTTTTATAGCGGCCGGGGGGCGGCAACGCGTGTGTCCACATGGCGGGAAGGGGGCGCGTAGCCGCACCGCGGCGCCCATGAGGAATCAATGGAAAGCTAACCGATGGCAGCCTTGGCATTGATTCCCCGCGGGAAACCGAGGCGATGAGGACGAGGAGGCTCGGGGTCACTGACTCGGTGGGCCCGCCGTTCTTTCATGCCGAAATCGATTGCCCCGACGTCCCCGGGCGCCCCCAGCGTGCCGGGTTTGGCCTGGGTCCGCCGGCGCCAATTTCGGGCCTAACCGGCGAAAAATGGGCTCTCGGGGGCACGACTGGGCCGTTTTTTGGGCGTCGGAGCCGAAAAAAGGGCCTGGGGGTCGTGTTGGGGGCACGGCTGCTGGCTGGAGATGCTCTTAGGATGTTGAACTTCAGAATGTTGAATGGGTGAAAAATATGTTAGGGGTCTGTCATTGTGCTTTGTTGCCTCAAACGTGTTTGGTAGGTTGTATCGTTTTTGGAGTCTTTGCATCCGTGATTCTATTGGGCATGACTGAGTAAACTAGGTGATTTTCTCATGTGTTGCTGCAGGAATTTAAAGATTAACTTCGGATGAATTATGTATCAACAAATGAGCTAAATTAAAAGCTATTATTTTTAAAATAATTATGTGTGAACAAAGAGTGTTCATGTACAATGTACATGTCATTACCCGATTCTCAAGAGAGGCCCCGAATCCCTGCATTTACTGTGTCAGTCCTTGGATCAATAGCTGACACGCATAGTCAACGATGAAATACCAAGAATACATCACATTTTATAGTATTACATCGTAGATCTAGTGTTTTACAATACACACTTGCTTACCTCATCGACTATCATGCAGCGGAGATAGTATTCTAGTCTTGTGTCTATTCACCAATATGCAAGAGTTAAGTATAGCATCGTAACCCTACTTCGTATCTTTCCTTCGACACGGTAGTTCCTGCAACATGTTATGTTGCGGCCACAAGGGATGATACGTCTCCGTCGTATCTATAAATTTTTTATTGTTTCATGCCAATATTCTACAACTTTTATATACTTTTGACAATGCTTTATATTATCTTTTGGATTAACATATTGATCCAATGCCCAGTGCCAGTTCCTGTTTGTTGCATGTTTTTTTGTTTCGCAGAATATCCATATTAAACGAAGTCCAAATGCAATAAAATTTTACAGAGAATTATTTTGGAATATATCTGAGTTTTGGGAGGTGGAATCAACGCAAATGGAGGCCCACGGCCTCCACAAGGCACCAGGGTGGCCCCCAGGCGCGCGGTGGTGGGTGGTGAGCACTCCGAAGGTTGGTTGCTACCCTTCTTTCGCCGCAAGAAAGATAATATCCATAAAAATTCGTGTTAAAATCTCAGCACAATCGGAGTTATGGATCTCCAGATATTTAAGAAACAGTTTTCGGCCAGAAAATAGGAACGCGAAACAGAAGGGAACAGAGGGAGAGATCCAATCTAGGAGGGGCTCCTACCCCTCTGCCGCCATAGAGACCATGGACCATATGGGGATCTCTCCTCCCATCTAGGGGGGAGGCCAAGGAAGAAGAAGGAGGGGTGCTCTCTTCACCTCTCTCCCGTTGGCGCCGGAACGCCGCCGAGGCAATCATCATGACGGCGATCTACACCAACAACTTCGGTGCCGTCATCACCAAATCCCCCCTCTATGCAGCGGTGTAACACCTCTTCTCCCCACTTAATCTCTACTCAAACATGGTGCTTAATGCTATATATTATTATCCAATGATGTATGACCATCCTATGATGTTGAGTAGATTTGTTTTGTCCTATGGGTTGATTGATGATCGTGATTGGTTTAAGTTGTATGTTTTATTTTGATGCTGTCCTATGGTGCCCTCGTGTCGTGCAAGCGTGAGGGATTCCTGCTGTAGGGTGTTGCAATACATTCATGATTCGCTTATGGTGGGTGGCGAGAGTGACAGAAGTGAGGAAAGTGCGTTATATCGACTAGAGGGGTGAATAGGCGATTTTTATGAAAGTCTTCAAAACGTGGGAGTTATGAAGACAAACAGCGAAGATTTTGCCTATTACTATGCAGCGGAAGTTAGATTACACTAGGCAAGCCATGGTCAAGTATTCAATAGAGTGAAAGCACAAAGACAAACAGCTGCAGTGTAATAAGGATCAGGTAGGAAGAAGTTATGAAGCCAAACAGATCATACATTCACGTTGTGAAGACAAAAGATAGAGCAAGCATGCAATGGCTTCACAATGAGTAACAGTAAGAAAAAGGAAGTGAAGATGAAACCAGTGACTCGTTGAAGACAATGATGTGTTGGACCAGTTCCACCAGTTGCTGTGACAACTGTATGTCTGGTTGGAGCGGCTAGGTATTTAAACCTTAGGACACACAGTCCCGGACACCCAGTCCTGAACACGCAGCTCAGGACACCAAGTCCTCACCGTATTCTCCTTGAGCTAAGGTGACATAGTCCTCGCCCAATCACTCTGGTAAGTCTTCAAGGTAGACTCCCAAACCTTCACAGACTTCGTTCACTGGCAATCCACAATGTCTCTTGGATGCTCTGAACGCGACGCCTAACCGTCTGGAGGATTCACAGTCCTCAAGTGTAATAAGTCTTCAGATCACACAGACAAGAAGACTTAAGTGATGCCCAATGTTCTCTGGCTCTGGGTGGTTTGGGCTTTTATCCTCGCTAGGAATTTTCTCTCAAAGGCTTCGAGGTGGGTTGCTCTCAAACGACAAAAGCCGTGCACTGAAATCTGAGCAGCCCCCGTTTATGGTTGTAGGGGGTGGGCTATTTATAGCCACTTGGCAACCCGACCTGATTTGTCCGAAATGACCATGGGTCACTAAGGAACTGACACGTGTCTCAACGGTCAGATTTCAAACTCTCATGGCAACTTTACTTGGGCTACAAGCAAAGCTGACTTGTCCGGCTCTGGACAAGATTCGCTCTCATTGTCTTCACTCGAAGACATAGGTTTTTGGTTTAGGCATCACTTCAGTCATTCTGACTGGTTCTCCTGGACCCCACTTAACAGTACGGTGGTTCCTATGACTCAACACAAAAGAAAAAGAACTACGAAAGATCTAAGTCTTCGAGCTCCATAGGCTTCATAACGTGTCTTCTTTTGTCATAGTCTTCAATGTGAATATCTTCATATACCACCTTTGGCTTCAATGTCTTCATACATTTTTAGGGGTCATCTCTGGTAGTAAAACCGAATCAGTGAGGGACTTCTACCTGTGTTATCCTGCAATTCTCACAAACACATTAGTCCCTCAACTAGGTTTGTCGTCAATACTCCAAAACCAACTAGTGGTGGCACTAGATGCACTTACAATCTCCCCATTTTTGGTGATTGATGACAAACTAGTTGAAGTTTTCAACGGGGAATATAGTCTGTGAAATTGTAAAGGATAAGGAATTGTCTTCATAAGTTTCAAGGGCTCCCCCTGAAGATGTGCATATAAGTTAATTTGCTTTTGGAATGCAAATGCACATGGCAGGTTGTACTTGTGGAGATCCAATTCAGCTTATGATGACAATCCACTATGCATGTGAAAGTATATGAAGATAATGACATGCATAATGGAAAATGGACGTCTGCAGAATGAGATAAGTGCAGAATTTATCGTCGCACATGCGGAATTTATCTTCGCAAACAGGGTGGCAAACAAGTAGCAGACGACCATTGAGTTTTAGTGTTACAACTCAAAGAACCAAATGAAGCAAAAACGAGAGTTGTAAGCACGAAGCAAAATATAGCAAAACATAAAGCACCCGCCCATATGAACCCGCTTGAAGACTATCAACCCATATGCTTCTCCCCCTTTTGTCAGCAAGGACCAAAAAGGTTTGAAGACATAGAGTGTCTACTCGTTCCCAGGAGCAGCAGGGTCGTTGGAGGTGTTTGGCGGTGCAGAAGAGCTTGGAGGTGCTGAAGCAGGTGGCGGTGATGTAGCATCGTCTTCTTCATCAATGATTCTGGCAATGACTGTGGCAGCAGATGAAGAAAACTCAGAGTCTTCAAGTGATGGTGTGTTGTGCATCACAGCCCTTCTAGGAGGTGTGGTGTCAAACTTGAATCGCTCAGTGAAGCCATCCTCTTCAAGTTCAGCTTTAGTACACATCATTGATAGCCCTTTCCATGTACGACGACAGGTTTCATGAGTGACAAAAGCATTCTTGGTGGCAAGATTTCGAAGATGATTAACATCCACCAAGAGGCTTTTCATCTGACGCTTTAGCCAGTCGTGATGCCTATCTTGTTTTTGATGAAGGGCCACAAGAAGCTCCCGGTTATTGAGAACACGAGCGCGCTTCTTGGATCTGGAAGCAGTTGCACTATCAGTGGCTTCAGTTGAAGCAGGGTGTGGTGCACGTGTAGTGCCAGCCAAAGGATACACCCTGGAGATGGCTTCAACACCTTCATCGTTTTGAGTGAAGCTCTGGTGTTCTGTATTCTGAAGACTCAAAGGTTGCTTGGCAGGCTCAGGATATATAGCTTCAGCAGAGGTATCCACATCTGGCAAGAAGATCCGATGGTTGCGGGCTGAGGGCTGATATGAGATCGCAGAGTGAAGCTTGATCAGTCTCATTACCCAAGGAGCATAGAACTTTAAACCAAACAGATCTGAGCCTGATGCAGCGAGTTGGCGTATGAAGAAATCCTGTGCGTTGAAGCATTTGCCATGAAGGATACAGAAAATCAGAGTCTTCATTGCACCCTCGATCTTGGCATTTGGAGAGTGCCCTTTAATAGGCCAGAGAGTCCGTCGGATAATGTGATAGATGGTTCTGGGCAGGTACTCAAAGTCTTCAACAAAGAACTCTGTTGGATAAGGAGCATCGTGGGGCAATGGCTTCATCATGGAGAGCATCTGACTCATATTTGGTTCAGGCCTCTGGAATATGCTCTCAAGAGCTTCAGTGTGTAGTGGACAGCCTTCCTCGAAGAGTTCGCCAGGAGTGGGCAGGCCGGTGAGCTCAATGATATTGAATGCATTGGCTTCGTGATGGACATTGCCGGTCATCCACTCCAGGGCCCAAGTCTTCGGATCTCTGTTGTATCCTTTGATGTGTAGGGTGGCATAGAATTGCAATAGAAGCTCTTCATTCCAGTGCTCTTCATCAGTTATAAACTGCAGCAGACCCACTTGCTTGAAGCAATCCAGCGCTTCCTCTAAGCAGGGCAGACCAGCAATGGCTTCAACATCAAGGCGCTTGTGCGGGAAGATGCGACCTTGGTTGTATAGGATGCATGAATAGTAGCTGCGCTGAGGATAGCTCCAGAACCTATCTAATGAAATCCTTTCCCTTGAATAGGGGTTCTTGGAGCTGTTGAAGAACGTATTGTCTGCCTTGAAGCTATTGATGTCAAAGGAGCCAGGTGCTAATGCAGGACCTGGGAACCTTGGCAGCCTTGGCACTGGCTTCTGGACATGAGGCCTGTGCTCAACATGGTAATCAAATTGAGGACCTGCAGCAGACTTAGGAACAGAAGTGTCTGGATTAGTAGCTTCACTGGCTGCTGAAGCTTTTGGTGGGGAGGGCTCCACATTGGCTTCAGTGTTGGTTGTGGCAGCCTCAACATTTTCAGCCTCCGCTTGACTAGCTGGAGGGTGAGTCACAAGCACGTTCTCCTGGAGAACTGCTTCTTGGTGGAGCATAGGAGTAGGCTCTTGTGGTGCGTCTTCTGCGGCTGATGCAGCCGGAATGTCTTCAACATAGACTTGAGGCCTTGGACCTTTGCGAAGCCTGCGGAATGCAGACGACGCTTGTGGGGTTGGAGTGGGCTGGGCCTCATTGTCTTCTTCCTCTTGAGGGCGATCCGCCCATGATGCATCTTGTGCAATTGGCGTCAGAGGACGACCAATGCTGATGAGCTCGCTTTGTTCATACTGAGGAAGGGCTGCATCATCTTGTACATTGTCCTGATGACCAATGTCTTCAGCAGCAATGGGGTCGGCTGCTGGTATGTCTTCAGCTTCAGGAGCCTCTGTGGAAGCAGGCTCATGAACTGTCAGTTGTCGTTCTGCGTTGGGGTGAACCATAGAGATAGGTTCAACTATCAAGGGCTCTGTGGGAGCAGCCCGAGATTTCTTGATCTTTCGCTTCTTCTTGCTGGGGGCAGTAGGAGAGGCTTCAGAGCTTTTCCTCTTCCTGGCTTCAGCCTCAGCAGTTCTTGTCTTCTTGAGCTCTGAAGCTGTTGACCGGCTCTTTGGCTTCGAGCCACTCGTTGCAGTTGGGAAGACAATTGGAACTGCTTCTTGCCTAGGTGCCTCTGGTTCAGCCATAGCAGGCTTCTTCTTCTTCTTCCCGGCCATCTTGGGGTCGATGCCAGGACACGCAAGTGCCTTGCGCTTCTCAGCCTCATTGTAGGCTTGTACACATCTTTCAGCCAGAGACTTCATCCGCTCACGTGAGCCCTGAGCTTCTGCACGCTTCTTCAGAAAATTTTCCTTGAGCTCATGCAACATGGTCTTGAAGCTCTTCACTTCTTGCACGCTGAGCTTGGCCATATTCTTCTTGAACTAAGCCTTTTCATGATCAATTTTCTGCTTCAGTTCAACAATGCGCTGGCCAATGGCAAGTTCTGAAGCAATTGCGCCTTGGAAGGCGACGCTGAGGCCAACAGGCAGCTGCAGATCTTCGAAGCTGATGTTTGGTGTGGCAAACCATTCATCGATGAAGTTGTGGATGGTGGCGACATCAAAGAGAGGCAAATTGTTGAAGATTTCAGCTTCTTCTTTGCTCTTGATGAGCTGCTCTAGAGCATCATCTCCAAGATCTTCATCACTTGACAGATCAATGGCTTTGCTGCGCAGAATGGCAGCAGCTGTGAGCTCTTTGCCGGTGTGTGGGTGAGGCACCTTGGCCTTCTGGGGCTTGGAGACGCGGGATACGTCTTCAGACTGCACATTGTCTTCAGGAGGTGCAGTTGCCAATGACTTCGCCCTTGAGATTTTTGATGAAGGGGCTGGCTTTGAAGCTTTTGGCTTCTTCGACTGCTTTGGCTTCGGTACAGCAGGAGCTTCATCAGACTCAGAGTCAGCTGGAGGGTCATTCACGGCAGTCCCTTGGACTAAGATGCGGGTGATGAGGCCCTCAAGATTGGCATACGGACCGATGATATTGGGTTCTGCGTAGCGTGTGCCATCTGCCCTTGGTGCTGAGGGACCAGGGTTGAAGTCTAACCCCAACTTCTTCTTGTTCTGCTTCGCTGATTGTTGGGAAAACTGGAAGTTGCGCTTGAATAGATTGTCGTCACGACACCAGAGTAGTGACGACGGATGTGCATCATCAGGCTGTTGCCCACGAACCATGCATGGATAGAAGCTTTGGGCAATAGCTTCATCTCTGGACCTGGGTACAAGGTTTTTGTATAAGATGTCTCCCCATGGTCTTTTGATGGCACTTTTCTCAGCATACTCTTGGGTTGTGAAGCGGTATTTGAACCATTGTTCAGCCCAATAGCGTCGAATCCATTGGATTCGGGTCTTGCGCTGCCCATAATTCTCTTCAAGATCTGTTTTATACATTTCTGCCAGGTCTTCAGGAAGATCTTTGGAAGTTCCTTCACGTCGCTATCTTCCCCCTTCCTTGCTGCTGCTTATGAAACCATAAACTTTAACTTGAAAGGCTTCAAAACTTTCAAAGGCTTCAAAGGCTTTCTTTTGCTGGACCAACAGGAACTGGCTTCAGGAGAATTTATGTGATGCTGTAGGAATTCTGCAAATGAATGCAGACTATGAGAACCGAAGGATTCTCCCACGGACATGTACCTGTGACAACATTAAGGTGCGAGGGAAGGGGAAGAGGTCATATGCATTCTCAGAAGGTTTTGAAGATTAATCAGTTTAGAAGATATTGACCTCATCGTGCAAAGACATTCACTCATAGACAAGAAGTTGGTTCCAGATTTGTATGAACCCACAGATCAGTACAAGTGAGGAATCTAACTACTTCATGAAGCACAAGTGAATATACTAGGCATGTTATGAGATGCAGATTGAGAGATCTAACTTGTGTGAAGATAAACTTCTTATGGTAGAAAGTGACAGAACCATGAGATCAAAAGGGGCTGTAAAAAGAAGTTTTATTTACCACACTTGGAACTGCTAGACGGAAGTGGGAGATGATGCCGAGCAGTTCAGTCCTCCGTGCCCTAACTTGGCGATGGAAGACACCTGCGGCGACGGCGGAGAGAACGATGTCCGCGGTCGGCGTGAGGACGGCGTCGGAGAGGTTGCGGCAGCGAAGCGCTTCGTCTCCGGCGTCGTCAAGAGCTAGCGGTGGCGCTAGGGTTCGTGCGAGGGTGGAAGAAGGAGATAATGAGCACGGTAAGTGTGAATTTATAGGCATAGGGGCAGCACTGTGCTATTACACAGGTGCCCCTGGCGATTCGCATCTGAGGAACGCGTGGCCTGTTTGTGGAAGTTTGGGGTTTGTTCCACGTCCCACGCACGCCTGGATTGTCGGGCGGTCGTTCCTACTTCTCCGGATTTTATGTGGAGGAATGAGCATTGAAAACGGACTTTATGGTTGTCTCTATATCTTCTGCTGACAAGGACGCAGTGAAGACATTCGACAGTTTCAATAGAATGCATATGACTTGGAGAGATAGAATTTGACATAGAAAGCATAGAGAGATTAGGGTCCGATCACATTCACTTAGTTCAAAAGATTCAACCAAGAAGACATAGCTATAATTGAATGCTGTAGAGGACAAAACACTAGTATCTATACATCTATATAATCAACGTAGTGAAGATAATCATGAAGACATGTTGAGTTCGAAGCCAAACCAAATGTGAAGATATTGCAAGGTAACGCCATGAGTGAAACACTTCAAAATAGAACGTTTGGTGGTGGCGTTACCCACCGTATAGGAAGTATTAGACCCAGACACGGCGCACAATTATCGTGGCGCTCCGAAGTCAAATTCCACATTAATGTATTCACACTTAGAATGTATGTCTTCATTGATTGAAGATATACTTTACTTTGTGCGTTGCACATCTAAGTCATCATATGCATAAGTGTTAGGATGTGTGCCTGATCACAGGACATTTGAGGATTCCAGGATATTTAGCTCACACCGTAACTTGCAAAATCTCTTCTCATCCAAGGGCTTGGTGAAGATATCTGCCAATTGTTCTTTAGTGTTGACGTGTATGATATCAATGTCTTCCTTCACAACATGATCTCTGAGAAAGTGATGACGAATTTCAATGTGCTTTGTCTTCGAGTGCTGAACTGGGTTGTTGGCAATCTTGATGGCACTTTCGTTGTTGCAGTAAAGTGGTACTTGCTTCAGATGAATGCCATAATCCTTGAGTGTTTGCTTCATCCACAGAAGCTGAGCGCAGCAAGATCCAGCAGCAATGTATTCAGATTCAGCAGTGGAGAGAGATACACAGTTCTGCTTCTTTGAAGTCCAACATACAAGTGATCGTCCCAGAAAGTGACATGTGCCTGATGTAGAATTGCAATCAACTTTGTCACCAGCATAATCAGAATCCGAAAATCCAACCAAATCAAACTCTGAGCCCTTTGGATACCATAATCCTAGAGTTGGGGTGTGAGCCAAATATCGAAGAATTCGCTTCACAGCTAAGTGATGCGACTCCTTTGGTGCCGCTTGAAATCGAGCACACATGCAAACACTAAGCATAATATCTGGCCTAGATGCACATAAATAAAGCAAAGAACCAATCATGGAGCGGTATACCTTTTGATCGAACTCTTTACCATTGTCGTCAGGACCTAGATGATGTTTGGCTGGCATTGGTGTTGTGAAGCCTTTGCAGTCTTGCATACCGAACTTCTTCAGGCAATCTTTGAGATACTTCTCTTGAGATATGAAGATGCCATTGCGTTGTTGTCGTATCTGAAGACCAAGGAAGAACTTCAGCTCCCCCATCATGGACATCTAATATTGCTCTTGCATCATATATCTAAACTCTTCACTGTACTTCTGATTGGTGCAGCCGAAGATAATGTCATCCACATATATTTGGCACACAAACAGTTCACCATCATATGTCTTCGTGAAAAGAGTGGGATCCAGGGAACCAGGTATGAAGCCTTTGCTCTTCAGGAAGTATTTGAGTGTGTCATACCAGGCCCTAGGGGCTTGTTTGAGGCCATACAGTGCCTTGTTGAGCTTGTATACCATGTCAGGATGTTTTGGATTTTCAAAGCCAGGCGGTTGTGCAACATACACTTCTTCTTCAATCTTGCCATTGAGAAAGGCACTTTTCACATCCATTTGATATAGAAGTATGTTATGATGATTTGCATAGGCCAGCAGAATGCGTATGGCTTCAAGCCTAGCCACAGGAGCAAATGTTTCATCGAAGTCAATGCCTTCCACTTGAGTATATCCTTGAGCAACGAGACGAGCTTTGTTTCTGACAACTTGACCATGCTCATCTTGTTTGTTGCGGTATATCCATTTGGTGCCTATTATGTTGTGCTTCCGTGGATCAGGACGCTTAACCAGTTCCCATACATTATTCAGCTCAAACTGTTGAAGCTCTTCTTGCATAGCTTGAATCCATTCAGGTTCCATGAAGGCTTCTTCAACTTTCTTGGGTTCTGATATTGAGACGAATGCGAAGTGCCCACAGAAATTTGCTAGCTGAGTTGCCCTTGAGCGAGTGAGTGGACCAGGTGCATTGATGCTATCAATTATTCTGTCAATCTGCACTTCATTGGCAACACGAGGATGTACAGGGCGAAGACTTTGCTCTTGCTGATCTGTGTTGTTCTTGGGAGGAATGTCTTCAGGCTGAGCATTGTCTTCATGTTGATCAGGTGCTGAGATGATAAGTTCTTCTTCAGGATGAGCTTCCGAAGGTATAATCTCTCCAGTTCCCATTAGCTTGATTGATTCACTAGCTGGAATCTCATCTAGCACATTTGGCAGTTGCTCTCTTTGTGAACCATTTGTCTCATCGAACCGCACATTCACTGTTTCAACCACTTTGTAATGAAAGAGATTGAAGACTCTGTAGGAGTGCGAATCCTTTCCATATCCAAGCATAAAGCCCTCATGTGCTTTTGGTGCAAACTTTGAGGTGTGGTGTTGTGACACTCCCAAAATTTTAATTGGTTTTCATCAAAAACTTTGTTGAATTCCTTTTTGAAGGCTTTTAAATTTTTTTTCCAGAAAACCTTCCTCTTAAAAACTTCCTTTTCTTTGGCAAGGATTTTTTTTCTTCAAACTATGGTGTTTGATATTTTGAAACTTCTCCTCTGTTGGTTCCCTCTCAAATTATTTTGGGAGTTTGATCTTTCTCTTTTAAAAAGAAACTCTATGAAAATCTGGATTTTCATATCCTAGAAACCACCCATGATTTTGTATTTTTCCCATATGGTAAAACCCCTCCAAAACCTCCCCTCCTCCTTGAAATCAACCTAAGATCTCTGTCCCAACTCATCCAAGCAAGTTTTGGATTTTATTCTAATTTTTTTCCCTCAAAACCATTTCTGCAAATTATTTGGAGCCTGAGTGGTTTTCAAAGCAAGTACCCTATTGCACTTGAGTTTTGACCTAAAACCAACTTCCCTAGATTGTCTTTAGTACCCACAACCTAGAACCATCTTGATCCACTCTTCTTCTTTTCAAAAATTTCAAAATTCAGTCTCTGCAAGTTTGGACCAGATTTGCCAAATTTGGTGAAATTCATATCTACACTTCTCCAAAAATTCCACCAAAATTCAGGCAGCCTACTTGAGCAATGAGAAGCCACTCCACCAAAAATCAGCCCAAGGAAAAATCCCCAGAGGCCAAAAACATTCTGTCGAACACCTGAGCTGCACTGTTCCTTTGCAAATTCAGTAAATTCAGATTTCAGTGTTGTTCTTCGTCAGTCAGCTTCACTCACTAGTCGACAGTGCGCTTGGCGCGTTGCGTGCGGCCTCTTATCCCTGGCCAGCACCCCCGCACGCGCACTTGGCGTCTTCCCGGCGTCGGTGGCGCCCCTGGCCGCCCGCGCCGGCGTGTCTTGCGGCGGCCGAGACCCCGTTACAGCCGACAGGGGACAAGAACGGCGGCTCAACGCCGTTCCGCGCCGCCCATCGCCCCTCTGCTCTCCGCGTGGCCTCATGCGTGCCAGCGCACGCCCGTGGCACCGCCACCGTGGCCGGCAAGCACGGGACGCGCTCCCTGCCGCCGACGGGCCTGCGCCGCCCCGTTCTGTCGAACTCACCCCCAAAGCACCAAACTCCAGCTCGATTAGCACCAAAACGGAACCGTGGACCTCCACGATGACGCACAACGTCCTAATTACCCCGACCAAGCCCTGCGCCGCCGTAATCGTCACCGGAGATCCCCGTTCACGGCCACCGCCTCGGACCACCTATATAAAGGGCCCCCGAGCTCACCCTCGTGCACGCATCATCACTACACCTCACCAACGCCCCGCCAGGCCACTAGGAGGACCTCGAGGAGGTCTCCTCCCCCAACTCCGGCCGCCCCGATCCGCCTCGGCCTCCACCACGATTCGCTCCGGTGAGGCCATCTCCGGCGCTCTAACCCCGTCTATTACTCCCTCTAGCTACCAGGAGCCTAACCCCCTCCTCAATTTGATCTCTGCAGCCCTCTCCGACGAGTCCCTCGACCACCCGAGCCGCCGTCCACCGGAGCAAAGCTCGCCGTCGACGTGGTACTCGCCGGCGACCACCACCACCACCAACCGACGCGGGAAGGAGCCCTGATCACGGAGGTACCCCCGATCCCCCTGCCTCACCGTGGATCGCCGCCGGCGACCACCGTGGCTCTCGGGCGCCGACGAGCCTCGTCCCTCCCTTTTGAAAAATTAAACCTGACGAGTGGGACCCCACCGTCAGCCTCTCTGACATCTCTATGTGAAACGTTTTCTGGTAGCGCCTTCGGGCAAAATGCGTTTTCCCCTCTGGGCTGGCGTATTCAATACTGGAACGTCTTCTGTTTTTATAAGCTAGCCCCTGGGAACTTTCTGTTTCATTACAGATGAGTCCCTGGACAAAAACCTTTATAACTTTTAAACAGAATAATATTTTTGATTGATTCTTTTTCTGTTCTCTTCAGATTTTTGTCTAGTTTTTTATCATATTTATTTGAAAATTTTTTGGAATACTTTTTGTGCACCTCACGGTATTTACGATAGCACATATATTTTCTTTATACCGTAGATACCGAAGGAGGTGACGGGACCGCAAACTTCACCGAGCTAGGCTCCGACTACTCCGAACCAGGCAAGCATGTTTGAACTTTTGATATGATGAGTGTCTTGGCATCTTTTGCATTTAGTTAGTCTCATGGCATGTTGATGAGCATACCGATGAACGTTATTTCCATGCATTGTCGAGGTAAGTGAGTTCGATGAACCATAAGTGGATGGATGCGAATATGAATGGCCATGTGTTGGCGTAAGGATGGGTAAGATGGCAGTGTTGTAGCATGCCAGTCTTATGCCAGGCTAAGTGACTGCAGTGTCAAGCCGTATCGGTCCGGTTCCTCCCATTTCCTTCCCTGTACTACCACATGTTTTCCGCAAGGAATATGGTTTAGTAAGTTGCGAACCGCTTTCCTGGTACACACCAAAAGGAGAGGCCGGGATGATGGTTCCATGGCCCTGGATTAAAGCCAGTCATCCGGTCAGGGGGCATGGGTGTTTCCGGTTGGGACCGAGAGGGGGGCACCCCTTAGAGCGCGCGTATATAAATTTGATCCCATGCCATTCGAGATTGTGATCTCCCCGTCTCAAAAGTTTTTCTTGGACGATGTCTAGGGTGATTCCTAGCATCGAGAGGTAGGATGGGTGTGTACTGGTTAGCTGTGTTTCTTCCGAAATACCGTAAACGGAACTAGTCCTTCATGACTACGGAAATCCGTTGGCTGTGGGAAATTTTTGTACAAACTCTGCAGAGTCATATATTCCTTGAATCATCTATTCTATGTCCAAGATCAGTATCGTCTTATCCTGACAAGTGCCATTTTTGATGATAGAGACTCCAGTGAATCGCATGAGTGCTAATTCCGGTTAAATGATTATTCCTGTGGATGGACTAAACCGTTTAATTTCATGAATTGAATGTTGATTATGAGTATTATTTACTTGTGAATAAAAGCCCTTTCTGTGATGTCGCTCAGACGTCCGACTGTGGTATTTCCTTTAAAAGCCCTTTCTGTGATGTCTCTTAGACGTCCGACTGTGGCATTTCCTTTAAAAGCCCTTTCTGTGATGTCGCTTAGACGTCCGACTGTGGCATTTCTTTTAAAGACCTTTCCGTGATGTCGCTTAGACGTCCGACTGTGGCATTTCTTTTAAAGCCCTTTATGTGATGTCGCTCAGACGTCCGACTGTGGCATTTCTTTTAAAGCCCTTTATGTGATGTCGCTCAGACGTCCGACTGTGGCATTTCTTTTAAAGTTCCTTCTATTTATTTGTTCACCCTTCGAGGCGTCGCTTCAGACACCCGATCGATCTCATTTATGTTATGTTGGGACTTCAGGCGGACTACCGCCGTTTCCCTTTTACTTACTTCGCTATGCTAATTTTTGAATATACATTGGTAAATTAATCATGACGCATTCATGCCTGCATTTGTTATATCTCATGTCCGAACTGTCTTGCGAGTACTTTCAAAGTACTCACTGGCTTGTTGATTTGGCCAGATGCTGACGAAGGCGATCTTATGGATGAAGAGTTCGATAGCGAGTCCGATGCCTAGAGGAATCCCAGTCAGTCTCGTGCGACCCTGGATTTGGTCACTATATTATATCCGCTTCCGCTACCAAATAAATTCATTGAGCCTCACCTTGACGCTCGATGAGAGGCCAGTTTTAGAGTCATGTATCTCACTCCCCGCTATGTTTTTCCACCACCGCCCTATCCTCGAGTCAGTAGTATGCCTCCACACCACTGTGTCATGTCCGCCTTTATGTATAATTATTGGCGTGCTTGTAATAATTTGGTTGAGCAACCGTAGCTCGACCCTGTAATATATTTTATGTTACTGGCTTATTGTATCAAGAGATTGTCCACCGGTAAGGAGAATTTTTTTTTCCATACTGGACACAAAAGATTGGTTTCTCAATAAATATTTTAATTGGAAAACCGGTCGTGACAGGCTTGGTATCAGAGCCAGGCTGACTATAGGAAGCCACTAGGTGCGATCGCTAATTGGTTATTAGCAGGATAGAGCAAATTTATATTTTGCTATTGTAGTCATTTTCTGACTGTCAGCATAAATTTATGATCTGACCATTCAGAATTTTTGCTTACCTTTGTAGATGGCCGACAACAGCTGCGAGTCTCAGACCTTCGCCAACGTGCCCGATGGGTTCGTCAAGCTTCTCTCCTTCATCGTTCAGGTCGCGATGGGGCCGTCTGTGCGCCCAGTCTTCACACTCTACCAGCACAAGGTCAACGACAGTCTGACCATGCACCAGGCCACAGTGCAGTTCAGGGGAGGGCGTGGTGAGTTACGCCGCTTCCGGTTCATGGGAAGAGCCATGCCTACGGAGAGGCATGCTATGCAGATGGCAGCCTGTGAGGCGATAGCTCGCCTCAGGGATGTCCTTCCCGCGATGAAGACTCGTCGCTACCACTATCTTCCATGCCATGTGCCTTATACTTGTCACTACGCATTCTCCTGCCCCAGAGGAGAACGAGATGAGGATTTTGAGATGCTTATTGAGTATCTCCGGGCTCTGGAGGCAGCCTTCGACAACCTGGTGGACGACTTCGTAGCTGCCCGCATGGACTCAATCCATGGCTGTGCCGCCAACAGGAGGGAGCTCCTGCCCGCCGCACCGCCACTGACTTTTGTCTCTTCATCAGCATCTTATGCACCTACTCGTCGCCTGCCTACCACCGAAGAGTTCAACCAGGCCATTGCGCCCACTCCAGCGCGCACTGCACCACCCGTTGTGCCTACTCCTATTCGTGTTGCTCCGCCCCTGGCACCCGCTCCATCTACCCGACGCAGCTCTTCACGTCTGGAGCCTATTAGTGAGGAGGAGGTCGAGTCCCCAGCCTCACTACGCCTCACCCTTGGCGGGGCCAAGGAGATCGTCAACATTTCCGGCTGAGTGCGTTTGCCCGTCATGCGATGTACCGCTTGTAAGATATGTACATAGGTTGTGAGGAGTAGCTTGTTTGCGCATCATGTAGGAACTGGAGAAGTGCACTAGCCTAAATAACATGTCAGGATTATGTACGCATATCCTGAGTGATGTATTGTATAATTATCGCCCTCATGTAAGATATGTAATGAGCAGTCCTTCTCCGTGCGCAAATCAATTTGTTTTCTTAAGCGACCTTGGTCATTTAAATTATTTGCCATCCTTGTGCGATTTTCTTGGATTTGTTTTGCGACCATTTTCGTTTTTCTTATGAGTTTTGCAAATATATCCCCACAGTGAAAAAAATGTCTCGTCCTTGGACCCGCTCCATGCCTACTCCGCCAGAGGGAGATTATGACACTCAACCAGGCAACAATTTCACACAAGGGCAGTCAAGTCAGCAGAACAGTGAAACGGCACTCTCCCAAATGTGCCGCCTTTATGAACAGAGTCAGCAACAACATCGTGAAATGATGAACCAAGTCATAAACATGGGAAATCACCATGGACAGTATCAGCAACATTCCAAGTTATCTGAGCTACAGAAGACACGTCCCCAAACATTTTCTCATACTGACAAACCTCTTGAGGCCGAGGATTGGCTTCGAGATATGGAGAGAAAATTAATTATTGCAAAATGTTCAGATCTCGAGAAAGTATTATATGCTCCGCACTATCTCACAGGAGCAGCTGCATCTTGGTGGGAGAACTTTCTGCACATGCACCCCAACGAAAATGATATAACCTGGGATGATTTCAAGGAAGGTTTCCGTGGTGCACACATTCCCAAGAGTATTATGAAAATCAAGAAAAGAGAGTTTGAAGATCTCAAACAAAGGAACGTGACAGTGTCAGAATACCACAGTCAATTTAATCTATTGTCCCGCTACGCCAATGAAGAACGTATGACTGAAAGCAAGAAGATGGAGAAATTCCTTGACGGTCTGACGCCCGCGCTTAAATGCCAACTGGTCGTTCACACTTTTCCAGATTTTAAGACACTAGTGGACAAAGCTATCACTCTGGAAAATGAGAGACGTAGCCTGGAGGATTTACGCAAGCGAAAAAGAGACCAGACTACTCTTGCGCGCAACCACCGAAGCAGGACAGATTTTCAGAAAGGTGGGACACACAAGCCTACGACAAACATCTCACGCTCAACCAAGAATTTCCATGCAAGGGACAAAGAGTTCACATATCGCCCAGGCGTTACTTGCTACGCTTGTGGAGAAGAAGGGCACTACGCCAAACAGTGCCCCAAGCCAAGGAACTCGACCCCGAAGCCAAACAATGGTGGAAATAATTGAGCACCCAAGCGCAACAATTTCAACCCCAACAACAACCACAGGAAGGGTCATCTAAACCACGTAACCAAAGAGGAAGCACAAAACGCTCCGGATATCGTACTCGGTACGTTTCCTGTCAACACAATACCTGCAACGGTTTTGTTTGATTCTGGAGCTTCTCACTCATTCATTTCGAAAAGTTTTGCTTTGCAAAATAATTTTTCGATGTTTCCCTTGGAAAAATCCATGATCATCAAGTCCCCTGGGATTCAGCAAGTTACTCAGAGTTACTGTCAGAATGTGGTTATTGAGTTCGAAGGATTAAAATTTTACGCCAATCTTATTGTGTTGGACAATAAAGGACTGGATGTCATCCTAGGGATGGACTGGTTAACCACCAACAAGGGTTTTATTGACTGTTTCAACAGGACCGTAATTCTCACACACCACCAAAGGAAGTCAATAAGAGTATCAGCCAAGGAAGGAAAAATACCCCGGCAACCAAGATTGAATAAGGTGGACATTTCTGAGCTGAACAAGGTTCCAGTAGTGTGTGAATTTCCAGACGTATTCCCTGAAGAGCTACCCGGCATGCCACCAGACCGAGAAATAGAATTCAGCATTGAGCTAGCACCAGGAACCACCCCCATATACAAGAAACCATACAGAATGGCACCATCCGAGTTGATAGAATTGAAGAAACAAATAAAGGAATTACTGGACAAGGGATATATTCGAGCCAGCTCCTCACCTTGGGGATCACCAATTTTATTTGCCAAAAAGAAAGATGGAACACTGAGATTGTGCATAGACTACCGAGCACTTAACATGGTCACAGTCAAGAACAAATACCCGATGCCACGAATAAATGATTTATTTGATCAGCTCGCTCAGGCCAAGGTATTCTCAAAGATTGACTTAAGGTCAGGATATCATCAATTAAAAGTACGAACAGAAGATATCCCCAAAACAGCCTTCACCTCCAGATATGGACTATATGAGTTCACAGTTATGCCTTTTGGGCTAACTAATGCCCCTGCATATTTTGTTCACCTCATGAACAAAGTATTTATGAAGTATATGGACAAGTTCGTGGTGGTATTCATCGACGATATTCTAGTATACTCCAAGACACCAGAAGAGCACGCGGAACATCTCAGGATTGTGCAAGGAGAACTCAGAAAACACCAATTGTATGCCAAGTTCAGCAAGTGCGAATTTTGGCTAAGACAAGTAGGCTTTCTAGGCCACGTGCTGACCCAAGACGGTATCGCAGTGGACCCGGAGAAAGTCAGGGCCATACTTGACTGGAAGGCACCAGCCAGCGTGACAGACGTACGAAGTTTCTTGGGAATGGCAGGATATTACCGCAGATTTATTGAAGGATTCTCCACCCTAGCCAAGCCAATGACGCAGTTACTCAAGAAAGACAAGAAATTTGAATGGACAGAAGCCTGCGAGAAGAGTTTCCAAGAGCTCAAGCGGAAACTAACTACAGCACCGGTATTGATTGTACCCGACATACACAAGAATTTTGAAGTATATTGTGACGCGTCCAGAAAGGGTCTCGGATGCGTGTTGATGCAAGAAGGCAAGGTTGTTGCATACGCTTCACGACAACTCCGCAAGCATGAGGAAAATTATCCCACTCATGACTTAGAAATGGCAGCAGTCATTCATGCACTTAAGGAATGGAGGCATTTCTTGCTTGGGAATCGATGTGAAATTTACACGGACCATAAAAGTCTCAAATATATTTTCACTCAGCCAGAACTAAACTTACGGCAACGACGTTGGTTGGAATTGGTAAAGGATTATGATGTTGGTATCCACTATCATCCAGGAAAAGCAAATGTAGTGGCCGATGCTCTTAGTCGGAACCCCAGCTCCGACGAAAACAGTCTGCAAAGCTTGAGACCGGAATTCCAACAATAATTTGCCAAACTCAACTTGTTAATGATCGCGGAAGGCACCATATCAAACTTGGAAATAAAGCCCGACCTTGTGGAGAGGATTAAAGAAGCTCAGCCTGGTCACCCCAGTATTGAAGGAATTAAAAGAATGGTGAGTATGGGCAAGGCCTCGGAGTTCATCATAGGCGATGATGGAATATTACGGTACGAAAACAGACTCTGTGTGCCAAACATAGAAGACCTCAAACAGCAGATCCTAGCTGAAGCACACACCACTCCATATTCAATCCACCCTGGAGGAACCAAAATGTATAAGGATATTCAGGAAAGATTTTGGTGGCACGGTATGAAGAGGGACATAGCCACATTCGTTGCATGTTGCGATTCCTGTCAACGCATAAAAGCTGAGCATCAGAGACCAGCCGGACTACTGCAACCAAACAAAATACCTGAGTGGAAATGGGATGAAATCGGGATGGATTTTATTGTCGGACTACCTCGGTCACGACACAGGAATGATGCCATATGGGTCATCACCGATAGATTAACCAAGGTGTCACATTTTATCCCAGTGAAGACAACCTACAACACTCAGAAGCTTGAGGATTTATCTCTCCCGTATAGTTTGTCTGCATGGAGTCCCGAAGACTATAATATCTGACCGAGGCACTCAATTTGTCTCGAAATTCTGGGATCATTTACAACAGGCTCTGGGAACTCAATTGGCCTTCAGTACCGCCTACCATCCTCAGACTGATGGACAGACTGAACGCGTAAACCAAATTTTAGAAGACATGCTGAGAGCATGTGTCCTCACCTATGGAACCAGTTGGGAGGAAAGTCTGCCATATGCCGAGTTCGCATACAACAACAGCTACCAGGCCAGCCTGCGAATGGCACCTTTTGAAGCCCTATACGGACGGAGGTGTCGTACCCCACTAAATTGGTCAGAGACCGGAGACAGCCGTATCTTTGGCCCGGACATGCTCAAAGAAGCCGAGGAAAAAGTCAAGCTAATCAGGGACCGACTCAAGACCGCTCAAAGCCGACAGAAGAGTTATTACGATTAGAAACATCGTGGGGTCAATTTTGAACCCGGTGAATTTGTGTACCTACGAGTATCACCTATGAGGGGACTACAACGGTTTAAGATTAAAGGGAAGCTAGCACCAAGATTCATTGGACCATTCTGCATTGTGGCACGAAGAGGCACTGTAGCCTACCAGCTAGACTTACCCAAAGACTTGTCCGACATTCACGACGTATTCCACGTCTCTCAATTGAGGAAGTGCGTAAGCAAACCAGAGAAGCAAGTATCCCATGAGAACATTGACGTGCAGCCAGACCTCACTTATCGGGAACGCCCAGTAAAAATATTAGAGGAGTCTGAAAGGAGGACCCGACAGAAAACCATCAAATTTTTCAGAGTTCAGTGGAGCAATCACACCGAAAGTGAAGCAACTTGGGAAAGGGAGGATTTTCTTCGGACAGAGCATCCACACTTATTTAAGGATCAGCTGAAATCTCGGGGACGAGATTTTTCCTAAGGGGGTAGGTGCTGTGACACTCCCAAAATTTTAATTGGTTTTCATCAAAAACTTTGTTGAATTCCTTTTTGAAGGCTTTTAAATTTTTTTTTTCCAGAAGACCTTCCTCTTAAAAACTTCCTTTTCTTTGGCAAGGATTTTTTTTCTTCAAACTATGGTGTTTGATATTTTGAAACTTCTCCTCTGTTGGTTCCCTCTCAAATTATTTTGGGAGTTTGATCTTTTTCTTTTAAAAAGAAACTCTATGAAAATCTGGATTTTCATATCCTAGAAACCACCCATGATTTTGTATTTTGCCCATATGGTAAAACCCCTCCAAAACCTCCCCTCCTCATTGAAATCAACCTAATATCTCTGTCCCAACTCATCCAAGAAAGTTTTGGATTTTATTCTAATTTTTTCCCTCAAAACCATTTCTGCAAATTATTTGGAGCCTGAGTGGTTTTCAAAGCAAGTACCCTATTGCACTTGAGTTTTGACCTAAAACCAACTTCCCTGGATTGTCTTTAGTACCCACAACCTAGAACCATCTTGATCCACTCTTCTTCTTTTCAAAAATTTCAAAATTCAGTCTCTGCAAGTTTGGACCAGATTTGCCAAATTTGGTGAAATTCATATCTACACTTCTCCAAAAATTCCACCAAAATTCAGGCAGCCTACTTGAGCAATGAGAAGCCACTCCACCAAAAATCAGCCCAAGGAAAAATCCCCAGAGGCCAAAAACATTCTGTCGAACACCTGAGCTGCACTGTTCCTTTGCAAATTCAGTAAATTCAGATTTCAGTGTTGTTCTTCGTCAGTCAGCTTCACTCACTAGTCGACAGTGCGCTTGGCGCGTTGCGTGCGGCCTCTTATCCCTGGCCAGCACCCCCGCACGCGCACTTGGCGTCTTCCCGGCGTCGGTGGCGCCCCTGGCCGCCCGCGCCGGCGTGTCTTGCGGCGGCCGAGACCCCGTTACAGCCGACAGGGGACAAGAACGGCGGCTCAACGCCGTTCCGCGCCGCCCATCGCCCCTCTGCTCTCCGTGTGGCCTCATGCGTGCCAGCGCACGCCCGTGGCACCGCCACCGTGGCCGGCAAGCACGGGACGCGCTCCCTGCCGCCGACGGGCCTGCGCCGCCCCGTTCTGTCGAACTCACCCCCAAAGCACCAAACTCCAGCTCGATTAGCACCAAAACCGGAACCGTGGACCTCCACGATGACGCACAACGTCCTAATTACCCCGACCAAGCCCTGCTGCCGCCGTAATCGTCACCGGAGACCCCCGTTCACGGCCACCGCCTCGGACCGCCTATATAAAGGGCCCCCGAGCTCACCCTCGTGCACGCATCATCACTACACCTCACCAACGCCCCGCCAGGCCACTAGGAGGACCTCGAGGAGGTCTCCTCCCCCAACTCCGGCCGCCCCGATCCGCCTCGGCCTCCACCACGATTCGCTCCGGTGAGGCCATCTCCGGCGCTCTAACCCCGTCAGTTACTCCCTCTAGCTACCAGGAGCCTAACCCCCTCCTCAATTTGATCTCTGCAGCCCTCTCCGACGAGTCCCTCGACCACCCGAGCCGCCGTCCGCCGGAGCAAAGCTCGCCGTCGACGTGGTACTCGCCGGCGACCACCACCACCACCAACCGACGCGGGAAGGAGCCCTGATCACGGAGGTACCCTCCGATCCCCCTGCCTCGCCGTGGATCGCCGCCGGCGACCACCGCGGCTCTCGGACGCCGACGAGCTTCGTCCCCCTTTGAAAGTTTAAACCTGACGAGTGGGACCCCACCGTCAGCCTCTCTGTCATCTCTATGTGAAACGTTTTCTGGTAGCGCCTTCGGGCAAAATGCGTTTTCCCCTCTGGGCTGGCGTATTCAATTCTGGAAGTCTTCTGTTTTTATAAGCTAGCCCCTGGAAACTTTCTGTTTCATTACAGATAAGTCCCTGACAAAAACCTTTATAACTTTTAAACATAATAGTATTTTTGATTGATTCTTTTTCTATCCTCTTCAAAATTTTGTCTAGTTTTTTATCATATTTATTTGAAAAATATTTGGTATAACTTTCTGTGCACCTCTTGGTATTTACGATAGCGCATGTATTTCTTTATACCGTAGATACCGAAGGAGGAACGGAGCCGCGAACTTCACCGAGCTAGGCTCCGACTACTCCGAACCAGGCAAGCATGTTTGAACTTTTGATATGATGAGTGTCTTGGCATGTTTTGCATTTAGTTAGTCTCATGGCATGTTGATGAGCATACCGATGAACGTTATTTCCATGCATTGTCGAGGTAAGTGAGTTCGATGAACCATAAGTGGATGGATGCGAATATGAATGGCCATGTGTTGGCGTAAGGATGGGTAAAATGGCAGTGTTGTAGCATGCCAGTCTTATGCCAGGCTAAGTGACTGCAGTGTCAAGCCGTATCGGTCCGGTTCCTCCCATTTCCTTCCCTGTACTACCACATGTTTTCCGCAAGGAATATGGTTTAGTAAGTTGCGAACCGCTTTCCTGGTACACACCAAAAGGAGAGGCCGGGATGATGGTTCCATGGCCCTGGATTAAAGCCAGTCATCCGGTCAGGGGGCATGGGTGTTTCCGGTTGGGACCGAGAGGGGGGCACCCCTTAGAGCGCGCGTATATAAATTTGATCCCATGCCATTCGAGATTGTGATCTCCCCGTCTCAAAAGTTTTTCTTGGACGATGTCTAGGGTGATTCCTAGCATCGAGAGGTAGGATGGGTGTGTACTGGTTAGCTGTGTTTCTTCCGAAATACCGTAAACGGAACTAGTCCTTCATGACTACGGAAATCCGTTGGCTGTGGGAAATTTTTGTACAAACTCTGCAGAGTCATATATTCCTTGAATCATCTATTCTATGTCCAAGATCAGTATCATCTTATCCTGACAAGTGCCATTTTTGATGACAGAGACTCCAGTGAATCGCATGAGTGCTAATTCCGGTTAAATGATTATTCCTGTGGATGGACTAAACCGTTTAATTTCATGAATTGAATGTTGATTATGAGTATTATTTACTTGTGAATAAAAGCCCTTTCTGTGATGTCG
This sequence comes from Triticum urartu, assembly GCF_003073215.2. Classification (NCBI taxonomy): domain Eukaryota; kingdom Viridiplantae; phylum Streptophyta; class Magnoliopsida; order Poales; family Poaceae; genus Triticum; species Triticum urartu. Next base: position 545,384,107 of record NC_053025.1, on the reverse strand, counting down.
CTCAGACGTCCGACTGTGGTATTTCCTTTAAAAGCCCTTTCTGTGATGTCTCTTAGACGTCCGACTATGGCATTTCCTTTAAAAGCCCTTTCTGTGATGTCGCTTAGACGTCCGACTGTGGCATTTCTTTTAAAGCCCTTTCCGTGATGTCGCTTAGACGTCCGACTGTGGCATTTCTTTTAAAGCCCTTTATGTGATGTCGCTCAGACGTCCGACTATGGCATTTCTTTTAAAGCCCTTTATGTGATGTCGCTCAGACGTCCGACTGTGGCATTTCTTTTAAAGTTCCTTCTATTTATTTGTTCACCCTTCGAGGCGTCGCTTCAGACACCCGATCGGTTTTCATTTATGTTATGTTGGGACTTCAGGCGGACTACCGCCGTTTCCCTTTTACTTACTTCGCTATGCTAATTTTTGAATATACATTGGTAAATTAATCGTGACGCATTCATGCCTGCATTTTTTATATCTCATGTCCGAACTGTCTTGCGAGTACTTTCAAAGTACTCACTGGCTTGTTGATTTGGCCAGATGCTGACGAAGGCGATCTTATGGATGAAGAGTTCGATAGCGAGTCCGACGCCTAGAGGAATCCCAGTCAGTCTCGTGCGACCCTGGATTTGGTCACTATATTATATCCGCTTCCGCTACCAAATAAATTCATTGAGCCTCACCTTGACGCTCGATGAGAGGCCAGTTTTAGAGTCATGTATCTCACTCCCCGCTGTGTTTTTCCACCACCGCCCTATCCTCGAGTCAGTAGTATGCCTCCACACCACTGTGTCATGTCCGCCTTTATGTATAATTATTGGCGTGCTTGTAATAATTTGGTTGAGCAACCGTAGCTCGACCCTGTAATATATTTTATGTTACTGGCTTATTGTATCAAGAGATTGTCCACCAGTAAGGAGAATTTTTTTTCCATACTGGACACAAAAGATTGGTTTCTCAATAAATATTTTTATTGGAAAACCGGTCGTGACAGGTGTGGATCCTTGATCCAGCACCTTGCGCCAAATACTCTGAAGTAACTGACATTTGGCTTCTTGCCAGTTAGGAGTTCATAAGATGTCTTGTTCAGAAGCTTGTGAAGATAAACACGATTGATTGTATGGCATGCAGTGTAAATGGCTTCAGTCCAGAATTTTCTTGGAGTCTTGTATTCATCTAGCATTGTTCTGGCCATCTCAATGAGTGTTCTGTTCTTGCATTCGATGACGCCATTCTGCTGTGGCGTGTACGGAGCTGAGAATTCATGTGTGATGCCCAAGGTATCAAGATATGTATCAAGGCCAGTGTTCTTGAATTCAGTGCCATTGTCACTTCTGATGTGTTTTATCTTGGCGCCAAAATTGTTCATAGCACGATTGGCGAAGCGTCTGAAGACATCCTGCACTTCAGTCTTGTAAAGGATTATGTGCACCCAAGTATATCTAGAGTAATCATCAACAATGACGAAGCCATAGAGGAAAGCAGTAGTAGTAAAAGTTGAGTAGTGAGTGGGGCCGAAAAGATCCATGTGGAGCAGTTCGAAGGGTTGAGTAGTAGTCATGATTGTCTTCGAAGGATGTTTTTCCCTTGTCATCTTCCCTGCTTCACAGGCACCGCATAAGTGATCTTTCTTGAACTTGACGCCCTCGATGCCTATGACATGCTTCTTCTTCGCAAGGGTGTGGAGGTTCCTCATGCCAGCATGCCCAAGCCTCCGATGCCAAAGCCAGCATTCTGAAGCTTTTGCAAGAAGACATACTGCAAGTTGTGGCCCTGCTGAGAAATCTACCACATACAGATCATCTTTTCGATACCCTTCAAACACTAGAGACTTGTCAGATTCCATTAGTACTAGGCAACGATATTTTCCAAACATTACGATCATGTTCAAATCGCAAAGCATTGAGACAGACCTTAAGTTGAAGCCAAGGGATTCAACAAGCATGACTTTATCCATGTGTTGATCCTTTGAGATTGCAACTCTACCTAGACCCAATACCTTACTTTTACCAGTGTCAGCAAATGTGATGTGGCTCTTGTCGGATGGACGTAAGGTTGAGTCCATAAGAAGGCTTCTTTTGCCAGTCATGTGATTTGTACACCCACTGTCAATAATCCATTCTGAAGACTTTGAAGACGCTGGTGTCGTACCCTACAGTGCTGTTAGGGGGATAGGCTTCACGAAGAGAATTGTGAAGCAAAAACATTTGACGAACCAGGGGGTTATGAAAACTTAGATCCAGATTAGGACTAATAGGGAGAGTAGCATGCGATTCAGGAACGAAGTACGTAATGATGCCATTCGGGCATTTTATCTTGCGCCCTACAAGATTTTTAAGGTCCCCAGCAATAGCGTCAGAAGATTTTGTTTTTCTGCTGGAGACCTTTCCCTGCAAAAGAGAGTTAAGCTTTCTTAACCACCCACATCTTCAAGGGTGGCTTAGAAGCAATAAGTCTAAGTGCAGCATCTGAGAATTTTGGCTTTGAAGCCTAAGCAAACAGTCTTGCAGGTGGACAATAATACTCATAGGAATAAGCAGAATAATTTTTGGTCATATGAACATGATGGTTCGATGAACCGCTCTCATATTCATATGCCTGAGTATGGTTTCCCTGCAAAACCTTTGCGTTAGTGTGACTCAGGTGAGTCCTCTGTTTGTATGAAGCCTTTGGACCATATGAAGCCTTTGGTCTGAGGTTTGTCTTCTTCAAGTGAGGTGTCATGAAGACATTCACAGGAAGATTTTCCAGACACTTTTTTGGAACCCAGATCTTCTTCATAGGCGGTCCATTCCTGCAGTTAGTACCAATGTACCTGGCAAACAC